>NC_049223.1:53386810-53692560 GCF_011100685.1 Canis lupus familiaris | reverse complement strand
AAAGGCAACGTGAACGTGGAGGACTGGGGCGATAAACACACAAGTCAAGGAACGTCAAAGATTGCCAGCAAAGTAACTTCCATAAGGTTTGAGAGGGCTTGGCTCTGCTGACACCTTGATTTCAGACTTCTGCCCCAAGAACCATGAGACAATACGTGTCTGTTGTTGTAAGCCTCTCGGCTTGCGGTACACAGTGGCCTTGGCTTTGAATTTTTGCAAATAATGGGGGAGGAGGAAATCATCACCTGAACATCATGACCTACAGGTTTCCGATGACTTTCAGTTTGTTTTCTGATAATGGGGAATATTTTCCAGAACATGCCCAGTCAACATAGGAATGCTAGAAAAACAAACAATAAAGGGTACGCAGAAAAAACAAGTCGTCGAAATTTTAATATGCCCAGGTACTGACATGAAAAAATTTAAAAAGTTACAACATTAGTTTTCAAAGATTAACGCTTACAATTATAGTAGAATCAAGCTTCACAAAGTTAAACTTCTTTAACACTTCATTTCTATACGAACCTAACTCTTTAGAATCTATCAAAATGGCATTATTTCATGGTTTTGGGTTTTTTCTTTTTCCCCTTTTTAAAAAGTATTGGTGTGCTTAAGTGAAATGTTAACATGCGGCCCTAACATATAAAAAAGAAAGTGAAGCTGTTTCAGTTAAGGGGCTTCTAGAGGGGCCTTGCACTTTCTTAGGGGTCACCTCTCAAGACACTTAGGGCTGTAAGCTTACTCTGAGAGCCGCTGCATTAAAATATCAACAATAAACACTAAATGAGATTTCAGTGATAAAGAAAAACTAGGAAGTCCATTCAATATCCAACACTTCTTAGGCCTCTGGCTTTTCCAACTGCTTCTCTTTGGTTTCATTGCTTTAGAAAATTATTTAAACAGTAATTGTTCAGATGGCAGCTATGTTATACTTTTGTGCCTAGGAATCTGTCCGCAAGGTAGATGCCGCCGAATAGGATCCATTAACAACGACGTTTTAAAAACATTTTTTAAGGTAGTCCATTGTTCGTACTAATAGAAACAAAACACTTCTTGCAGATAAAGCGTCGCAGCCAAGATAATGCTTGGGAAGGTGAAGCATTACAATACATCAAAAGGACATTCTAAGTAAATGTAGGATCACGGAGTCTCAGCCAACAGGGGCAGGAGAGGCAACAGTGGTCACACAATCCCTGTCCTGGACGTGGACAGGAACGGCCAGGCTGTGGGGTCGGGGGACCTCTGTGATACTGACCTCAGTGGGCCCAGGACCACAGGGAAGCATCCACCTCTGGCAACAGGTGATAAGAGTTCTCGATCGCAGAAAAAGAAATCCATGAGACACATGGGCCTCCTGGGTAGCTGCTGGAGCTTGCTCATTAAGAACCCTTCCTTGGCAGTTTGTTCAAGTGACGATCGCTTCTGCAGTCTGCACCCTCTGATGGACTGTGTATAATGTACTGGGGTCTCCACTCAGTGCTTTCCAGACAGGACTCATTTCACCCTCAGAACAACCCTCTCCAAGGTAGGTACTCCTCTTAGGTCCATTTTTACAGAAAATAGGCACAGAGAGATGAGGTAACTTGCCTGAGATCATAAGACTTGAAAATGTTGATCTCGGATTCAAAGCCCTTTCAAGAGAAGGCAGGACACCTTGGCTTGGAAGAGAAATGTGTTCTAGAGAAATCCCAGGAGCCTGCCCGAGTTAAAGATGAAAAAAAGCAGCACCAGAAGTGATACGCTGTGTGCTCATCATGCTGTGAGGATGTGATCTCTAAACAAATTTTAATAGGATAGATATAAAACGTACACAGATGTAGCATTTCTTCCATCCTGAGTAAAGGCCCTCGGTAAATACGAATTTGTTTTGAAATGTCTGAAGTGAAATCGTACAAACATGGCATGATATACCAGCTAAATCAACTAGAAGCCGATGCAGGAAGCACTTGCTTCTCAGCACAGACTGGCACGAAAAGGACAGTAAATAAATATTAAGCTTAATATTAAAAAAGTGGTTTCAAATAAGGTTTAAGAATAACCTTGTACATTCCAATTCATTACTTTATCATATTCTTGGATTCTTTGCTTTATGTGAGAAAGTTTATTCTTCAGATAATCACAGCGTTCTTTTTTTTCCAGAAACGTGGGATCCTGGAAAAGAAACACAGCCATTATTTTAGCCTCTAGTTTCCTCAGTGAAGAACCTAGAAAATGTAGATTATCATCCAGAAACTGACCCTTCATAGCAGATTTTCTACAACAGGTTTGAAAATCTTCCTAATAACAGTTATGCTCTCTGCATTGTTAAAGTAGATTTTATTTTTTAGAAAACTTTTAGTTTCACAGCAAAGTTGAGTAGGAAATACAGAGAGCTGAGACAACTTTAACCTTCAGTACTTTAAAATATATTAAAAGCAAATAATACATACGGAAAAGATGAATAAAAGCTCTCTCCAGCCTCTACTGACCTATGCAATTAAGGATGGAGTAAAAAACATAAAATAATTTTTTTTGAAGGAAGTGGCAGTGAAAAGTTCTATATTGGTGCTCCTTTCTCTAGGTTGCTAGAAACCAGGTTATAACAGAATGTGTTCAGGACAGAGAGGAGAAGAAAAAGCATTCAGGAGCCACTCCTATTCTCTAGTATGTAGCATCTGAAGAAATACTAAAAACAAACGACTTTAGCTGAAAGACTCTAAGGTTTGTCAGCTGACATCACTGTATCTGGAGAGGAACATACTTTGAAAAGAAAATGATTTTTTTTAAAAAGATTGTATTTATTCATTCATTAGAGATGTAGAGGGGGGAGTACAGAGACAACAGGCAGAGGGAGAAGCAGGCTCCATGCAGAGAGCCCGATGTGGGACTTTGTGGGACTTGATCCCGGGTCTCCAGGATCAGGCCCTGGGCCGAAGGGAGGCACTAAACTGCTGAGCCACCCAGGGATCCCGAAGAAAATGGTTTTACTCACATTCTTTTTTTTCTTAAACTCTTCATGGATTCTTGAAATTCTCTCATGTTCCTAAAAATAACATATTGTAGATACTTGAATTAAGACACTTGCTTTTACACAGATTGTCTCCTAGTATCTCAGCGTACACTGGGAATTAAAACAGGGAATAATTTGTATTGAAGACTATAATGAAAATATTCATGCACTAGAATTCGATGAACTGGATGACGATTAGGGGGCTTACTACCCGCCACGCACTGGGATCTAGGGGTGAACAAGAGAGAAGGACCCGCCCGCGTGAAACCTGAACTGAATCCCAGGGCCACTGCTTGCCACTTGTCTGACGCTCAAGCCTTTTATCCTAAGACTCCGTTTCCTTACTGAGGTGGAAATAATAACCCCAAGTGCTTCATAAAGTGGTGAGAAGGTTCACATATTTGAAATGGTCCTCGTACAGTCCTTGGTATGTCATAACCACATTACACACGGGGATTAAACGGTTGAGACTATTCGACTTTCAAAAAATAACTAGTAAGGTTCCTTCTAAGTTTTACGGTACATATGAGATTTATTAATGGATTGAACAGTCTATCCAAAGGGAGCAGATTACTAGAGCAAGGCCCTCATTTATCCAAGGAAACTTGTGCGCTCGAGTTGTCGGACACTATAATAAATAAAATATAAAATATAATATTTTTAGTTCTACAAGCCTACCCTGAGAACATTTCTCATCACCCACCCAACATTCTTTTTGCAATATATTTTAGTTCTTCAAAGCCTCCTGCGTGAGCTTCATTGTGCTTTGATCTCGATGCCAGCATCAAGAATGACCCTGCTCATTCAGTTGTCACCTGTATGAAGAGGCCCTTAACTGGGAGTGGGCGGGCTGCCTGGGGCCAGGGGGTGCTGTGATGGAGACGCAGGCAGAGGTAAGGGCGGCAAAACTTTTCCTAGAGTCTGTCAGAGAAACTGAATTTAAGACAGCGAGGAGAAAAAAAAAAAAAGACAGCGAGGACCAGAGAGATGATTTTAAGCAATATTCCTATTTTATAGGCTTAGGAAAGTCATGCGGTAAACTTTTCAAGGGCACACAACCAGGTTTGTGAGAGAACTTGTGCCTCCACACCAGCCCGCTGTGCTGAACACCTTCCTGAGGCCCCGTTAGGAAATGAATGGGCCTTGCCAGCTGCAGCGGATGCCTGATGAGAAGTTGGCTTTCGTGATATAGTCACTATCTCCACTTTAGAGACGTACGTGATGAGACTCTGAGACTCGCTGTGGCCCTCGCGTTTGGCTACTTAGGTACTTACCATGCTGTGTGCAAACCAGAGGAAACGACGGTTGTTGATGCTGTATAGAAATATTGTGGGAGGACCCAGTCTCAGCCCCTCTCTAATGGGGACCCTGGCAGTCCTCAAAGACAGACCCGCATGCCCGAGACCTTGTCTACTACACAGAGCCCACAAACCAGAGCCCCGTGGGCTAGGCTCAAACTACATGGCACGATTGGATTGCTCCATGACATGTCTGTTAAGCAGCTTGCTCTCCCCAGCATGGGCCCAACCGGTTTCCTACAGCCTTGCTCAATCCTTCCTGCACTCCTCTGAGGGCCTATAAATTTGGGGGACCTTTTTGGACCTGTGGACCTTACTGACCCTTCAAATGGTACTAAGCAACCCTTGACCTGCAATATTTGCTGGATTTCTCCTGCTTCCTGGTACTGGCGTCTCATAGACAAAACCGTTCCTTTGCTCCAAGATTGGGAAAATGCTACTAGTCTAGGTATTTTCGCTTAGAGAACTTTGTAATTTATTTATTTATTTTTAAAGGATTTTATTTATTTATTCATGAGAATACACACACAGAGAGAGGCAGAGACACAGGCAGAGGGAGAAGCAGGCTCTATGCACAGAGCCCGACGTGGGATTCGATCCCGGGTCTCCAAGATCATGCCCTGGGCTGAAAGCAGCGCTAAACCACTGAGCCACCTGGGCTGCCTGAGAACTTTGTAATTTTTTAATTAATTTTTTAAAAATTTTTATTTATTTATGATAGTCACAGAGAGAGAGAGAGAGAGAGAGGCAGAGACACAGGCAGAGGGAGAAGCAGGCTCCATGCACCGGGAGCCCGACGTGGGACTCGATCCCGGGTCTCCAGGATCGCGCCGTGGGCCAAAGGCAGGCGCTAAACTGCTGCGCCACCCAGGGATCCCGAGAACTTTGTAATTTAAAGTGATTTAAATGTACACTGAAGGGACACCTGGGTGGCTCAGTGGTTGAGCGTCTGCCTTTGGCTCAGAGCGTGACCCCAGGGTCCTGGGTTCAAGTCCACATTGGGCTCCCCACGGGGAGCCTGCTTCTCTGCCTGTGTCTCTGCCTCTCTCTGTGTCTCTCATGAATAAATAAAATATTTCAAATAAATAAATAAATAAATGGGTGAATTTTATGGTATGTGAACTGTGTCTCAGTAAAAAAACGTACATCTGATAAAAAAAAAAAAATGCCGCTGATTATCAGGGCATTCCTCATTTCAGAAATCTTAAGATGAGAAACCCCCCACCAACTCCAGAACGGGACAGAAAGGGAGGGAGCCCCTGGTTTCCTCTGCCACCATGTCGGCGACCAGTCTGGTTGGGCCCAGCAGCTCAGATCTATGATCCATCCTCACGTACCATGCGCTCTTTGGATCTGGGGCAGTGACCACTTGGCCATCACTTAGCCCTGGACAATGCAGAGAAGGCATGACCACTGGATGCTCCCCCCTTTGTGGATAAATCTCTCTTGACTGATCTTAGTTTAAGCGTGCCATCGGTCTCCTTGGGGACCCTGATAGACTCAGTATGCATCTGAGGCAAACTCATAGTTTACTTAAATAAGAAAATAGGGGATCCCTGGGTGGCTCAGGGGTTGAGCGTCTGCCTTTGGTCCAGGGCATGACTCCAGGGTCCTGGGTTTGAGTCCCAGATCGGGCTCCCTGCATGGAGTCTGCTTCTCTTTCATCTTGTGTCTCTGCCTCTCTCTCTCTGTGTGTCTCTCATGAATAAATAAATAAAATCTTTAAAAAAATAAAAAGAAAACAATTGTTTTATGACTATTTAAACTATTTAATAATTGAGGGTAAAGGGACGCCTGGGTAGCTCAGCGGTTTGGCACCTGCCTTTGGCTCAGGGCGTGATCCTGGAGTCCTGGGATCAAGTCCCACATCGGGCTCCCTGCAGGGGGCCTGCTTCTCCCTCTGCCTGTGTCTCTGCCTCTCTTTCTCTGTGTCTCTCATGAATAAATAAAATCTTATAAAATAATAATAATAATTGAGGGTAAAAGACAGGAAACTACATAATGTGAATCGTAATCCTGACTCGTGTGCCCCTGAGGATCTCAAATAACTTTCCTAGACAGACAGCAAAGGCACAGGGTTCGTGTGGCCTCCCTGCCACCCATGGGAAGGTCAGATTCGATCCTTCCTCTGGCGGCTCCCCCCAGGTGGCTGCAGGCACTGACCTGTTGGTTTTCTGAACAACGCGGCAATCTGCTCATCACCGCATCCAGCTCATCAAACTTCCTCAGGACCGCCTGGACTTCGGCAGAGAGCTCTTTGTACTCCGAGAACTGGTCTTGGAACACAGCCTTATAGCGCTCCCGATCATCTTCTGTCTGAATCACAGGGTATTTTCTGAGTGGGGGCGAGAAAAGTTAACCAACGTTGTAACTTTTTCACTGAAAACAGGCTGAACCAGCAACAAGCTTAGCTTGCTCCTCCCTGGCCACGCAGTAGTATCTTCAGTTCAATATATTACCTCCTGGGCAACAGACAACTGTTTATATAGAAATGATTTTAAGCAGAGGGCATGGCCTTAGAGACCAACAGGAAGATGAAACGCCCATGTGGGGGTGTTTCTCTCTTTCTACCTCGAAGAAGGGTTTGGACACTCACGCCACATAGTCGGGCATCACAATGGGTTTAGGGATGTGGCCGGGAGGGATGTGCCCACTCAGGAATTCAGGTTTCATTTTTGTTGGTCTCAGTTCCTTGAAGTTAACCTCTTGGTCTCTCTGTCTGTCACCGGTGATGGCCACTTCACACTACAATTTGGGAGAAAAAGAGGATTTATTTGTAAACAGAGGCAGAGGGAGAAGGGGAAAAAAAGACCCACGAATTTATTCTTAGACGAAAACAGTGGGAAGAAGGTGGAAGCCACGATTAGTATTTCACTTGCGAAACGCATGCTTTATGGTCACAAAGCTGTTCTGAATGCCTTCGTGGCAGGTAAGGGGGACCACCTGACAGGTAAACAGCTGTGTGTGTGTGTCACATGCGGGTGATGAAATGTTAAATGTGGGGTCTTACACACTTTATTTAGGATTTATACCCCCAACTAGCTATAAGATAATACAAAACGTAGTTCAAAATTAGAAATTCAGGGGGATCCCTGGGTGGCTCAGCAGTTTAGTGCCTGCCTTTGGCCCAGGGCGTGATCCTGGAGTCCCGGGATGGAGTCCCATGTCGGGTTCCCTGCGTGGAGCCTGCTTCTCCCTCTGCCTGTGTCTCTGCCTTTCTGTCTTTCATGAATGAATAATAAAATCTTTTTAAAAAAATAGAAATTCAGGGGAAAGAGTGGAACAAGGCTCCTTAAGTGGAAAGAGGGAAAAAAAGGGTCCTGGGGAGCTGCATATGCACCAACCCCACGGAGTCCCCAAGTAGGTCGGAAAGGGAGGCAAGTTACACTGTTCTCACTGCCTGAGAAAGGAAAGCAAGCCAACCCGGAGGAAAGGCAGTGGAGGCCTTTCAGTTCTCCAAGAGTCCTGAACCTGTGGTGCCCTGATTGAAGTCTCCCCGATTGCCCAACGGGAAAGTTCCTTGAGGTCTTTTTGGTAAAAAATGGTACATTCAAGGGGTGCCTATGGGGTTCAGTTGGTTAAGCATCTGCCTTTAGCTCAGGTCACCATCACTGGGTCCTGAGATGGAGCCCGAGTCGGCTTCTCCATCTCCCTGTGCTGCTTCCCCCTGCTTGTGCGTGCGCGCTCTCTCTCTCACTCTCAAATAAAATAAAATAAAAAAATCTGTTTTAAAAAATGGTACATTCAAAACAGGAGAAATAGCACAAGATGAAAAGGCCCGGAGAGGAAGTTGTGGGCCACTGGCCTCCAAGTGCTAAAATACCGACGGACAGGAAGCAGGAGTGTCAACACCCAGGGGAACCCAGTCTGGAAAGGGCAGGCTGATACGCATGTGCAGCTTTGGGGAAAGGCTGTTCAGGGACCCCAATGGGCAGGGCCCAGAACACCAACCACACCGGTGAGGCTGGTGGAAGCCGGGACAGGGGTTTCCATTTTACGCTGGAAGCAGTAAGATTCAGAGAGGTTAAGTAAATTTTCTAGGGCCTCACAGCCAGGAAGTGGAAAAGCCATGGTTAAAACCCAGAACTTCGGGGCTCCTGGGTGGCTGGCTCAGTTGGTTAAGTGTCCGCCTTCAGCTCAGGTCATGACCCTGGGAGCTTGGGATCGAGTCTGGCATCTAGCTCCCTCCTCAGTGGGGAGCCCACTTCTCCCTCCCTCTGCACCCCCCACTCCCTGCTGCCTCGTGCTCTCCCTCTCAAATAAAATAAAATCTTTAACAGTAAAATAAAATGAGGGGAGCCTCTTCTTGGCTTCAATAAATGGATTTCTATTTCAAGGCATCCCTCTTTAGCTTCTAAATATTTAACAATCCACCTGCCACACAGCTGGTGGAGGGAGCCACTAGGGAGCAAGCCAACCCTCTTGAGTTTGGCAGCAGCCCCAGGTGTCAAGCTCAGATTTCTGGGTCAAAATCATAAACTCTGCCCAGGTAAAATTTTTTTCCCCTAGGTAAAGTTTTTCAAGCAGGAACTCTTCATCTTCTTTACTTGCCCAGCCCTGATTCTAAGATTCACTTTTTAATACAAAAAGGCACTGGGTGTTATTCTCTATGTTAGTAAATTGAACACCAATAAAAAAAAAAATAAATAAAATAAATAAATAAATAAATAAATAAATAAATAAATAAATAAATAAATAAATAAAAGGGAGCTTTAAGAAGTCAGATGATTTTCACCGGGACTATTTTATCTGCTTTAAATTTTTCTGTTTTTGTGCTCTTAAGATTTTTCTCCACTGTATTTGGGTGAAATATCACCGATCATCAGTTCAGAAATCCTCACTGAGGAAAAAAAAAAAAAAAAAGATCTGAAAGTACAGATAAGACAAAAGAATCAAAACCTCTTTAGGCTCTTCCTGGAAGGCTGCACTAGGCTCCAGCCCTGGGACGCGCCCCTCTCAAACAGTATTCCCGACTACAAACACACAGCCCCAGGTTTCACGGGACCTTTCTTTGCTTCTAGCGAAAACGAGTCTTGTCAGCAGGTATCAAGGAAACCTCAAGGGGGGTAAGAGAGAGTAATTAAGCACCAGGCTAAGTAATGGTATGGTTATAATTACTAAGCTTTTCAAAGCTTTTCAAATTAGAAAAAGAAAAAACAAACACGCTGAGGAGGGCGGTTGGGGGTTGGGCAAAATGGGTGAAAGTGAGTGGCGGGGGGGGGGGGGGGGGGTCCCCTTCCAGTGAACTTATTTAAGTCACAGGGATAAAAAGCCCAGCGTAAGGAATGTAGTCCGTGTAAGAGTTGTGTGGGGACGGATGGCAGCTACAGCCGCAGTGAGCACGGCATAAACGTCTAGAGAAGTCGAATCACCATGTTGTACGCCTGAAACTCACTTGTCACGCCTTGATTTGTCTGTCAACTTTTAGAAAGTCTTGTGAATAGGTGATAGCATAATCTGATGTCAGGGTTAGCAAGTCAGAGTGCTAGCATGAGGAAGCAGGTTTCATATCATCCTCAGGGACTGTCTTCTAAAGTCCTTTTCAGCTGGGTATTTTCCACGCAATCAGCATTATTTTAGGACTCTCACCGGGCTGCCATGCAGCCATGACGGTCATTCCCGGCCAGGGTGGGTTCACGGGTTTCCAGGTCAGTCCCTCTGAGAGGCAGGAGTTACTGAAGGGTTAAGGCAGTAGTACTGGCAACAGGGAATGAGTATTGGCCAGCATCTGACCAAGCCATTCCCATGATGACTCCCAACTGGGAGGAGGGCTCTCTTCATTTGGTCAACTTCACCTAGGTCTTTGTACTAATACTGGAAGGCAGCCATAGAGTAAATTAAGGAAGCTGTGCTTAAATCTCAAAGGGTTAGTATTATTAATGCTTTAAACATATGCTCTACCTTGCTTGTCAATTTTATTTGAAGTTGTTTATTAATTTAAATCGTTAAAAACTTAAAAAATTTTTGAAAAGGTAATATATACATACACCTGACATATAATTTGAAAGGCCAATAGGGTATATGATGAAAAGTTAAGTCTCCTTCTCCCCTGGCTTCCCACAGTTAGGTGGTGGCCCTCCTAAAGGCAGCTGCTTTCTTACTGTCTGTTGGCCTATCTACCTGTTATATAATAGTTTAAAAGTGAGCATCCGTTTAGCTTACTCTGATATTGAGTACCACTGAGTTACAACAAGCCTAACTGAAATGCACATCCTGACAGCAATAATATATAAATATCAAAAATTAACGCACAAGGGAATCAGGAAGTTAAAACAAAGTACAATAAGATCAAAGAAAAAGCCACAGGCACATAGTAATACCACTGTAACCATAGGAACAATATGCATAGTGCACTGGCGTGTAGCTCTAGGTCCATATTGCCTTGGGATAGAGGAAGTCCTCAGTCTTCTGTAGACCACCCGAGCCCAGCCTCATTTATCCCATCCTTGGTTAGTCAAGGCTGCTCAAGTATCATGATTTCTAAAGATTTATGGATCTCGGCAAGGCTCCACTGCAAACTGCAATTCAGATAACCTAAGTGTCAGAAGTAATTTAAGGCAACTGACCCATTAAAAACTCTGGCTAATTACAGTTCCCAAAAGGGATGCCTGGGAGGCTCAGTGGTTGAGCATCTGCTTTCGGCTCAGGGCGTGATCCCTGGGTCCTGGGATCGAGTCCCGCATCGGGTTCCCTGCATGAGACTGCTTCTCCCTCTGCCTGTGTCTCTGCCTCTCTCTCTCTCTCTGTGTGTCTCTCATGAATAAATAAATAAATCTTTAAAACAAAATTACAATTCCCAAAAGATGCTCTGACAATTAAAAATGCTGAGTTTGAGACATTATCATCAATAAATTGATTTCCCCAGGAAATAGCAGGGAACATAAATCTTTTATTTTATTTTATTTTTTTGAGAAACAAGTTTAGTTTTGTAGTTCTTGCTTACTCTCTATTCCACACATACACACACAGACACTTTGTCTATGGTTTTCTTTTCCACTAGATTTGTAAACTCCCAGGAAATGGAGATGATGTACCACATAGTATTCATATCACTAGCCCACCATCTAATTGGGACATAGCTTGTTCAAGGAATGAATGTCGACACAGATGTATTCACCACAATCCCTTGGACAAAGTGTCATCTGTCCACTCCAGAAATCCCTCACTTTACTGTGAACCAAACATTTTCATATAATATTTGTGCTGGAGAATAAAGTTGAAAACAAAAAAAAACCACCTATAAAAGGTATTTTCAAAATGTACGCACTTAAAGGACTTTATAAACAAGCAATCCAGGGATGCCTGGGTGGCTCAGCAGTTGGGCGTCTGCCTTTGGCTCAGGGCATGACCCCGGGGTCCTGGGATCGAGTCCCACATCGGGCTCCCTGCAGGGAGCCTGCTTCTCCCTCTGCCTGTGTCTCTGCCCCTCTGTGTGCCTCTCATGAATAAATAAATAAAATCTTAAAAAAACAAAAACAAAAAACGAGCAATTCAATAAAAAAATGGACTGGATACAAAAAAGTTAACAGGGAAGGAAAAGCCAACATAATACATGAAAAATGCTCAATCTCACTCCTTATAAGAAAAATGCACATTATAACTACCTTAGATATTATCGTTTTTCACCTATGAGGCAACCTGGCAGTCAAAACAAGCGTACACATTCATACAATGCAATACTATTTAGCTATAAAAAGAGAATCCAATTCTTTATGTACCAGTAAGGAAACAGCTTAGAAACATAGTGTTACGAAAGAAAATATAAGGGCCATATCCATGTGTATGAGGTACTAGCATCTGTGTGTGCATGCATATATTTACACGTATGGGTAATATGAACGTACATCTGAAAGGAACCACAAGGCCCTGATGACACCAGTTCCTTCCAGTCGGGAGAGCTGTAAAGCTGAGGAACTGGCATGAGAGAAGACTTCGGACTAGAGACCCTTTGAATTCTAAACCAAGTAAACGCACTCCCTTTCCAAAGAAAAAGTTCCAAAGGCTGGATCCTCAACCTCTTACTTAGAAATAACGCCCAATATTTTAAAAAATGGACTTTTCAATGAGGTGAAATTTTGATTAAGATATATTAGGCATTTACATATACATAAATAATTGTAACGACAGCATCTCATGTAATCCTCTCAACAGACATGTGAGGTAGGGATTTATTGCTATTATTCCGACTTGACAAGAAATCAAGGCAAGGAAAGTGAGATACCTTGACCACTGCTGTGCTGTTAGTCAATTCTGGAATAGGAATTTTCTTCCTGCCACAACAGAATTTGGCATCATCTGGAAGTGAGCTGAGAAGGACGGCAAAGGACAGCAAAGGACAGCAAAGGACAGCAAAGAACTTTTAAAAAGGCTATGGAAAGTTCGAGAGAATCAGTTCTTCAGTTAAAAAAAATTAAGTATTAAATATAAAGAGAGCCAATTGCTCATGTGCATAATCTTTTTAACCCAGAGAATGAAAAGAAGCTACAAGAAGTATAAGAACTTACGGTCTTGCCCAATATACATTGTGTTTATGTCTAATTTGATCCTTTCACAATGAGAAAAAAAGCTCAAAGTTGAACTCAACATTCAGTTCGAGACTCAGTGTAACAGATTCGCTTTCAGAGACATAGTGAGGATCTGCTCCACAGGTCAACAGACCGGGGAGAAAGTATTTAGCAAATCTAGACATCAAATATAATGCGATCCTTATTCTTACCGTTTTCCTTTTTGATGGCAATGATGGTTCACTTACCTAGAACAAAAAAAAAAAAAAAAAAAGAGTTAAAATGATTTTCTCAGAGGGTATGGGGCTGGTTGGAAATATTTTCATCCATTTGCATTTAAAGCCCAGTTGCCATTTCACAGACGTTGCTTCTCTACTTGACAGACGCTACTCCTCTGGATCCCGGTGTCGTCCAAGGGGCTACCAGACGTGGAGGGTGGGGGTTCACTCTAACTCCCTGCCAGGCGGGAACACACAGCACAGCTGGAATCACACACAGGACAGGGACTGACTACCAGGCAAATCGCGTTGAATCAGCTGGAGGCCACATTTATTCTTGGCTCCTATTACCTTGTGTAATTAGTTTGAAACAGTCATAGTCATAAAGTTAATAGGGGAAAAAAACCCTACAGGCCGTTATAAGTTCTCACTTTTAAGAAGTCACAGCAACACAGAGACTGGCACAAGCTCCCACGTGAGAGGTAACTCAAGTCTTTTTTTTTTTTTTTTAAGATTTTATTTATTTATTCATGAGAGACACAGAGAGAGAGAGAGAGAGGCAGAAACAGGCAGAGGGAGAAGCAGCCCCCATGCAGTGAGCCTGATGCGGGACTCGATCCTGGAACCCCGAGGTCACGCCCTGAACCAAAGGCTCAACGACTGAGCACCCCCAGGCGTCCCAAAATTTTAAATTCTTTATTTTGTGTATGCAGAGGTGAGTTTAAGAAATAGGCTTAATGTGCTGCGATGAATTTTTAGAAATAACTTGATTCTATGTGGAGTTCTACTGGGATTAATATATTTTGTGACAAGAGAGCATGGATCACGTTGAAACAATGTTGAGGTTCTTCCTATAACACATTAAAGTATCTTTCATACAACCAGGAAAGTTTTTCCTTGTTATGCATAAGATTCATGCAAAAGATTAGACACAAAATGTATAGGTCAGTGAGTAAATAAATAGGTTACTGAGTGAATAAAGACAGGATTTCATTTTTATCTACAGGTTTGCCTATATATATATATATATATATATATATATATATATAAAATTTATAATTATACAGTATGTAGGAAATCTTTGAAAAGCACAAAAAGAAAAACGCACACAATATATTGACTTAAAATTAAGAAAAAATTAATAAGATATTTTTGGTAATATAGAAATTTCTGATACAGGGGCCCCTAGGTGGCTCAGTGGTTAAGCACATCTGCCTTTGGCTCAGGGTGTGATCCTGGGGTCCTGAGGTCGAGTCCCCCATCAGGCTCCCTGCAGGGAGCCTGCTTCTCCCTCTGCCAGTATCTCTGTCTCTCTCTGTCTCCGTGAATAAAATCTTAAAAAAAAAAAAAAAAAGAAAGAAAGAAATTACTGCTACACACTCCTCCTTAGAAGAAAACAAAACATTAACTTATTTCAGGGTATAATGAAGCTAAAAGAACACACTCTTAACATTTTTGCTACTCTTCAAATAAAATAATTTTATTATATGTGCTGCCGAAGCGAGCACTCAAATAAAATAATTTTAAATATGGCTTTTGTAGAATCTGATCCTCCAGGTATTATTATTATTATTATTATTACTAATTATTATTATTTCTCCTATTTAATTAGTTAAATCCAGAAATAAAAACAAGTGCCAGGCTCCCATTCTAATTTGGGTACACTCATCTTCCCCCAACCCCCAAATAAGAATAAAACATCCAAATGCCTGGGCAAGTGTTCACAGTGCATGTTCACTGCAACTCAGCCCTCAACACTTAAAAAAAAAAGAAAAGGGGATCCCTGGGTGGCTCAGCGGTTTGGCGCCTGCCTTTGGCGTAGGACAGGATCCTGGAGTCCCGGGATCGAGTCCCGTGTTGGCTCCCTGCGTGGAGCCTCCTTCTCCCTCAGCCTGTGTCTCTGCCTCTCTCTCTCTCTCTGTCTATCATGAATGGATAAATAAAATCTTAAAAAAAAAAAAAAGAAAAAGAAAAAATGTGGATCCCTGTATTCTTCTTAATTTTAGTCACCGAAAGAGAGCGGCACTCATCGTAACCTGTAAATGAACACTTTCCTCCGATAACTGAAAAGGTTTTTTTTTTTTAATTTATTTTTAATTAACCTTTGCTGCACTCAAGCATCCACGCTGTCTTCAACCTTTTGCTTCCACGAGGACACGTTTACTGTACTGAAAACGGTATTATTCTCCGATGCAGAAATCGGGTAGCCGTTTTGCTCCCCTTGGGCATCGCGGCGGCAATGGTGCAGCCAATGAACCATAGATCGGATTACACATCTGGGACCTGCCTGGGGTGTCAACGACAAGTGACATGGCAGTGGCATGGGCCGTCCCACGGAAAGCAGGTTGGATACGGGGAGCTAGGAGTTTCGAATTTCAGATCGTATAAAATAAAAATTAAAATTAAAATTAAAATTAAAAAGAAAAAAGAAAAGAAAAATGAGGGGATCCCTGGGTGGCTCAGCAGTTTGGCGCCTACCTTTGGCCCAGGGCGTGATCCTGGAGACCCGGAATCGAGTCCCATGTTGGGCTCCCTGTGTGGAGCCTGCTTCTCCCTCTGCCTGTGTCTCTGCCTCTCTCTCTGTATCTCTCATGAATAAATAAATAAAATCTTTAAAAAAAATTAAAAATGATAAAATAAATAAAATAACAAATAAATAAAATAAAGTAAAATAAAATAAAGTAAAATAAGACAAATAAAATAAAGTACAATAAAACATAAAATAAAGTAAAATAAAATAAATGAAATAAAATAAAATAAAGTAAAATACATAAAATAAAATAAAACAAATAAAATAAAGTAAAATAAAGGAAATGAAATAAATAAAATAAAAGTAAAATAAAGCAAATAAAATAAAATAAAGTAAAATAAAACAAATAAAATGAAATAAAATAAAAAACAAAGTAAAATAAAGCAAATAAAATAAATAAAATAAAGTAAAATAAAACAAATAAAATAAATAAAATAAAAAAGACAAATAAAGTAAAATAAAGTAAAATAAAGCAAATAAAATAAAATAAATAAAAAACAAATAAAACAAAAATAAAAAAATAAATGAAATAAAATAAAGCAAATAAAATAAAATAAATGTAATAAAGTAAAATAAAGCAAATAAAATAAAGTAAAATAAAACAAAATATATGAAATAAAGTAAAATAAAATTAAAACAAAACAAAATAAAAATAAATTAATAAACAAATAAAATAAATAAAACGAAATAAAATAACACAAGGGCTTTTATAAACACCTTGTCTTGAGGACGAGGCGTTTCGCGGGAGCGGCCCACCGGGAAGGGAAGGGCCCGCAGGTCTCACCTCCCGCGGCTCCAGGTACTGCCTGTGCCTCCGGGCCACCTCGTGCCTCCACAGCTTCAGGCAAACCAAGGCTCCGATGAGGTAGACGATGGTGATGCCGAAGAGGAAGATGAGGGCGGCGACCTGGCCCCCCTCGACCCGGCAGAGCAGCGCGTTCATGGGCGTGTTGAACAGCGGGTAGGAGCACAGGCCCCCGCGGTTGGTGTCGTTGACGTACACGATGGCCGCGGCCATGTACAGGATAAACAGGGCGACGTTAAGGGCGAACTCCGTGAGGGGCCACCAGCTGGAGTCCAGGAGGATGGCCCGGTAGTAGGTGGTCATGCCGAGCACCAGCACGCCGACCGTGCTGACCCAGGCCAGGCCGGCGACCACGAGCACGAAGGGGGTCCTGGGGCCCCCGTAGTAGTAGCCGCCGCCCAGGCCGCCCAGGCCGCCCGCGCCGCCCAGGCCGTAGGGCTGCCCGTAGCCCACCAGGTTGTACCACTCGCTGTCCTTGTACAGGTAGGCCGTGACGCAGGCGAACACGCCGGCGCCCAGCAGCAGCTCCAGCACGCCCAGCACGCGCAGCAGGCCGGCCCACGACTTCATGAAGGAGTACCTCAGGCGCAAGTCCTCCTCCCGCTCGCTGCTCGAGCGCGCGCGGCCGCCCGGCCAACTGCAGGCGTCGGGGGCCCAGGCGGCCTCGGCGTCGCCGGCGTCTCCGTGGGACGCCCCGCGAGGGCCCGGCGGGGACGGGGAGCCGCGGCCGGGCCGCCGGGCGGGCCTCGCAGGAGAGGCCGGCGGGGAGCACTCCACTCCGTCCGAGATGTACCCGACGTCAGACCCCGCCCTGCCCCACCGCGGGGCCGCCTTCCCTCTGAAGAAGTTCTTCCAGGACTCCGGGACGAAGCGCCTCACGGGCTTGAGATCCGGGGCGATGGCCGGCTCCTCCGTGTCACTTGAGTAGAAGTCTGGGCCGAAGGGCGGCTGTAACGGGAGAGGGGGCGGCGGCAAGGGATCGGCGCTCACCGCCAGCTCACTGTCGCCGAGCGTCCGCAGGGTACCTGTGGGGCCGTCGCCGGACGGGGACTCCCTTGGGACGCCATCGTAGTGCCTGTCCCGACTCCTGGACCTTCCATCATCCGATGACATTGGTGACCTTTACACCTGTGGCCGAGATTAAAGTCATCGCTCATGCCCAGTGAGTCATTCTTTCAGGTAGGCTTGGTTTTATTCATTTTTTTTAAGATTTTATTTATTTATTCACAAGAGATACACAGAGAGAGAGAGAGATTGACAGAAAGGCAGAGGGAGAAGCAGGCTCCATGCAGGGAGGCGGAGGTGGGACTCGATCCTGGGACCCTGGGGTCACGACCTGGGCCAAAGGTGGCACTAAACCATTAAGCCCCCCAGGGATCCCCTTGATTTTATTCACTTAATGGCAGACGACCATATTTAGGGAACCAGTATGATCATGTCTGATTGTGTCGAGACATGTAAAAATGAGAACATAAACTATTTTAAACATACCTCACATAGGAGCCAGGGATATCATCATTGTTCTCTATGATTTTAAGGGCAGTCAAAATTAAGATCTTAGTTCTGTTTTTTTTAAGATTTTATTTATTCATGAGAGACACAGAGAGAGAGAGAGAGAGAGAGAGAGAGAGAGAGGCAGAGACACAGGCAGTGAGAGAAGCAGGCTCCACGCAGGGAGCCCAATGTGGGACTCGATCCCTGGTCTCCAGGATCACACCCGGGGCTGAAGGCAGGCACTAAACTGCTGAGCCACCCAGGGATCCCCAAGATCTTAGTTCTGAGTGAAAACATTGATAAGTCTAATTTACCTGTGAGCCCTATGAACAACAAAGGGCAGAAACCATACAAGAAGCTGAATTTTAATAATGCAGGATCCCAAGACACCCCCAAGCAGAATCCTTTCCCGAAACATCGAAATCAAAATATTTAATAGTTGAGCATACCAGAGTCTGATGGGTCAGCAAATACTCTTCATTCCCCTCACCTCAAATCCTGCTCTGGAATGGCCCGGGAGACGCGGTCCGTTACACACAGGGATTGAAGCCCTTTTTTCTGAAGTCAGGAAAGTCCGTTTAGGGGAGTTGTGGCTTCCCCTCTAAAATATGAATACTTGATATTAGATTTAAAAAACTGAATTGTGAGAGGGGGAAAAAAATCACTGAAGGTTAAGATTCCACAAAAGTACAACACAGAGCCACCATGTACATCACGTGTGGAAATCTTTATAGAGCAGTCACCCAAAGGCACCTTGTTGCTGCACGGTGACACTCAAAAGTATCTCAGAGGGGCTTTGATCCACCTAAAAAATAAAGCAGAGACGGGATGAGCACTGGGTGTTATGCTATATGTTGGCAAATCGAACTCCAGTAAAAAAAAAATATACAAAAAAACCCACATCTTGTTTTTCAAAAAAATTTAAAAAGTGCTTTAAGCAATAAAAAATAAAAAATAAAGCAGAGAAAAAGCACTTTTCCTACACCTGTTGATTTCCTTCACAAAACCAGCCACTTTCTGTCGACAAAAAGAAGGACACTCTTCGCTAATGTAACTACGAGGTTTAAGGCACAATGAATTTCTCTCTCACGTTGCTTAGAAGCGAGCACTTACTGAAAACGCACTGGGCACGTAGCACTGTACTTGGCACCATGAAGGTCTCAAAGTTTAACTGGAGCATCTCACCTTTGTGGTGTTGAACCGCTTAGAAATTCCTAAGGCTTTGGTTTTTTTGTTTGTTTGCTTTTTTTTTTTTTTTTTTTAACTGAGAGAGAGAGAGAGAGAGCAGAAGGAGAGGGAGGGGGAGAGAGAGAATCTTAAGCAGGCTCCACGCCCGATGTGGGGCTCGGATCTCACAACTCTGAGATCATGACCAGCTCGAGTGCCCCACTAAGGCTTTGTTTCACATTGTAAGATGGGAACCTATCACTCAACGAATATTTACCAAACACCTGCCATTACACCAGACGTCCTAAAAGTGCATCCATGAACAAAACCAACGGAAATTCCTGCACTCATGGGACTTAAATCTCAATGGGGGATGGAGGGAGGATTCCAGATAAACAGATAAGGGAAATGAAATACACCGACTGGACGGTAAGGAACAAAGAATGCTGATTAAGAAAAGCACTTTGCCGGCAGGGTTTATACAATTTTAAATAGAATGACCTGGGACGTCTTCATAGAGAACGTGACGTCTGAATGTAGAAATGAAGGGGGGAAGGAGGAGGCCAGGCAGGCATCAGGGGAAGTGATCCAGGCAGATGGAAAAGCTAGTGCAAACGCCTTGCAGCAGGAGTGCCTGGCAAGTTCAAGACCTATGAAGCCCTGCAGGCCAGGGGGAGAGCAGAGAGAGAGAGGGTAATTGGCAGAATTAAGTCCACCTGAATTATTAGGGCCTCGAAAACAAATGGGAAGGGTTTTGGCTTTTGCTGGGAGTGAGAGAAGTCAACAGCGCGTTCTGAGTAGAGCAGTGACACGATGTGACGTGTTTTAGCAGGATCAGTCTGGATGCTATGTCCACAGCATACTCCGGGAGACAAGGGGCCAAGAGGCCTCTGACTTGGTCCAGTGGACCATGGTGGTAGCAATGGAGATAGAAAGAATTCGGGTTTTTTTTTTTTAACGCAGGGGATTAGAAAGGTTTAATTATAGAAAATTTCAATCAGGGGATCCCTGGGTGGCGCAGCAGTTTGGCGCCTGCCTTTGGCCCAGGGCGTGATCCTGGAGACCCGGGATCGAATCCCACGTGAGACTCCCGGTGCATGGGGCCTGCTTCTCCCTCTGCCTGTGTCTCTGCCTCTCTCTCTCTCTCTCTGTATGACTATCATAAATAGGTAAATAAATAATTGAAATACGGTTTTGCTATGAAAAGTCGAACCAAAAACACAGAAGTAAGGTGAGCAAGTCTTACAGACGTCAACCTGTTTGACGCACATGCGTCTAAAGGAGATCCCATCGCTTACTTCCCCACACCAGTAAAAAAAAAAAAAAAAAAAAAGAGTGCTCCGGGCTCTAATGGATTCACCTTATCTTCACCTGTGCAGAGTGGCGCATCTGGATTAGAACACCTTATCGAGGTTTAAGGGAGAAAAATGATTTTTAAATAAAAAGCAGAAAGTCAATGTGAAGAATCATGGAATAACAAAAGACGTGCTCTTCGACGGGTCGGCCACCCCGCCCTCACCGCGGCCGTCGGGGCGGGCACCGGGGACCGGGCTGCCCTCCTCGGGGACGCCGGGCTCGGAGCCGGAGCCGGAGGCCGCACGGACCCAGGGGCGGGTTAGCGCGCCGTGAGGCTCCGCAGGGCCCAGGGCAGCGGGAGGCCCCGGGGGTGCTCACGGCCCAGGCGC
Source organism: Canis lupus familiaris (assembly GCF_011100685.1). Classification (NCBI taxonomy): domain Eukaryota; kingdom Metazoa; phylum Chordata; class Mammalia; order Carnivora; family Canidae; genus Canis; species Canis lupus. The sequence continues at coordinate 53,671,870 of NC_049223.1, read as the reverse complement.
GATCGGCAGGACCCTGGGGTCCGCGCGTCCCACACACCAGCCCCTTTGCAGAGCCGACGGGACGCCCCAAAGCGAACGGAACTGAGTCGGCGCGCAGGCCGGGATCCCAGGACCCCAGCGCCGGGATCTCCGCCCCGTGCACCTGCCCGCGGCGCACCTGCCCCGGGCGCCGGGCTCCCCCCCCCGCCCCTCGCACCTGCCCCCAGCGCCGGGCTCCCCCACCCCCGCGCACCCGCCCGCGTTCCTCGGCGAAGGCGGGCTGCGGGAGCCCCTGCGCGTCGGCCCCGCTCCCCCGGGCCTCCCCTCTGACCGGCCTCGGCCGCAGGCTACGGCGGGGCGGAGGGACGAGCGCCGCGGGCCTCTGGTCCCCACCCGCGCACCTGTGGGGGCCGCCGGGCCCCTCCCCCCGGGTCCACTCACCTGCGCGGCCGCCGGGAGGAGCGCGCACGCCGCCCGCCGCACGGAAACCGGGCTCCGCTCCCGGGGCGGGGCCGAGGCCAGGGCGCCCCGCCCGGCTTTGTCAGCCGGACTCCCGCTCGCTCGCGGCCCGGAGGGGCGGGCCCGCCCCACACCTCGCTGCGGCGGCGCCGGGCCCAGCTCCGCCCGCCGAGGCGCCGCCCACGCACCCCGGAAAGGCCCGGACAGGTGGGCCTAACCCTGCCGGAGTGCCCGGCGCAAGGCTGCCGTTTCTCCCGGTTTTTTGAAAACTTAACAATGGATAAAGGAGACGCATGCACTATGACCAATGATACCTCGCCGGCAATACATATTAGGAAATATTAAAAGAAGAAACGAAAAGAAATTCAACATTTTAATTTTGATATAAATTAAATACTTTCCAAAAAGCATCTAAAGTAGTCCACTGTACAGCATATAAAAATGGTATTGAGAAGTCAGAGACCATAGAGAAACTGGATAAGGCACAAGATTTATTTACACTCAATTGCATACTAAACTTTCATAATTCGTATTTACAACCCCATAAAGTCTTAGTATTCTAAATTATTCCTTCACATTTTTTTATATTTGGCATAATGTTCAAACACACTTCATTCACACTGACCTCTCCCAACACCAGACACAAGACTAAATAAATACTAGAAAAAAAATTTGAGGCTTGATCTTCTGTTTACTTCAAAATGACAGAGAAGTCAGTTTCTTGTGCTGAAATACTACAAGAGTGGAGAATTAAACTGTCATTCACTTGAAAAGTGTATTATCTTTGTTCAGATACAACTGAGTAAAATGAACATGAATCTGCCGGTGGCACCATTAGCAGCAGGCCGGCTTCTACGGCCCATCGCTTTCATAGTCTTCTATTACCAGCTCTTCTTCTTCCACGTCTCCTTGGCCTGAAAACGTCTGAGGCTGGCTGGCGGGCAGTTCACTTCCACTATTTTGACTCCAAGGCAGACAGCACGTTTCAGGCTCAGCGGTCTGAGTGGGTTCGCCCAGGGCTTCCTCTGCAGGCTGCCCTCCATTAAGCTGGGCTTCATCTCCACTGTCAGGGTCTATCAGTCCGTGTTCCCTGTCTGTCAGGGCTTCCATTTTCAACCTGCCAGATTCAGAATACAAGCATTAATAATAACCAAAAAAGGGGATACCTTTAAATTATACCATGCATGTGAGAATTATGAAGTTTTCTCCAGTCATTCATTTATCTGGACTCTGCTCACTGTTTAGCCAAGCCCTTTAGTTTATTATTTACTTATTTAGAAAGTATTTATTTCTTCCAGAGAGAGGCAGAGACATGGGCAGAGGAAGAAGCAGGCTCCCTGCCTGGCATCAGCCTGATGCGAGACTCGATCCCAGGATCACGACTGGAGCCAAAAGCAGATAGACACTCAAGCACTGAGCCACGGAGGTGCCCCAAGCCCTTTAGTTTAATTATATAAACAAAAGCACAAGGTAAATGACAAAATGAAAAAATCATTACAACTTACAAAACAAATGACTTGATTAACGTCTTTATTAAGGAATGTTTACAAATAAAAAAGAAAAAAATAAATTGAATAGAAAAATGGGTAGGGGCACCTGGGTGGCTCAGATGGTTAAGCAACGGGCTTCTGATTTTGGATCAGGTCATTATCTCAGAGTCTTTAATATTCTCTTAATATTATTCCCTCTCTCTCTCTCCCTCTGCCCCTCCCCAACCTTGTGAGCATGGATGCGCTTGCACACTCTAAAGAAATAGAAAGAGGAGTATAAAACATGGACAACTTACATAAAAAATACAAATGGTAACTAAATTGCTCAACCTAATTAATAATTTTAAAAACTAAAAAAAAAAAATAATAATAATAATAATTTTAAAAACTGTTAATGTAATGAACTATCATTACTTTACCATCATCTTTAAAAGTGGCAGTGACTTTTAATTTTTTTTTAATATTTTATTTGTTTGGCAGAGAGAGAGAGAGAGAGAGGACAAACAAGGGGAGTGGCAGAGGAAAGACAAGCAGTTTCCCTGCTGTGGAGGGACTTGGAGTAAGGACTAAAACCCAGGACCCTGGGATCATGACCTGAGCTAAAGGCAGGTGCTTAACCAACTGAGCCACCCAGGTGCCCCTATTAATGTTTTATTTATTAAGTAATCTTAACCCAACATTGGGCTCACACACACAACCCTGAGATCAAGAATGGCCTACGCCTCTGACTGAGCCAGCCAGGCACCCCAAAACCTTTTAAAAAGGTTTTAATAAAAACCCAGCAGTGTCAAGAGTTAGGAGAAAAGAATATACTGATACATTGTAAGTGAACATAAGATTGATAAAATATTCTTGGAAACAATCTGGCAGTATCCAGCAAAGGCTTCAGAAAAGTGTGTATCTGCTGATTAGCAACTTTATTTCTAGGAATACATCTTATGTAAATAGCATTTGATGTCCAAAATGATTAAAGCTACAAGGAAAACTATGATAAAGTTGGAAATAAGCTAAATATACAAAATAAGGTACAGGTTGTATTATAGGAAACTATAGAACTATTAAGTATTAACCTATCAAGCTAAATATTAATATTTAATATCATTAACATGAATCATTGATGTTAAATATGGTAATCATGTTTGTTTATTTACTTATTTAAGTAATCTCTATACCCAATGTGGGGCCTGAACTCACAACCCCAAGATCAAGAGTCTCATACTCTATCTTGACAGTGCCAGCCAGGCGTCCCTAAATATGGTCATCATGAATGACTGCAATTAGAAGCACTGACAAATCCTGTCTCCCAAGTTAGATCAAGTAGTTGAACCAGTAATAGCAGTTAAAAAGCCCTTTTATTAAACATTTTCAAAAGCCTGAGTATATAATTTGACCTTACAAATAACCAAGGTAGAAATGAAATATAGGTGTTGTATTAATCACTGAAATTAGCCTAGAAGTGATTTGTAATAAAATGAACAGCACAGATACAGATTTACCTCTCTATGTTTACTTTTTCTTTTTTTTTTTTTTTAATTTTTTTTAAAATTTTTATTTATTTGTGATAGTCACAGAGAGAGAGAGAGAATGAGGCAGAGACACAGGCAGAGGGAGAAGCAGGCTCCATGCACCGGGAGCCCGATGTGGGATTCGATCCCGGGTCTCCAGGATCGCGCCCTGGGCCAAAGGCAGGCGCCAAACCGCTGCGCCACCCAGGGATCCCACTTTTTCTTTTTTTTATGTTTATTTTTTTAACAAAATTTGTCTGAATCTTTTAAGAGAAAGAAGTTAAAAAAAAAAAAAGGCAGTATTTTGTGGTAGCTCCTGGTCACTGCAGGCTTTAAACACAGGCTACGAACACCTCTGGGCAGAAAAGGTGAAAAGGGGTCTCTAGATATGCAAGATTTATTAAATGGAAGATCATAAAGATTCCTTTGCTTTTATGATTCCATGATTCTATTTGGCTTGATATTCCTTTGTGAGTGAAAATATGCTGTTACATGTAATAAAATGATGGGTCTACAATGCAATCATATGGTCATTAACCACGGGGAATAATATGTATTTCTTAGATTTTACAGATAAATTTTACTGGCTGTATACTGAATGAACAACTGTCAGTGGACATTTCAGTAACAAGTCTTTGAAAATTAAAATAATCAGCTTACCTTCCAAAGTGTCGCTTCAGAGGAAGCCTTCCAATATCTTGAATAAAAGAAATTTGAGCTGAAACAAGAGATTAACAACAAAAAAAAACTTTAAAAAGACATCTCTCTGAAGAATATATACAAGTGCCCCCCCTCCCAAGAAAAAGGCCAACAAAAATATGAAGGGATGCTCAAAATCATAAATCCCTGGAAAAAAATCAAATGAAAACCACAGGATACCATTTCATATCCTTTAGGGTGTCTGTTATTTAAAAAAAGGAAAAAAAAAAAGGTTTTGCAAAGATATGGAGAAACGGAAACCCTTGGACATTGCTGGTAGAAATGTAAAATGGGTGTAATCACTACAGAAATGGTAAGGTAGCTCCTCAAAAAATTAAAGACAGATTTACTATATGATCTAGCAATTCCACTTCTGAACATACACCCAAAAGAACTGACAGCTGGGTCTTACAGAGTAATTTTCTAGGGAGACTTCACTCGGGGTGGGGGGTGCAGCCGAGGCCCCATAGGACCCCCTACTTCCTGTGGCTAGCCAGGAATTCAGGACTCCCTCTGTCCAACCGTAGCACGAAGCTTTATCCTAGTAGCACAGCAGGCTGAGAATCCTGCCTCTTCCTGGAATGCACTGGCCCTTGCCCAAGCTCCCGCACAGGGCAGAGGGGCCCAGCCGTGATGATCAGGGGCCGTCTCCACGTGAGCACTCGCCTAGAACAGTGACATGCTACAGGGGCTCAACAGTAGGTCTGAACTGGCAGAAGAAAGTCAGTCAACCTGAACAAGACTGATAAATACTGTGTAATCCAAGAGAAGAGAAAATGGAGCAAAATGAACAAAGTTATCAGAGGAATGCTATAAGCATTCCAGCAAACACTAACAGAGGACCAGAGTGTAAGACAAAGAGAAAGGAGTAAAAAATAAATGTCTAAAATGACAGGGAAAATGACACGGTAAATAAAGAAATGGCATGAAATGATACAAAGAAAAACTAAAACGTCTTTTTTTTTTAAGTAGGCTCCACACCAAATGTGGGTCTTGAACTCCCACCCTAAGATCAAGAGTTGCATGCTCTTGGGGTACTTGGGTTGTGCAGTGGGTTGAGCGTCGGACTCTTGGTTTCAGATCAGGTCATGATGCCAAGTGTTGTGGGATGGAGCCCGAGGGCTCCGTGCTCAGTGCTGAGTCTGCTTAAAATCCTCTCTCCCCGCTCCTTCTGCCCGCCCCTCTTCCCCACCTGTCTTGTGTGTACAAATTCTCTCTCTCATAAATAAATACATACTTTTTAAAAAAAGAGTTGCATGCTCTACCAACTGAGCCAGCCAGGCACTCCCAAAACATCTTATTTTTTGCAGAATTTATAAACTTTCAAAGTTTGTAGAGATTGACCTTGAATACTTACCTTTTTAAAGATCCACTACAGAACAGAATTGGGACTTTTTAAAAAGAGCTTTTTGATATGGGAAACTAAGTTGCGATCCTATCATCTGAATTTTTAACCAGTGGGTAAATGATTCTCCAGATAATTCCAATGTAAGGTAGTCTAAACCAGTACTAGATACTAAACTGGGGAAGGTGAGAATAAACTCTGTGGTGTTGGACTGAAATTGAATGTCCTGGTGTGAACTCATGGTTTATACATACACACTTCCCGCTTTGTTCCACTGAAACAGCTCAGACACAATGATACTCTAGGAGCAATGACATACCTAGTGCCCAGATCCTAAATTCTCTCTCTCTTTTTTTAAGTACGCTCTACATACAACACGGAGATTGAACTCACAACCCCTAGACCCTAGATCAAGAGTCACTCACTATTGGCTGAGCCAGCCAGGCACCGCCAGATCTCAAGTTCTAAATACCACTTCCACTAAAAGGAACAAACACTCCTTGAAATTCCTATTTCCAGGACTAGAGCAAAGAAAGTACAAAATGATCCTTGGATTTCTGATATTTATGAAAAAGACCTGAGAGAGTGCTCTCTGCTCTGCTTTCTCCATGTAGGAATACAAGAGGGTGGCTGTGAGGTAGGAAGGAGACCTTTACTAGACACTAGATGTGCTTGGACTTCCCAACCTCCGGAGCTGATTGAGCACTTATAAAATATGGAATGCTATCCATGGTAAGTGATATATGTCAAAGCGTATGCCTAATACTTGTTTCTGTACAGAAAAAAGTCTGGTAGAGTTCATACCAATGTTTCAAAAGGAATTGCCAGTAGTTATAGGGGACTTGTAATTTTTACTTTATATACTTCTGTACTGACTTCTTCCTTCCTTTTTAAATCAAAAACATGTATTAATTCTGGATTAAAAAATGAAGGGAAAACAACTTAGCCTCACTAGAATACAGCAATGAGTTGACCTACAGAAGGATAAAATTATAAAACACTACTTCTTGGGATAAATAAAAACTCATGTTATTACCTGGATTTCTCATTGGAATGGTTAACAAGACAAGATATGGCAACAGCTGAGTTTGGAGGCATAAAGCTGGTAAGCAGAAGTCAGAAAAAAGTGCTTTTGCTGCCAGGCAATTTTCTCGATACTGTACAGAAGAAAAGAAAAAAGATGAAGCAAAAAATAAAATTAAAAAACGTGGAGATGTATTCCTAGAAACACTAAGTTTACTATATTACAAAGTGTGTTTACATGACACATACTTTTAAGACTTTATCTTTTTTGTAACTATCCTAAGCTTATTTATAATAAAGCATTCCACCTACACGACTATTCCATATTTTACATAATAGCAATCAGAATTTTTTAAGAGACTTAAGGTAGAAGGAAAAAAAACCCTTAACAATCGAAGAAATTCTTTTTATAAGGATAACCACAAACTATGTGAGGATATTGTTTCTCAGTAAAAGAATTTCTTTGGGACGCCCGGGTGGCTCAGTGGTTGAGCATCTGCCTTTGGCTCAAGTCCTGATCCAGGGGTCCTGGGATTGAGTCCCACATTGGGCTCCCCACAGGGAGCCTGCTTCTCCTTCTGCCTGTGTCTCTGCCTCTCTCTCTCTCTCATGAATAAATAAAATCTTTAAAAAAACAAACAAAAACCCTACAAGGCAAAATTAATACAAGGCAAAATTAATACACATGCTGTAAAGAGAAAAGCAAGTCAATAAGGGACATAAATTGTTACACGTCATGAGATTCTTGAAGAAATCTGTTGGAAAAAATGTCTCAGTTAATGAATTAGAGGCTCATATTTAACTGTATGATTTATGACTTGGAAGACATGTTAGAGATGATGTAGTTCAGGGGCCACAAATTCAGATGCTGGAGGCGACAGGCACATATATAAATCAGTCCAGTGAGACAGCTGGGGAGGGGAGTACCCACCACTCCCACCTTCAAGGGACAGATGCTACTTGGCTTCATCAGATTGCCGCCATGAAAAATACAGACCAGTGCTGCCTTACTTTGCATTATTTTCAGGAGAGTCCAGGAATTCTGAGCTAGAAATCCATATCTGAATTATTATACTTATTTTTTAAAGACTGACAATTTATGAAAAAAACACCTTCCTGTGTGCAGTATTCAACTTTGGGGCCAGCTACTTTTTAAATTTTTAATCCAATCCTCCACATTTAAAGCTGTGGAAACTAAGTGCACATTAGATAAATATCCTGTCCAGATGGTTAGAGGTAAAGCAAGGCTTTATTTTTTCTTTCTTTTGTAAAAAAAAAAAAAAAAGGAATCTCTACACCCAATGGGGACTTGATTCTTGATTCAAGACCCTGAGATCAAGAATCACATGCTCTTCCAACTGAGCCAGCCAGGTGCCCTATTTTCAACTAAAACTAAAAGATCATTATAATGATAGTATGAACTCAGTAACAGTCAACCAATAAATAATGTGCTTGCAAATTTTGAGTGTTTTTTTCCTTAATAATGAGGCATTTAAGAAGAGTGTCCTTTATATGTCTTACTATAATTCTAAGAAAATTGTGGGTGTTAGCAACTATTTCTTACTAATAAAAAAACACTTTTTCAAAACTTAAAAAAAAAATGACTTTACTGAGATGTACTCACATACCATGAAGTTCACCTATTAAAAGTTATGTAACTCAGGATGCCTGGGTGGCTCAGTGGTTGAGCATCTGCCTTCGGCTTGGGGCATGATCCCAGGGTCCAGGGACTGAGTCCCATATTGGGCGCCCTGCAAGGAGCCTGCTTCTCCCTCTGCCTGTGTCTCTGCCTCTCTTTCTGTGTCTCTCATGAATAAATAAATAAAAAATCTTTAAAAAGGAAAAGTATATAATTCTTTTTTTACCTTTTTATTTATGATAAACCACTGGGGTTTGTGCAAGGGTCGAAAACTTGATCCTCCTCCTTGGCAATGAGCAAATCCTCGGGCCTTGTTGGAATGTATCACACCTCTCGTAGCTATGGATGTACTATATTGCCTGAGTAAAGAACGTGTCTAAAAAAGGAGACAAAGTGTAAAATAAAGAAAATAAGAGATTTACAATTGGTATTGCTGATGTCAAAGAACCGCTAATCATATTTACTTATGTTCACTTTAAAAAAAATTATTTTAGAGAGACAGCACACACACACACACACACACGCACACACACACACACGTGGGTAGGGGGAGGAGTGGAGGGAGAGAATCCAGACTCTTTGCCAACTGCAGGCCAGATGCAGGGTTCCCGGTAACCCATGAGATCAAATTCAAGCTGAAACCAAGAGTTGGATGCTCAACCAACCAAGCACCCAGATACCCCTTGTGTATGTTTCCTTTTTCTAGTATTACCACACCCCTAAAAATAATATGCTATAAAATTACCTAAATCAAATTCAATTGAACCACAACAATCAATTGTGTAGCATCTTTTGAACTCTGGCTGGATTCTGAATGTGGATGGTGAAAACAACTTGAAATACATATATATATATATATATATATATTTTTTTTTTTTTAAGATTGTATTTATTTATGAGAGAGAGAGAGAAGCACAGGCAGAAGGAGAAGCAGGCTCCATGCCGGTAGCCTGACGTGGGACTTGATCCCGGGTCTCCAGGATCCCACCCCGGGCTGAAGGCGGCACCAAACCACTGCGCCACTGGGGCTGCCTGAAATACATTTTTTTTAAAGACTTTTTTTTTAAAATTTTTTATTTATTTATGATAGTCACAGAGAGCGAGAGAGAGGCAGAGACACAGGCAGAGGGAGAAGCAGGCACCATGCACCGGGAGCCCGACGTGGGATTCGATCCCGGGTCTCCAGGATCACGCCCTGGGCCAAAGACAGGCGCTAAACCGCTGCGCCACCCAGGGATCCCAAGACTTTATTTTTTATTGCTTCTCAGCCTTTTGGCCAAGATCAAGTTAATATTTTAAGTAATCCCTACATCCAATGTGGGGCACAAACTTACAACCCCAAAGATCAAGAGTTGCATGTTCTACTGACTGAGCTAGCTAGGTGCCCCTTAAAATACATTTTTGAGACAATTAAAGAAGTCAGAATAAGGACCGTATATTACTTAATGAATGTTATTTTTCTTAAGTGTGATAAATGCTATGTGGTTGTAAAAAGGGCAATGTCCTTATATATGCTTAAGCATTAAGTGATCTGATGTTTGCAATATTTTCCCAACTACTGAGCCAAAACAAGTGTGTAAACGCAAAGAGGTTATGCAAATGTGGTAAAATGTGAAAAACTGGTGAGCAAAAGCTAAGAGTATATAAACATTCATCATACTATTCTTTCAATTTGTCTATAGGTTAGAAAATTTCAAAGTAAAAAAGAATACAAGAAGAATTAAATGCAACTGCTGAATAATGAAACTCTAAATATAATAAACCATATCATACATGTTTTTTATTATATCTTTCCTAATTTTAATTGTTAATGCTATTTCAATATTTATAACACAGAAACATTATCAAAACAGTGTTATGCAAAAGAACTTTCTATAACAGAAATATTTGTTATTTAATAAACTATTCACAGTAGCTGTTCAACACAGTAGTTGCTAGCCACAGGTAGCTATCAAATGCTGGAAATGTGGCCAATGTGACTGAGAAACTGAACTTTAAAATTAAATTTAACCTAATATAAATAGTCATATGTGGCTAGTAGCTATTGCATTGATCAGAGCAGTGCTAAAATGTTAAGAAATAACACAAATTTTATAGTGAATTATTTCAAATTTGTAAAAAAATTATTTAAAAAGTAAAAGTATAAAAAGCATATTTCTTCTCCCTCTACTTTCCAATGGTTGTCAAAATTTCTGAATCTATATATTAATTTTATAATCAGAAAATAACTTTAGAAAAGATTGGTGTGGGGCAGCCCTGGTGGCGCAGCGGTTTAGCGCCGCCTGCAGCCTGGGGTGTGATCCTAGAGACCCGGGATCGAGTCCCACGTTGGGTTCCCTGCATGGAGCCTGCTTCTCCCTCTGCCTGTGTGTCTCTATGAATAAATAAATAAAATCTTTAAAAAAAAAAAAAAAAAAAGATTGGTGTTATCACCAAGAAAGTCAAATTGACCACTGTCAAACACTGGGATGGATGAATTAATTTCATTATTATGTTATGTAAGATGTCAAATAATGAGAAATAAAAGCAAACTTTCTCAAATCTGAGGAAACATTCATAACCAAAAACAGTTAATTCAAATGGTCTTACATTCCAGTCACCGCTGAGGATATCTGCAAAACTCAGAAAGTCACTGGCTCTCACAAGATCATCTACTTCCACGAAGAAATCTATGTAGTTTTGGTGAAGATATAAATTAAATAACTCTCCTTGCATGTGTGACATTTCTACCACTTCCTATAAAAAGAAGCATAAACATATAAGTTAGCTAAAAATGTAGGGGTTAAATGTATATAGCCACAAATGTAAATAATATATATCCTCTACGAAGTACTAAATGTTATTAAAGACTGTACCTCAGGTTGAACAAGTAAGGTATCTCGCTCATGCTCTGATAAATGTGAAGGCAATCGAGGGGAATCTAATTCTGTTAAAGATGCTCCTGTAAAAAAATTTCTAGAATTACTAAAAATACCACCACCCTATAGTTACATAGAACCACCCATATGAAGATTTTTTTCAGCACTTTAGGCACATAATACCAAACACACTAAGATGTTAAAAAAACAAAGTAACTGGAGGCTTATGTGAGTTGCTTCACTATTACCGTGCCTTGCTACTATATATACAGTGAGTTGCCTCATTATCACTATTAACTCAAATTAGAATTCTGATGCCTGGATTATTAAACTAAATATTCCAATTCTCAAAGTGCTCTGCAGCATTTCACCTTTTCAGCTCTGAGCTGCTTTCTTCTTTGATCCTCAGTCTCAATATAAAAATCTTTACTGTTTTCTCTACTATGTAGGCTGAGATTGCTTTCTGCATGAGAGAACAGGAACCCTGTTCCCTGATACAAGAAGTTATAATGAATGTTGAGAAGGAAAACAAAGAGTAGAAGGAAAATAATTGGTGGGAATAGCCACTGAGGCTATTCAGAGGTAAGAGGATCCAAGGACAGGGGTATGTCTTCACTTTCACCTAAGTGATGCCTGTTTCATTTGGTTCGGGTGGCATGAAGTTTTCCATATAGAAATCCCAAATTTTCAACCATCTGGAAAGAAGAAACTGAGAAATATTAGCCTAAAACAAGAAGGATGCCTGCAGTGAAGAGACAATGAAGCAGAAATACAGAGAGACAATAGAGGACAAAGAGGCAAGGAAGATGAGAATATGGAAAATGGGTATAGGAGGCACCCAGAGTTTTATAGGAAGATTAAAAACAGTCATTTAGAACAAGTGGGTTTTTGGCAACCAGAAAATAGTCTCAGATAAGAACAAGTGTGATAAACATGAAACTTCAGTGAATGCTTGGTTCACATACTATTTGTGACCCAGGAAAGCAGCTATTCTACAAGAGGTATGAAAAACTACCTGGGAGAAAATCAAGGACATTGTACACATAGAACTTTTCTCAATGGTCCATTATGATTATTTATTCAGTGCTGTAACAGGTAAAACGATTCCCAACTATGGCAATAGTTTCCTTCGAAATTTTGTATGAATTGTTTCAATCGATACAAAAGCATGTCTGACCCCACCACCCCAATCCTAATTCTCTTTCTTCAGGATCAGCAGATAGAGAACAATTTTTTTTTTTTTAAGATTTTATTTATTTATTCATGAGAGACTCTACAGAGAGAGAGAGGCAGAGACACAGGTAGAGGGAGAAGCAGGCTCCCTGCGGGGAGCCCGATGCAGGACTCGATCCCAGAACTCTGGGATCACGCCCTGAGCCACAGGCAGACGCTCAACCATTGAGCCACCCAGGCATCCTGAGAACTGTTATTTTCCACATAAAAAAACCAGTTTGGGATTTTATTGAAAGGAGAAACAATTTGGAAGCTTAGACATCAGTGATCCAGGTGGAAGGACTGAGGTGAAGCAGGCATTAAAGACAGGAGGGAAACAGGAGGTTGGGGGACAGAGCCAATAGTGAAGAGAAATGTAAAGAGATACAAAGTAGCCTGAAGCTACCTGACTATTTGCCTAGGGTCCTGTGTCCAGAGTTCAGTTCTAAGGGTGCTTTGGACTACCACCAATTGTTGCTAAAATTCTAGAGAACCTGATGTCTTACCTGCAGCAAACTATCTTTTTAAAGATTTACAGTCAGGGATTGAGTCTACAGCTTTTAGATTTAATCCTGTCCATAGTCCAAAAATACTCTAAATACATTCACCTGCTCTGTCTTAGCCCTTGCCCAACAGTGTCAGACCTAGCCCTACCTGCCAAATAAGTGACATTTTCAAAAATTGGTATTTAATGTCAGTTGTAAGACTAACAGATTAAAAAAAAACCATATAGGATTCTCTTACTTTTACAATATAATATTTTCCCCAATGCTCTGAAGAGAAAGAGAGAAACATCTTTGCCACCAATAGCTTGGACTTCTTGGTTTTCAAAAATCGTATCAGTTTTTTTTCTTCGTTTTGATTTTGACAGCACAGCATCTGATTTTATTGAAGATATTCCTTTCTTCCTTGGCCATAAACTGTTTGCTCCTAAATAATATACACCCAAGAGACAATATTGAAAATAAAATTAAAATATGAAAAAACTGACAATATTTTATATACAGTAACACTAAGTATTTTAGTTAAAATATATTTTTCTAATAAATGGTAATTATAAAGTATGTGAACTGAGTAAGAGTTGGCTTTGAGTTGCTATGCTATTAAAATGGAATATAATCTCTCACAACATAGATTTCAAAGTTTCACACATAGAAATGATATATTCTCTAATACAGGCCTATCATTTTGATTTCTCATGGTACTGCTTGTGCAAGGAACTGTTTTTGGTGCATGATATGTATTAGCCAATTAAATCCTTAAAACAACTTGATTAGGGGAGAACTATTATTACGCACATTAAAGATAGGAGATATAAAGGGATTAAGTAACTGCCTCAAGATCATCAGCTAGTGAGTGATTTGAATCCAGGCCGTACAGTTCTGTAGTGCATGTTCAACAGCTATTCTGTATTACCTCTCTACTCATTTGGGCAGTCTTCAATTTATGAATAGATCTGTTTTGACATTTCATTCGTAAATCTACCCTTCAAAACCCAGAATGCATCACTTAAGTAACCTGGAAGAGCAGACAGAACATAGGATCTGGGTTTTATTTTTCTTATTGTCTATCTCATTAAGCTGGTCAAGAATTAAATGGGAAAATATATGATTGCAAATACAGTTCCTGACCCACTCAGAAAATATTTTCTTCCCTTCAAAATTTCTGAGCTCAGAATAATAACATTATAAATGGTAGTTAGGACTGTAAATTGGCTTACTTCAGACTTCTCAACCCATAATTCCAATAGTGAACTAAACACCACTTACATTTATGTGCCTGAATGAGAATTCCAGTTTCAGTTGTATTATGCTGCCTATTTACTTTTCTCTCAGTTATTTTGAAAAGGAAAGATGTAACCTAAACAAACAAGTTTCACTTGTAGGTAGATACTAGGATTTCAAATAGATTTTGAGAGCTCCAAAGATGGCTTTTAATTTTTCAAGGTCAATTCTTCAGTGTGAAATATCAAGTAAGGTGCTTGGTTAAATGTTTTCTGATGAGGACAATGTTCAAGAAACCATGTGCTATCTCTCTATATATACTTTTTAAAGATTTATTTGAGAGAGCGAGTGAGAAAGCATGCAAGCATGCGAGTGGGGGGAGGGGGCAGAGGGAGAGAATCGTCAAGCAGACTCCCTGAGTGCCAAGCCCCACATGAGGCTCCATTCCATGACCCAGAGGATCATGACCTGAGCCAAGACCAGGAGTTGGTCACTCAAGCTACTGAGCCACTCAGGTTCCCTTTTGTTTTTAAGTAGGTTCCATGCCCAATGTGGAGCCTAACACAGGGCTTGAACTCAGGACCCTGAGATCAAGACCTGAACTAAGATCAAGAGTCAGACACTGGGGCAGCCCAGATGATGGCTCAGTGGTTTAGCGCCGCCTTCAGCCCGGGGTGTGATCTTGGAGACTCAGGATCGAGTCCCATGTCGGGCTCCCTGCATGGAGCCTGTTTCTCCCTCTGCCTGTGTCTCTGCCTCTCTCTCTCTCTCTGTCTATCTCATGAATAAAAACAAAAGAGTCAGACACTTAACCAACTGAGCCACTAAGGAGCCTCTATGCTATCTCTATACGGCATGATACTGCACCCTTTTTTACAATAAAGGTAAATCAATTTGCTAAATTTATCATATATAAATTAAAAATAAATAAAAAGCAAACCTACCTACACACAATACTATATATTTTTTAAAAAATGTATTTATTTTGGAGAGAGAGCATGCCCACGTGCACAAAGCAGGGACGGTGAGAGGGAGAGAGAGAACCTTAAGCAGGCTCCATGTCCAGTGTAGAGCCCCACCTGGGGCTTGATCTCACAACCCTGAAATCACAACCTGAGCTGAAGAGTTGGATGCTTAACCTACTGAGCCACCGAGGAGCCCCTTAGCACAATACTTATTAAAATTCATTAACAGGGCAGCCCCAGTGGTACAGCAGTTTGGTGCCCCCCTGCAGCCCGGGGCATGATCCTGGAGACTTGGGATGGAGTCCCACAATGGGCTCCCTGCATGGGGCCTGCTTCTCCCTCTGCCTGTGTCTCTGCCTCTCTCTGTGTGTCTCTCATGAATAAAAAAATCTTTAAAAAAATAAAATTCATTAATAGCTGACCATTTATTGACTCCTTTTTTTTTTTCCCATTCCTTAATCTATATCAACCACTGGAATACACATTCACTTTTCACACAACTCTAAGAGAGGTTCTCATACAAAAGATGAGAATACGCAGACACAAAATGATTGTCATTTGCAAGATTAATCACCAGTAAATGACAGAGGATTTTCACCCAAGAAGTCTCATCTAAATTAACTTTTAAAAAAAATTTTATTTATTCATGAGACACAGAGAGAGAGAGAGAGAGAGAATGAGAGAGAGAGGCAGAGGGAGAAGGAGACTCCATGCAGGGAGCCTGACGTGGGACTCGATCCTGGGTCTCCAGGATCACACCCTGTGCTGAAGGCGGCGATAAACCGCTGAGCTACCCGGGCTGCCCTCCAAATTAACTTTAAAAAGTAAAGTAGCAAAACCATCAGGTTTTGTCTCAGGTATACAGATACATACAATGACATGTTAACAGGGGTGCGTGTATGCATGAGTACATACATGATTTTATAGAAGTCTCAAAACAAACAGTAGATGGAGATATATATTAATTAAAAGTTAAAATGGTTTATTTTCATTTCACAAACAATTAAGAGGAAGTTAGTTACCCAAATAATGCTGTAAAAATTTATCTTTCAGTTACCTTTCGAAGAAGAAAACTGGAGGCTATTTATTGCACTTCTGATATCACCAGAACATCCTTGACAGAGCAACTCCAGAGAAGTTTTATCAGGGACAATAGTATTTCCTCCATTCTAAAATGAAAGATTAAAGCTTGAAAAAACTAGTTTCTAGGTCTTTTTATTTTTTAAGATTTATTTATTTATTCATGAGAGATAGAGAGAGAGAGAGGCAGAAATACAGGCAGAGGGTGAAGCAGGATGCATGCAGGAAGCCCGATGTGGGACTCGATCCCAGGTCTCCAGGATCAGGCCCTGGACTGAAGCCCAGGTAAACCGCTGAGCCACCGGGGCTGCCCTTACTTATTTAAAGTAATCTCTACACTCAACGTGGTGGCTCCAACTCAAGACCCCGAGTTCAAGAGTTGTATGATCTTCAAATGAGCCAGCCAGGCACCCCTGCATCTTGTTATTTTTTGACATTAAACTGTATTTTCTCACGTTACTAAATATTCTCACAACACTAATGATATAATACCGCACCATAATAATTGCTTCTTCTATTACTGGACTCCATTTGTTTCTAATTTTTTACTATTAATAGTTTTTATTTACTCCACTAAGTGTTGTACATAACATAATTTTGTTTAATCCTCAAAGTAACCACTCCCTTGGAGATTTCCTTCAGTTACTATCTGAGGGGTGCAAAAAAAAAAAAAAAAAAAAATTCCGTTTCATGTAACATCTAGTCGATTTGTAGCAGTAGGGCCCCCTAGAACCATGCTGCTGGGAGAAGTTCCATCATTATTTGAAAGACAGAAGGGCAGCCCTGGTGGCGCAGCGGTTTGGCGCCGCCTGCAGCCTGGAGTGTGATCCTGGAGACCTGGGATCGAGTCCCACATCGGGCTCCCTGCATGGAGTCTGCTTCTCCCTCTGTCTGTGTCTCTGCCTCTCTCTCTCTCTGTGCCTATTAATAAATAAATAAAACCTTTAAAAAAAAATGATGCACTAAAAATGACAACATAAAAAAATAAAAAATAAAAAATAAATAAAAAAAAATAAAAATAAAAAAAAATAAAAAAAAAAATAAATAAAAATGACAACAACAGCGGGACACCTGGGTGGCTTAGCTATAGAGCACCTGACTTTGGCTCAGGGCATAAACCTGGGGTCCCAGGATCGAGTCTCATATCGGGCTCCCTGTGTGGAACCTGCTTCTCCTTAAATTAAATAAGTAATTAAGTAAGTAAATAAATAAATAAGACAACAGCTGTTTTACAACAATGTTAATATATAGAACACTGAACTGTACACTTAAAAAATAATTAAGATGGTATAGTTGGTAATACTGTATTATTAAATATTAAATAATACTGTTAAGAGTGTAGATCTTCGCACCACAAAAAAGAAATGGTAATTACATTAAGTGATGGAGGTGTTGTGTAATGCCACAGTGGTAATCATTGTGCAATATGTAAGTATATCAAATCAATATGCTGTACACTTTAAACTTATATGATAAGTATATCTCCACAACATCAGAAAATAAATGGTTAAGATGGTAAATTTTATGTATGTTTTTTTTACCACAATAAAAAAACCTGACAATAGGATAAAAGTAGAGTAGGACTGTTGATGAGGTACCTAGATGCCAGGAAACATTTTCTTGATAGTAGACACAATTTAGAGCACTAAAGTCAAGCAAAGACAAATTTATCTCAATGTGAAAGACAAAGCTAGGTTTTTTTTTTTTTTTTCAAAGCTAGGTTTAATAGAGAAAGGGTAAGGATTTTTAAAATCAATATTTCCTGCCTTTTCTAGAACGACAGGCCTGTTGAATATAATCAAGTATTTTAATTCTAAAAAGTGAAATAATATATGTTTCTAACTCTGCAAGTGTGGCTTTCTAAAGTTACAATATAAGGGGCGGCCCGATGGCTTAGCGGTTTGGTGCCACCTTTGGCCCAGGGTGTGATCCTAGAGGCCTGGGATCAAGTCCCATGTCAGGCTCCCTGCATGGAGCTTGCTTCTCTCTCTGCCTCTGTTTCTAATAAATAAATAAAATCTTTAAAATAAATAAATAAAATTACAATATAAGATTCAAATTAGTTTCTTAAGAGGCTTACCTTGTTAGCTTCCATTGTCACTATTCGATTAAGAAATTTCATCATAATTGTTGGTGCCACAGGGTTAAAACTGTCAAAAGTTTTATGAAGAAAGGTAGTGGTTACATGATTATTTTAAAAATACAATGTATGAACACTACAAGCAGAAGTTTACTCTTACCTAATGTTTGCTATAGCACACTCTTCCTGAATTTCTTTGGGAAACAGTAACCTTTGATTATTATCTCCACTGAGACTGTCAGAAATTATAAATATTAGAGGACATCGACCAGTGTGCACATATCTCCTAAAATAAAATACAGCAATGTTGAACTATAAACTATTGCCATTTAATTCAACGTTTGAGGAGACTTCACGGAAACTCACCTGAGAATTTCATGTAAAGTATGAGAATCTCGGTAAAACTGGTTAGGTAAATCCTATTAAAAAATAGTAAGTATTAGTTCTATTATTTTGTGGAAAAAAAAAACTTTTTTAAAGATTTTATTTATTTATTCATGAGAGACACAGAGAGAGAGAGGCAGAAACACAGACAGAGGGACCAGAAACAGGTTCCATGCAGGGAGCCTGATGTGGGACTCATTCTCAGCACTCCAGGATCATGCCCTGGGCCAAAGGCAGACACTCAACCACTGAGCCACCCGGGTGTCCCTATTCTTGTGTGAATTTTTTTTTTTTTTTTAAGATTTTATTTATTTAGGGCAACCCTGGTGGTGCTGTGGTTCAGCGCCACCTACAGCCCGGGGTGTGATCCTGGAGACCGGGGATCGAGTCCCACATCGGGTTCCCTGCATGGAGCCTGCTTCTCCCTCGGCCTGTGTCTCTGCCTCTCTCTCTCTCTCTCTCGCTGTGTCTATGAATAAATAAATAAAATCTTAAAAAAAAAAAAAGATTTTATTTATTTATTCAGAGCGGGGGGCAGGGGGAGCAGAGTCACAGGCAGAGAGAGAAGCAGGCTCCATGCAGGGAGCCCAATGTGGGACTCAACCCTGGGTCTCCAGGATCAGGCCCTGGGCTGAAGGCGGTGCTAAACCGCTGAGCCACCGGGCTGTTCCTTGTGTGAATTTATACAAGATTCATATTTACCAAATTAAGGGAAAAAATGTTTCCTATTCAATGTACTATAACTAAAACTTTTATAGAAATTAAGGAAAATGTGAAAAAGTAGGTATCTTAAACAATAAAATGCATCAATGGGAAACCCAATTTTCAGATCAAATTTCTTAGGGTCACTACTAGTTACAGTATTTTCACTAAGACATCCAAATTATTGCTTTTCTACACTTAAGCCATTATAGTTTTAAAGTTCATTAATCTATAGCCACTCTATTCATGTTTACTGAAAAAGACCTGAGGTTTCTGCTATCAGGGAGCCTTCATGTTATATTTTACTACCATTAATACTAGGGAGAAAGTTAATGCTACTATCGGTAAGATATAGCTTGCAATTATTTACTCAATAGCTACAGCAGGATCTCAAAATTTGTCCATACTTCAACCAGAATTATCCTCTTATCAGTTCTTAGATCATCTCCAAGCATTTGTAGTTTGTTATATTTTGTTGCTCTAAGTAGAAACTCCTTAAAAACTGCTATCTGAGATTGGTAGGGAAATACATGGAAGCTTGATTCTGAAAACAAAACAAAACAAAACAAAAACATATTTAACACTTTCAACAAATTATGTATACATATTACACATATGTATGTAAACACATGTTTCTAAACATATTCGCATATACCTGAAGGAGCTCACAACAGTGTAGATTTTTTCTATTTAGGCAAAACTGCAGAAATTTAAAATAGGATATTCATTTCAAAAGACAAGAGTCATCATGGACAATGTATTTTCTATACCAATGAATATAATATAGAATTAACTGACTTCATGAAACAGCTGTCAATATAATAGTCACACAACTGGTAACAACATTTATATGTTTTTGCCTACACAATGAAGATACTCCAAATGAGTATGCTGACAATGAATCAATGTCAGACTTAATTCTCAAAGAATCCCATTCTCCTCTACTGGAAGAAAGCTTCCCCTCTTCTCCTGAAATTTTTTCTCTGAAATGGGTAAGTATGAAAGAAAATGCTCTCATATGGCTTCATTTGACTGCTATTCCTATTTTCTGAAGCTATTGATAGTGGGCAGAAGCCAATCTAGCAAAGGAGTGACAACATGGATTTTCCTCATAAAAACATATACCCAAAAGGATCTTAGGGAAAAAAAAAGGATCTTAGGAATCTCAAGAATATAGATGGGAAGTCTCAAACCTTTAAACATACTTTTCCCACTATTTCCACTACCTTCATAGCAAACCTTACCAGGATTAAATATCTCCTTGAAATCATCTTTTTGGAAGTCTGGTAAAATTGGATTACTCCACTCTTGTACTTGAATACCATGCTCTTTTGATAGTATTTTTACAGTTGTCGTTTTCCCACATCCAGGAGGACCTGTTATTAATAAAATAGATCCACCCTAAAACCAAATACAAACATTAATCAAAATTCAAAGTAACTGGAATGCTAGACTATTATGTTTGAATTTTCTTTCAAATACTAGTTACTTCTATAAATATTTACTTAATCTCTGGTATATCCTAATATTTCACTGATGTTAGCTGGATTATACCAGCATTAGATAAAACAGGATAATCTTATTTCCTAAACTTTAAGCATAGCTGCTGATAATTCTTCAATTCTTATATTATGTCCCTCCCAAGGACTACTTAGACAAAACAACTAAACTTCAGCTATATTAAGGAAGTAATGTCTGAATAAAGTATTTATAGACGTTACCTGAATTCAAAATTCTACCTTAATACAGATCTCTTTGGAATTTCTTTTTTAAGGTTTTATTTATTCATGAGAGGCAGAGAGAGAGGCAGAGACACAGGCAGAAGGAGAGGCAGGCTCCCCACGGGTATCCCGATGCAGGACTTGATCACGCCCTGAACCAAAGGCAGACACTCAACCACTGAGCCAACCAGGAGTCCTGATCTCTTTGGATTATATGCATTAGTACTAAACAAGTATAATATTCTTACAGGAGGATGTTAGAATATGATTCTTTAAGAAATGTATATTAAGAAACATACTTTACAGAGCTAGAACTCCAAGAGACTATATAGGTTATAGGTCACAATAGTATCTCCTTGTATAATAAATCACATAAAAAAGTTAAAGTTTGAGCAGCCCCGATGGCCCAGCGGTTTGGCGCTACATTCAGCCCGGGGTATGATCCTGGAGACCTGGAATCGAGTCCCACATCGGGCTCCCTGCATGGAGCCTGCCTTTCCCTCTGCCTGTCTCTGCCTCTCTCTCTTTGTGTGTGTCTGTCATGAATAAATAAAATCTCTTAAAAAAAAGTTAAAGTTTAAAAAACAAAAAGTTAAAGCTAAAAAAATATCAGAAGATTTCCTACATTCTCTGGTGAGGAAATCCTTGCTCAACTGTTTACCTTTACTAACTTATAAATAAGTGCCCTAGTACTTGGCCCCAGAAGAGAACCAGTCTCACTTTTTAAAATGTATGAGTGCATGAGTCATAGTGATACCGGCCATGACTAATGATTCAATAATATATATCAAATATGGTTTCTTTAAAAACAAATATAAAACAAGTTTATATATATATATATATAATTTTTTTTTTTTTTTAAAGATTTTATTTACTCATGAGAGACACAGAGCTGGAGAGAGAGAGGCAGAGACACAGGCAGAGGGAGAAGCAGGCTCCATGCAGGGAGCCCGACGTGGGACTTGATCCTGGATCTCCAGGATCACGCTCTGGGCTGCAGGCGGCGCCAAACCGCTATGCCACCGGGGCTGCCCAACAAGTTTATATTTTGATGACTTGAGGTAAATGTGGACAGAGAAATATTGGTAGGAACCTTACTCCTTATTTCTCCTAGGAACTATGATTCACTCTTTGCTTATTGTTTCTTGTAACTTTACAGGACACACCTAATGTAAATAATGATAACTGACTACTTTCAAGCAGTAGTCTTTTATTTAAAAAAAAGATGAAGATCAAGCCTGCACACCCACATATGTTTCTTAGATAACAGAGTGAAGCATCTTGTTTTCTGACATAGTGAGTACAGCCACATAGTAAGTTTTGCTTCCAGTAAGAGAAGTGGGAGATAGTCTATCACAACACTAAAACATGAAGACTTTTGTTAATGTTTCTATCATCTACATTATAATAGTTTCCTTTTTTTAAGTTTCCTCATTTTTTTAAAGTGAAATATAAATAACATATAGCAACCTGATAGTTTCAAATGTACATCATAGTGATTCGATAGTTTTATGTGTTATAGTATGATTATCGTGGTAAGTCTGGACCATGTATCACCACACAGTCACTTGCAATATTGACTGTATCCCTTATGCTGTACATTTCCATCAAATTATAATAGTTTTACTATATTTTGAAAGATGTTTCCCTGAATAATTAAATTCAGCGAATATTTTAAGTACTTACATTTTTTTTTACTTACAATACATTTAAGAAAAAATAATTTTAGCTTCCCAAAGAAAATTCTTGAAGTTATCAAACATGTTTTTGAATAAAATGTCTTAAGATTACTGACATCATTGAATTTTTATATAAAAAAGAGTATATGATTGATGAGATTCCAAATTCTTAGAGGAAGAAAGCTTTTAAAACCGTAGAGGAAATATTTTCCCAAATGCCAACATATACACACACACCTAAGTTTATTAGAATATTAACAGTAACATGTATAGATTTATTTATTTATTTTTTTTTTAATTTATGATAGGCACACAGTGAGAGAGAGAGAGGCAGAGACACAGGCAGAGGGAGAAGCAGGCTCCATGCACCGGGAGCCCGACGTGGGATTCGATCTCGGGTCTCCAAGATCGCGCCCTGGGCCAAAGGCAGGCGCCAAACCGCTGCGCCACCCAGGGATCCCATAACATGTATAGATTTAGAACATGATAATGTTTATACTTAAAAGGTACTGGCAAGTAAGAAAACATAGTGAACACTGAAATTATAAAAATATTAGCTGAGCTAAGAAAATGCCTGGATGTAAGTGCATCAGGGAAATTGCCCAAGAATCTACTCACAGAAGGGAGATTTTTATGAGCCAGTGGAGGGATACCAATGCTGACACTGCAAATCAACCTTAAATACATTATCTAAACCCTAAACCAAATGGTTAAATCCACAGACCAGACAGAAAAATACCTCGATTTAAAAAAGAGAAAGGTCTGTTAACATGAAAGGCAACTAAAACACTAACTCCTTCATGTCAAAGTTGAAAATTAAAGGCAATGAATTAAAATCTATCCTGTGTTTCCATTTGGAACTGTATTTAAAGGTAACTAGCCCGTTAGTGATGGCAAACTATTCTTCATAGAAAAATGCCAAAAAAGAAAGAAAAAAAAAAATGCCAGATGGGCAGCCCAGGTGGCTCAGTGGTTTAGCGCCGCCTTCAGCCCGGGGTGTGGTCCTGGAGACCCGGGATCGAGTCCCACGTCGGGCTCCCTGCATGGAGCCTGCTTCTCCCTCTGCCTGTGTCTCTCATGAATAAATACATAAAATCTTGAAAGAAAGTAAGAAAGAAAGAAAGAAAAAGAAAGAAAGGAAGAAAGAAAAGAAAGAAGAAGAAAGAAAGAAAGAAAAGAAAGAAAGAAAGAAAGAAAGAAAGAAAGGAAGATAAGAAGAAATAAAGAAAGAAAAAAGAAAAAAAAAAAAAAAAAAAAAAAAAAAAAAAAAAAAAAAAAAAAAAAAAAAAAAAAAAGAAAAAGAAAAGAAAAAAAAAGAAAAGAAAGAAAAAAGAAAAAAGAAAAGGAAGGGAAGGGAAGGGAAAAGAAAAAGATAGATGCCAGCTAACAATTACAGAATAGTAAAATTTAAAAATCACCATTTCACAGGGCGCCTGGGTGGCCCAGTCAGTTAAGAATCTGCCTTTGAAAAAAAAAAAAAAAAAAAAAAGAATCTGCCTTTGCTCAAGTAATGATCCTGGGGTCATGGGATCAAGTTCTGAGTTGGGCTCCCTAACTCAGCAGAGTTGGCTTCTCCCTCTGTCCCCCTCCCCACCATTTATGCTCACTGGCTCTCAAATAAATAGAATTTTTTTTTTTAAGATTTTACTTATTTATTCACGAGAGACACAGAGAGAGAGAGAGAGAGAGAGAGAGAGTCACAGACACAGGCAGAGGGAGAAGCAGGCTCCATGCAGGGAGCCCAACATGGGACTCGATCCCAGGTCTCCTGGATCACACCCTGGACTGAAGGCAGCGCGAAACCACAGAGCCACCCAGGGCTGCCCAAATAAATAGAATCTTAAAAAAAAAAAAAAAAAAAGCCACATCACAATCTTTTTTTTTTTTTAAGATTTTATTTATTCATGAGAGACACAGAGAGAGAGAGGCAGAGACACAGGCAGAGGGAGAAGCAGGCTCCCTGCAGGGAGCCCAATGTGGGACTTGATCCCGGGACTCCAGGATCACCCCCTGGGCTGAATGCAGCGCTAAACCGCTGAGCCACCTGGGCTGCCCCCACATCACAATCTTAACAAAATAACTGAATTCAAGCAAGGACTGAAAATGGATGCTAAAGCACTTACACTTACATGAAAGACTGCTGGGGAAACAGACATTTAACATTGTCAAATTAACTCCCCATATGTTATGTGGCAGCAGGGAAAATAATTTCATGACGAAGTTTTCTATTTTCTTAATTTAGTGATCAAACTTAATATGAAAGACAGCAGGAAAACCAAACCTGTTTTATAGTATGGTACAATATAAAATATACATAGTATTTTAAAAGTATTCTTACAAAAATGTTCAACTTGAGTCTAATCAAACCCTTGAGTCAAATTTCCAGGCTATAGGAAATACAGGATAGAAGAACAAGCTAGTCATCAAGAGGAAACCTGACAAATCTGGAATGTGACAGTTCTACAGGTCACCTGGGCTGGCCTCTTCAGTAAGGCAATGTCTTAGAGAAAAAGAGGGTAAAAGGGGACCATTCTAGATTTTAGAAGACCTAAGAAATCTAACAATCAAATGCAATGTGTGGTCCTTGATTAGATCCTGGTTGTAACAAATCTATACTATACTATACTACATATAATAAATCTATACTACATATAACATTCTGCAGACAAATGGAGAAATGTGAATATGAAATAAACATTAGATAACCTCAAGGAATTATAATTAATTTTGTTAGACAGAATAAGGGTACAGTTGATTATGAAAGTGCTTTACTTAAAAAAAAAGAAAAAAGTGGCATACTAATGTTTCCAGAAGTCTGAAAGAAATGTCACATATTTGTATTTTAAAATACTTTATATAAATACTTCGAAATATTTAAGAGTGGAAATGATGGGTACATAATGGGCATTATAGTATTCATTTATTATTCTATTTTCTTTTATGTTTGAAGAATCTCAAAATAAAGTTAAGTTTAAGAGAGAGAAAGAATATTCTAGCTTGGAGGCTAAGAGTGATCACAGAATTAGGAAGTGAAACAAAAAACATCAGCCTTAAAATGAATGATGACTGTTTTAGGCTGTATTTAGTACAAAAACTAATATGTAATTTGCCTGCTTGCTTCAGCGTAAGATAATCTGATGTGCTAAATATACTAGCACCCTAACTGGCATATTATGCTTTATAATGATGATAAGACTTAAGCAGGAAAAAGAGGTACAAGTAAAGGAGATATCTCAAAAATTTTGAGTCTTTAGCAAAGTTTATAGTAGCAAATCAGAAACTTTTTTTATCTTAGGTGATCTGGACTTAACAAAATCACCATAAAAATTTAGCTTCTTCGGGGAGCCGGGGTGGCTCAGTGGTTTAGCGCCGCCTTCAGCCCAGGGCCGGATCCTGGAGACCCAGGATCGAGTCCCACATCAGGCTCGCTGCATGGAGCCTGCTTCTCCCTCTGCTTGTGTCTCTGCCTCTCTCTCTCCCTCTCTGTGTGTCTGTCATGAATAAATAAATAAAATCTTAAAAAAAAAAAAACTTAGCTTCTTACAACCCCCTGTAAATCAGAGAAACACACGTCATGTTATATATTTTAAAAACACATTTCTTATTGAATTACCTGTTTTGGTTGCCTTTCTATGACTTTAGCTTTTAACCAGGTTTCAACCTCTTCAATTTTCTTTTTATGCACAGCAAGTTCATGCTAAAAATTTCAAGTTTAAAATAAAACATTTTAACTCAAGGATTTTTGATATAGCAGCACATATTAATCTAAATCAAACATTTTAAATGAAAAAACTAGCAAACAACATGCTATGGGAAACAGTCTTTATTATTACACTTTTGTATATTGAAAAATTCTATTCTTAATGCTGACACCATTGTATGAGACTTTGGGGCAGGTTTGGAATTATGTAATTTTTTGAAATCCTGAAATACATTTTGGGATGTGAATAGGGAAAGATATTACATTTAAGAAAAAAATTAACAGATCAATTCTGTGTTGGGATTAAATTAAATCTAAGACAAATATCCAATGGTAATTTCAAAGTAACTTGAGAAATGCTGAGAAACAGAACATAATAAAAACTAGGAATTATCTTTTTTCTAATTAATTCAAAGCTTTTTATGAGTAATAATCTAAAAATGTACAATCTTCTCCCTCCTGAAATTAAATTATGTATGCCTGTTTGCATTGTATACAGTACCTGAGTTTCTGGTTTGTATTTATCCACCCATGGTTCATTTTCAGACAGATATTCTTTTGAATTTTCGAGACCATAAACGTGTTCTGATGGCTTTTCTCTTTTTCTAGCTGGAAATCTGCTACTTTCTAATCTCGAAGGCACATTTTTCCTTCTGTGACTTGAATTATTCACACCTAATGATGTGGCAGTAATAGAGATGCACGTACTCTCTGAAAAATCATCAAATGATGGGTCTACCCAGTCTGTTACCTGAAAAAAAGAAATCATATAAGCATTACATTATCTGCATTTATTCCCTACATAAGTACTCTACAAAAAAAAAAATTTTGACATATTTGCAACATTTTAAATAAAAACCTCAGAAACTAGTTCTTTAAATTAAGACTGCCACAGTACATATTATTTTTTTACTTCATGGTTGGTACATATACATATTTGTCCACTTGACCAGGGCAAAGACAAATGCCATATAAAGGAATATAGAATACAAACTTAATTTTTTTACTAATAATCTTCCCAGTATAAAACAGACTGATTCTTCTTAAGCTCATTTGTAGGACTGAAACATGAATATTAAAATTATGTACCAAAAAAGAAGCAAAACAAAGAAATACAATATTTTAACCACATATAACTGTACAAAGAGTAAACCTGCCCTGTCCTGGTTAATACATTCACAAACCAAGAACCATTGCATATAGCTAAATAATCCCTAGCATCTTTAGGACTTGGAGAAGATAAAGCCTAAGAATCCTAATGCTATGACTATTTTGTAAATCATGATTATATTACTCTTCAGCCCATAAAGGAAATACTATTTTCATAAAAGGGAAGCAGGCTTTCCAGGGAGGATGATTTGTTTACCAGATTCATCTAAGAAAACAAAACTGGGATAAAAGAGCAGGAAAGTCAGTGAGTCCTACCTCATGTTCTTCTGGTCTATAGAAATTGCTGATCTTTCTCTACATTTCCCTCTAACATTACCTTTTTTATTTTTTAATTTCTATTTATTTTTAAGATTTTCTTTCTTTATTTATTCATGAAAGATACACACAGAGTGAGAGAGAGGCAGAGACACAGGCAGAGAGAGAAGCAGGCTCCATGCAGGGAGCCCGACGCGGGAATGGATCCCGGGACCCCAGGATCACGCCCTGCGCCAAAGGCAGGAGCTAAACCACTGAGCCACCCAGGGATCCCCATCATTACCTTTTTTAAAGAATCCTTTCAAAATACACACGGAGAAAGATGATGAATCAAACAATTTAAACCCAAAACTACTTAGGAGTGTTAAAAACTTTTCTTTTAGCAAAAAATTTATTTTTTTAAAGATTTTATTTATTTATTCATGAGAGATAGAGAGAGCAAGAAGCAGAGACACAGGCAGAGGGAGAAGCAGGTTCCATGCAGGTAGCCCGATGTGGGACTCGATCCCGGGACCCCAGGATCATGCCATGGGCCAAAGGCAGGTGCTAAACCACTGAGTCACTCCGGGATCCCCAGCAACTAAAATTTTTAAGATGAATTTTCTTAACATTCCCATGTTATAAATCTAAAAATTTAGCTTAGTACATGGATTTTGAAATTCCTTGGCTGGCTAGTAGGGAGGAATCAAGATTATATTTCTCCTGAAGAATACTCAACCATAGTTGTGAACGATTTGTTACACAATGCTGAGGAAAAGCAAGCTGGGGGTTAGAACTACTTTAGGAATGAAAGTCACACTTCACACCCCCTTTAAGGAGAGAAGGTTAAGAATATTCTTGTCAGTGAGAAAAGAAATGAAGACCTATGGGGAAAAATTTCAGTCATAGCCAAATAATTAATTTCTTATTCTTCAAGACTGTCCATAATACTACAATTTTGGCTCTTTTCTTCTATTTTTAAGAATATGCGGGCATTTTTAAGAATGAGTGGCTCAGTTGGTTAAGTTTCTGCTCAGGTGGTGATCTCAGAGTCCTGGGATGGAGCCCCACCTGTGAAGTGTGCTTCTCCCTCTCCCTCTGCCTTCCCCCAGCTCCTGCTGGTGCGCTCTCAAATAAATAAACAAAATCTTAAAAAAAAAAAAAAAATTAGAGTATGCAGGGGTACCTGGGTGGCTAGACGGTTGAACCTTGACTCTTGGTTTCAGCTCAGGTGGTGATCTTAGGGTCGTGAGATTGAGCAGAGCCTGTTTAAGACTCTCTCTTCCTCTGCCTCTCCCCTGGCTCACTGAAACTCTCTCAAAATAAATAAATAAATCTTAAAAAAAAAAAAAGAGTATGTAAAAATATGTTATATTAAACCTTTTGATAGCAAATCTGATCTTGCAATTCTGATCTCAAGTTACTTATACATTTTATAATTTTGTTTCTTACATAAATGTGGACTCCTATTTACTTGGGGAGGGGGGAGGGAGAAACAGTGAAGTTTAATAATTTACTTAGAATCAGAGAAAAAAGGGACCCACCACTAGGAAAATAACTACCCTGTAAATGACCATGACACTGAATGACCCCCATCCTACTCTACCACTAGCCTTGCTGATAAAACATGAGTTTTACGAGGCAGGGCTTGTGGTTAAGCTTTATTTTTACTTATCTGTTTTTTTTAAGATTTTCCTTATTCATTTATTTGAGAAAGAGCGAGACAGACAGGGAGGAAAGGGGCAGAGGGGGAGGGAGAGAGAGGAAGAGAATCCTAAACAGACTCAGCACTGAGCACACAATCCACTGCAGAGCTCAATCCCACAACCCCAGAGATCATGACCTGAACCAAAACCAAGAGTCTGATGCTCAACTCACTGAGCTTCCCCCTCCTCCCTCCCCCTGTCCCGACACCTCTTGTTGTCATGCATCAACACTACCTGTGACTCATATATTTCTTTTTACTGATTTTTCATTCAAGAGATTTCAGCCTTTCTTTGTGACAGAGATGGCAAACACTTTTTCAAAAATTAACGTTGTGCTGGGATCCCTGGGTGGCACAGCGGTTTGGTGCCTGCCTTTGGCCCAGGGCGTGATCCTGGAGACCCGGGATCGAGTCCCACGTTGGGCTCCTGGTGCATGGGGCCTGCTTCTCCCTCTGCCTGTGTCTCTGCCTCTCTCTCTCTCTCTCTCTCTCTCTGTGGCTTTCATAAATAAATAAAAATTTTAAAAAAATTAACGTGCTTTTAGTCATTTCACGATTTATTATTACAATTTTTAGACCACTAATTAGAACGTTACTGGGCATCGCTACTTTAATGGCATTAAGAACATGCAGAAAAATCATTATTTGGAGACAATTATGACATAGCCATTTTAGCATATCATACCTTTGTGGAAGATACCTTTGGTCTAAGAAAAGTTTTTGACATTATAAACTGTAATAGCTCCCATCCGTAGTATGCAACCTGTAGTACATTAAAGTATAATTCACCTAAGGAAAACAAAAGAGGAGAGAGAGAAAAAAAAAACTCAAATGAGGAAAAAATAGGAAACAGAAATATAGTGATATAAACCTAATATGCAGTATGATAAAGGCTCAAGAACTAGTGAGACAAAAAAAAAAAAAAAAAAAGAACTAGTGAGATGACGTCAGCATAGGTGAAGGAGTCCAAAATGCTAAAATAAAGTTTACTTTAAAAAAAATAAGTAAAAATAAATAAATAAATAAATAAAGTCTACTTTTAATTACTATAAATGAGTCAACCCCCAAGGGGTATCAACAGCACGTGAACTCAATAATGTATTAGAGAAAGTGGAAAAAAAAAAAAAAAAACTCGGCATGTCACCAGTGAGAAAACCAGACAATTCTCTCTGCGTGGTTCCTGTGCTGAAAGTTTGAATTTCCCTCATTTTATTTTATTTATTTTTAATTTCCCTCATTTTAAATTACAGTTCCAGGTTACCCAAATCCCCGCAAAATTTCAAAAAAAAAAAAAAAAAAAAAGCAACCCCAAACAGCAACCTCACCAGGTAACAAATCCACTTGTACTTACTTTGGGAAAAGACTTTAAACCTGACCGTTCATGACCCTTGTGACCGACGGGGAGAGCCGCGGGCCGCGCTGGGTCTCCGACCCCGACCGAGCCCGGCGTCCGCAGCAGCCGGGGGCTGAGCCGGGGGCTCGGGGCGTGGGGCCGGCAGGTGCGCACCCGCGGCGGAGACGCTCGGGCGGCGCGTGTAGGGCGTGCAGGCTTCCACGCGCGACCAAACCAAGCGCTCGCGGTGCGAGGGGCCTCGGCTCTGAAGGTGCACAAAACACGTACGGAGGAGCCGCCGCCGGCAGGGCTGCTCTCACGGCCGGGGCGCCAGTCGCTCTGTGAAAGCGAGACCGACAGTTACCTCCTTTCAGAAAGAAGCCGAGGGTCCCGGGTGACGTCAGGTTCCGGCGGTGGAAGCGACCCCCTCCCCCCTCGCGCCGCGGAGCCGAGGCCCGGGCGCTGCCCGCCGGGGGCCCCGAGGCGGCGAGAGCCGAGCCCCGACCGCGGCCAGCAGGGTGCACTCCCACCGCCCGGCCGCAAGGGGAGGGAAGGGCAGCTCGGAGGAGGGGCGCCGGGGACGCGGGCCGGCGCGGGGGCGGACACGGGATTCACGGCGGGGCCGCGGCCGCGGCGGCCTTACTTTCCGGGAGCTGCATCCCCTCGTGGGCGGAGAGGAGCGGACGAGCCCGGGCTCTGCTCCCGCCCAAGGACCCGCTCCCGGCCCCGCTCGGGCCCAGCGCCGAGCCTGTCGGAGGTCCCGCCCCCCGGGGGCCTTCGGGGCCGGCCGGCGCTTCCGCGACGCGCGGAGAAGGGCGGCCTCCGACGGAGCCGGGCTGGGGCGTCTCCCGCACTGCCTGACCTGGAGCGCGGCCCGGGCCTGCGCCCCGCGCCTCGGCGTCCGCGCCGCCAGCGTGCGCTCGGGGGCTCGCGGAGCGGCACTCGGGCACGGGCGGCGGGCGGGGGCCGCGAGCGCCGCGCGAGGCGGTGAAGAGCCGGGGGCCGCGGGCGCGCGCCGCAGCCCGCCCCTTCCGGCCCCTCCCGCTGTGCGTGCCGTGCGTCAGCCGCGGGCGGCCGGAGCCAGCGCGCCGAGGACCATGTTGCTCCCGAACATCCTGCTCACCGGTCAGGCGCGCGGGGGGCTGGCGGGGGGCGGGCAGGCGAGGCAGGCGGCGGGCGCCGCGTGCCGTGGGGCGGCGGGGCAGGCGGGGGGGCAGGCGGGGGGCGCCCCGGGGGTGCCGATCGGTGCTGGGTCCCGGGGTGCTGGGCGGTCCTCCGGCCGCTGCGGGGCGGGGGTGGGGGCGGGGGTTCCGCGGCTCCAGGCCGCTCGGGGGCGCGGACCGGCCCGGGTCCCCTTTCTGGACACCCCCGGATCTTACCTACTCTGGTTTTTGTTTGTAAATTTTTTTTTTTTTTTGCCGAGATGACGTAAGGCCCGGGCCGACCCTTGGCCGGTCTCTTAGTTCTCGGCGCCTTCCCTTAGGCCTTCCCGGGCCGTTTTGCATTTCCCTTTGTATCCGACGGTCGCTTTTGGGTCAGAGGATTCGGATATTTATGAACGTAGGGCGATTATCTTCAGCGTGTTCGTGTGTTGAGCTGGCATCGGAAGCTTTCCGACTGTGAAGTTCCCGGGGCGATAGCTGTCTTCCATACTGGTTACGTTTTTTTCTATGAATAAGTTCTTAACTAAAAAAAAAAAAAAAGGTAAAGCAAATAAACGATATTAGTTTGAGATAGCTGGGATTCTGGGAGAATCTGTTTCGGGGCGGGCGGGTCTGCAAGTCGGTATCCGAGTCACCCAGGCCCCCCTCGTGCTAAACCATTTGACACTCGGTGAGATCCTGTTAGGCGGCAGGTTTTTGAGCCGTTTGATAAGACCGCAGAGTGTATTAGTTCACAGAGGATTAATTGGGACATTTTTCATTTCAGTGTTTTTTTTTTCTTTTTTTTTTTCTTAAGACCTTAAAAAGGGGAGATGGGTCGGTAAAGTCTAAGGAGCATGTTTCACGACCAGTAAGTAGTGTCCTGTGGCTTGTCTTACAGGTACCCCGGGGGTTGGAAAAACCACACTAGGCAAAGAACTTGCATCGAGATCAGGATTGAAATACATTAATGTGGGTGATTTAGCTCAAGAAGGTAAGGGATACTTTGGTGTTGGTTTTTTTCAAACAAGAGTCAATGGTAGAGTGTTTGGTGCTGTCCTTGTGAGGGGACACAAGAAGCCGAGACAGGGCAGATCGGGTGGCCCAGCAGTTTGCTTGCCTGTGGCCCAGGGCATGATCCTGGAGTCCCGGGATCGAGTCCCACGTCGGGCTCCCTGCATGGAGCCTGGTTCTCCCTCTGCCTATGTCTTTGCCTCTCTCTGTGTCTCTCATGAATAAATAAATAAAATCTTAAAAAAAAAAAAAGAAAGAAAAGAAAAGCTGAGATAGAGTGCCGTTAAGGAATCCATACTCCGTTGGGATCCCTGGAAAGAGAAAATAATAAAGTGTGTGGTACTCTGTCCCAGTGATGTTGAACTTGATCCCTCATCCTGCCCCACCCTATTGGCCAGGAGTTTTTCTGAATGGTAGTAATTGGGAAGGCTTCCTTAAAAGAGACGGACGGGACTTGGGGAGAATGTTTTTGAGGTGGGCAGACACATAAAGGTTTGCATGGTACAAAGCCTACCTGTGGAGACAATGAGTAGAGATATCACTGGAAGGACAGGTTACTTGGAGCTCAGTACGACATGACATTTCTGCAGTTTCTTTTCAGATTAGATAGTTGCATGCCCACCACAACTGCACATTATTCTACAGTGATAAATGTTTTTATTTATTTTACCCAGTTTTCCACTGCTCTTTTGTCACCTCCTTATTTGTGTCTTTAGTTTTTTTTTTTTTATTCTGTGATTTGTACAGAATAGAAATTCAATAAATTTAAGTAAAGGTAACTTCAATGTGTGCCTCATTAAAAAGATTTGACATTAAGAAATTTTAAATATATTTTCAAAAATTTAACAGTATTTAAAATTTTTAAAGTTCCTGACAGTTGCTACTACAGTAACTATTTCAGGTTTGATCTAATGTACGTATTTTTTTCAAATGATCTAAAGTCTGATCAACAGATATCATGGAGTCTGGCAAGATGGCTTCTCCCAAGAGCATGCCGAAAGATGCACAGATGATGGCACAAATCCTGAAGGATATGGGGATTACAGAATATGAACCAAGAGTTATAAATCAGATGTTGGAGTTTGCGTTCCGATATGTGACCACAATCCTAGATGATGCAAAAATTTATTCAAGCCATGCTAAGAAGGCTACTGTTGATGCAGACGATGTGCGGCTTGCCATTCAGTGTCGTGCTGATCAGTCTTTTACCTCTCCTCCCCCAAGAGATTTTTTATTGGATATTGCAAGGCAAAGAAATCAAACTCCTTTGCCGTTAATCAAGCCATATTCAGGCCCCAGGCTGCCACCTGATAGATATTGCTTGACGGCTCCAAACTATAGACTTAAGTCTTTACAAAAAAAGGCATCAACTTCTGCGGGAAGAATAACAGTTCCACGGTTAAGTGTTGGTTCTGTTACTAGCCGACCAAGTACTCCCACTCTTGGTACACCAACCCCACAAACCATGTCAGTGTCAACTAAAGTAGGGACTCCCATGTCCCTCACAGGGCAGAGGTTTACAGTACAGATGCCCACATCACAGTCCCCAACTGTAAAAGCATCAATTCCTGCCACATCCGCAGTTCAGAATGTTCTGATTAATCCATCATTAATTGGGTCCAAAAACATTCTTATCACTACAAACATGGTGTCATCACAAAATACTTCCAATGAATCATCAAATGCATTGAAAAGAAAACGAGAAGATGATGATGATGACGATGATGATGACGATGATGACTATGATAATTTGTAATCTAGCCTTGATGCTGTAACCTGTAAACTTGGTCTTAAATCCATTGTACTGAGATTAAACGTGCATGCTGGGTATTTTGAAGTTGTGTTGTAGAAAACTTAAATGGTATTTAATGAGTAAATATAGTTATCCTTTCCTATTGAGATGTTGGGTTTTCTTTAATAGGATTAGTAATGGTTATTCATTAGCCTTTAAGTGTGAAAAATAAAATTGTTGTTCATCAGTTTGGTCGTTGGTACTTTGGCAGTTATGTTTTTAGAAGCAGTTCTCTTACGTGTCACCAGCAGGAATAGCAGTGACGACAACTTAAGTTGTGGTCTATTCATAAACACTAGAGCGGTACTTCTAGTACCTTCAGATATTTAGATCACAGTATCATCCCTGGTGTATAAATCACTCTTAGGGCCTCATTGAGATTGCTGAAGTTTAACCGTGTCTTTTTTGGAGAGTCCACTTCATTTGTTTGGATTTCTCTTCAGTTACTCAGTTTCTTCCTAGGTCCTATTTATCTCTGGTTATATTTAAGGACTCTTCGTGCCTCCCAGTATGTCCCCATTTTAAAACTTAAAAATTTTTTTCCCATTATCCCATTTTGCAGGTTATTTTTGTACATCTTGGCTTTTTCATGTATTTGATAGTATCATGCTCGTATTTTTAGTCCAGGTCTGGTATTTAAGTATAGTTAAAATTTAGGGGTTTTTTTTGCTGTTTTACATGGCTAGTCAGTCTCCGTTTTATACCTGTATAAAATCTGGTTTTCTTCCTTTGTCTGTTGAACTCCGTCTTTCACAAGTGATTTCAGAGTCACAGAGTTGTCAATTTCAGCTTCCCTGTTTATCTTACCCCCTGAATTTACCATTTCTAAACTTAATGAAGTTGGTATAATCTATCATGAGTAGTACTGAGAGGAACAGTAACCCTAGACGTTTGGTTCCTTTCATACATGTACTCAACACTGTTTTAGCCAGTGTGTACACCTTAGGGTGTATAGTCCCAGGTGTCCTCTGTATTTTTAAAGCATTTATTTTTTTTAAAGATTTTATTTATCCATGTGAGAGCAAGCCTGGGTACTAGTGGGAGGAGGGGCAGAGGGAGAGGGAGAAGCAGGGAGCCCGATGAAAGGGGGATCGTGACCCAGCTGAAGGCAGATGCTTAACCAACTGAGCCACGGAGGCACCCAACATTCTCTAGATTTTATTGAAATTATTTAATGAGTTAGAATCTAAGCCTTAAAGGAAAAGTTGGGGTTCCCCCCTTAACAATACCATATGAAAGATTTCTGCCTGACTTAATATGTGTTAGATGTGGTTCTTTATAAGGTTTTTCATAATGTACCAGGCTGGTTTTGTTCACGGATGCCACTTGAATATATCTGAAAATTTAACCATAGAACATTCCAAAATAAAATCTTAATTAGAAAATACACTGAGAAAAAAAAAGAAAATACACTGAGACACCTGTCCTCGTTTTTCTCAAATAGTGATATATTTTGGGATGCCTGGGTGGCTCAGTGGTTGAACATCCGCCTTCGGCCCAGGGTATGATCCTGGGGTTCTGGGATTGAGTCCCACATCAGGCTCCACATAGGCTCCCTGTATGGAGCCTGCTTCTCCCTCTGCCTATGTCTCTGCCTCTCTCCTTGTATCTCTCATGAATAAATAAATAAAATCTTAAAAAAAAATAGTGATATATTTTAAGGGAAACCATGTAATCATCTATAAGGCAGTGGCTCTCAGGTGTGATTTTGCCCTTCAGGGGATATTTGGCAATTTCTGGAGGCTTGATAGTCAGACTGGGGTGGAGGCCAGGGATTCTTTTGAACATCCTACAATTCATAGAATATCCTCCACTCCCATAAAAGAATTACCAAGCTCAAAATGTCAGTAGTAGTGAGATTGGGACACCCTGGTATAAAGAAACAAGACCAGGGCAGCCGCCTGCAGCCCAGGGCGTGATCCTGGAGACCCGGGCTCAAGTCCCACATCAGGCTCCCTGCATGGTGCCTGCTTCTCCCTCTGCCTGTGTCTCTGCCTCTCTCTCTCTCCCTAGCTATGTCTCTATGAATAAATAAATAAAATCTTTAAAAGAAAAAAAAAAAAAAAACCAAAAACAAAAACCACCCTCGTTTTAAATCTATCCAAATGGAGTTTATTGCCAGTCTAGTAATCCTGTTGAATTGCTGTATTATTTGTAAGAGACCATTCTTAGGCCATTTGGAACCAAGGCAGGAAAAATTAGGTGGGGAATTTAGTTCAATAATATTGGGAATCCTGATATGGTGTGGCTAAGAATGCTTTTTTTACCTTTGTTATTCCAGTCTCAGATTCTTCCTCACTTGATAGCCTTTCCCATATGTAATCACTTAGCAACAACACCCTTAATTTTCCTTACACATGTTTATCAGTTTTCAGCCCCTGTGGGTAAACCCCAGGAGTCCCACAGGTCTAGACAAAGTATCACATTAACTTTGGATCCATTGGAAACTGGTTGTAAACCATAGCTGAGCCCTCAACACTTAAATTTGTGATCTTTTTCTACCCCAGAAGTTGGCAAGCTGCTGCTGTTTTTTATAGGAACCACGTGAGCTGAAGACTAGCCCACAAAGCCTGAAGTATTTACTGTCTGGCGTTTTAACAGAAAAAGTTTGCCAGCCCCACTCTAACCTCGTCTTTATCTAATTTTTTACCTTCCTTGGAAGGCTTTGAAACTACCCTTTCCAGTGCTGTTGTCTCCCAGTCTGCATGTGATCCTCTCCCTCCCACCCTGTACCTCCTTCTCCTGACTTCACGCCAGCTGTGTTGTGATTTTGCCGTTCCCTTTAGTAATCTCTTTCACTCTAGACTAGTCACTCCCTTTTAAAAGAGGCTAGTTTCTAGACACCCACTAAAGGCAACTACCTTGGTAGTTGCCAGACTAATAGGCTGAAAAAGAAGCATATACTTACCTGCCCACTTTTGATTCCTGTTCCCCACACATAGAAACGCATTCTAACGCTACACAGATGCACTTGCCCTGAAAATCTTGATGGTTTGCCTGAAAAATTGCTATGGTACCCCATTCCATCTTCAAGCCCATTTCTGCTGAGTCTTACACTCTTCAGTAACTATTCCTTCCCTCCTCATTATATCCTTTTTAAAAAAGGAGAAGGAATAAACAAGACTTGAACTTTTTTCTGATAAAGTTCATCCTCTATAATGACATAGGTGATGAACTGGTCATAGTTTACCTTCAGCTTTCCCTGCAGCCAGTCCCTGAGGTCCCTTTCAGTCTATGCACAGCGCACTTACTGTTCCTCAGCCAAGGGAACTGATCTCCATGTCGTTATATGTACTATTCCCTTTACCTATAGATGCTTTTCCTTATTTAGTATATATACAACTCTAAAAGGCCCCAACTTGCCCCAACTAGGGCGCCTGGGTGACTCAGGTCATGATCTCCAGGTCCTGGAATCAGTCTCGCATTGGACTCCCTGCTCAGCTGGGAGTCTGCTTCTCCCTCTGCCCCTCCTCCCCTTGCTCCTCTCCACTTTCTCTCTCCCTCTCAAATATATAAATAAATAAAGTCTTTTAAGAAATTTAAAAAATACATAAAAGGCCCAACTCAAATGTCTCATCTTTAGTGCTCACTTTTCTAAGTAGAATTCATTGTGCTTTTCTCTAAACAATAAAAGGTCAGATAGCAAAGCACTGAGAACTTCTAAATCCACTAACTTCTTGTGGTAATTGCATTATAGATAAAAACTTGGATTGAGGTAAATGTGGTAAATATGTTTCCAAAGTAAGAAATCTGAGGGCACCTGGCTAGCTCAGTGAACAGAGCATACTCACATCTCAGGATTGTGAGTTCAGGTCCCATGGTAGGCATGGGGGGAGCTCCTGGATGGCTCATTCGGTTAAGAGTCTGCCTTCGGCTCAGGTCATAACCCTGGCGTCCTGAGATGGAGCCCCGCATCAGGCTCCCTGCTCAGCAGGGAGTCTGCTTCTCCCTCTCCCTTGGCCCCTGTCCCATCCCTGCTCCTGCTCTCAGCTCGCTCACTCTCTCAAATAGAATCTTTAAAAAATATTGTATAATGTAAGAAATCTGAAACTGTTTTAAGTAGTGGCAACAGCATCAAAATAGCTAGCATCCCAATATCATTAACAGCTTTTATGTGAGTTTATAAATTCTTGGATTGCAGTTAAAGAAAATGTAATGATTTTTATAGCTTGACTAACAACAGCAGGAAAGATCTTCGAGTTAAGAACTTACCTTTTTTTTTAAGATTTTATTTATTTATTCATGAGACAGACAGAGAGAGAGAGAGAGAGAGAGGGGGCAGAGACACAGGCAGAGGGAGAAGCAGGCTCCACACAGGGACGCAGGGAGTCTGATGTGAGACTTGATCCCAGTTCTCCAGGATCACACCCTGGGCTGAAGGCAGCGCTAAACCACTGAGCCAGCCAGGCTGCCCAGAACTTACCATTTAACTCTGGTCCCACAATCAATTTTTCTTCTACAACTAAGGTCTCTTTAAATATAAAACTTTGTTTAGAAAATAGATTTAATTTTCTAAGCTTTTGGTCATTTAATCAATTCAAGCCTTTTCATCTTTTTAAAATTAGGACTCTATACATATACAACTCTACATTTCACTTTCAACTGAAACTTTCTAAAGTAACATACGTTTTTCCCTTTTTTGGGGAAATTTGAAATGAAGTTGACAATCCAGTTCTCCACTCATTGTGGTACAGATGGTAATAATCAGTCACCTAAAATTCTGCAGTAGCCACGATCTGGTATTCCTGCTTCCTGACTGGCCTTCTTTCAACTCATTTTCTGCAGAGAAACCAAAACTATTTTTTTTTTTTTTTTTTTTCAGTTTTTATTTTTATTTTATTTTTTTTAATTTTTTTTTTTTTTTATTTACAAAACTATTTTTAAATATTTGTAATTGATAATGTCATTTCATGCTTAATCTGCTTTAATGATTTTATTTTGCCTTAGAATAAAGTCTAACTCTGCAACCTTAAAGGCCCTTTTTGATCTGGCTTCAATTAACCTGACCCTTTATCACCTATTTTCTAACTAGTCTAAAAGACTTTTCCCCACCCTCTCTGGCTTTGCATATCTTTTTTCTCTGTTGGAAATAGTCTTCTCTACCTTTTTTCCCCCGGTAACTGCTCTGGTCTCCCCTTAAAAGTCACTTCCTCCAGGAAGCCTCCTCTAATATTCCATATTTATGTTCCCACATAATAGGTGTCCATGCTTTTGCTTTTATAACATGATGAATCATAACATTAAAATGTTATCCTAGTATAATTTCCAGGTTACTGATCTAATCTCTCCTTTTTCATTTTATTGTAAACTCTTTGAGGGAAAGACTGTTTGCCTCCTTGGTCATAATGAGCAGTAGTAAATCCTTACTACGTCTACAGACACTTGTACATGGTATTTGATAAGTGTTTTTTAAATGAATGTTTGAAAGCTTGGATTACATTATTCAACTACATTAACATGATTTAAGAAATACTGCATTTCAGCATTGCAGTATAAAAACTTTAATTCTAAGTTAATATTGCAGTAGCTGTCTTATTCTCGACAGCATAGATTTTTAATGATTTCACTAGTCTTGAGAGTCAAGGGTTTAAAATATGAAGGAACAAAGGGATTCCAACGTAGTACAGAATCAGCAGTAGGTATTGGGTTTTGTGGCATTGTAAAAACAATACACAGAAAAAGTACTTCAAATCCTAATTCATTTCCTTTTGTTTTTCTTCTAATCCTTGGTCCTATGGCATACAACTTTGAATTCTGCTTTTTGTTTTACCTTTTGTGTCATAAGCACTTCTCATGTGCAATCTAGTCTATGCTACATAATACTAATATTTATTTCCTTAACTTTAATTACATAATATTTCATCCAATTAGAAAACTGAGATTTAAGTATTTCCCTATTGATTGCTTTTTATCACTTCATCACTTAAAATTTTTTCAGGTGAGAAGTTAAATGGTAGAGAAACTCTGAATGAGTACAATGTTTTTCTTTTTATAATTATCTTAAAAATACATTTTCAGTGTACTGTGTAATTAATGCAACCGGCATAAAAAGGCTCATTTTAATTTGCTTCTCTTTAATAGCTGGGGAAGTCCAACATTTTTCATGGTATGTTTACTAGATATCTTTTCCATCCTGTGTGAACTCTTATTTTTTAAGTTACATATTTTTATCTGGGTTTTGAAGGTCAATATATAATCTACGTTTCATTATCTTGTCCTACTACAAAAATTTCTGTTATTTTTCTTGGTATATTGTTTTTCATTGAACAGAGATTTAACATTTTATGTATTTTATTCAGTCATTCACAGACTCAAATGAATCATTCCTTTAAAGATTAAATTTTCGGGGATCCCTGGGTGGCGCAGCGGTTTGGCGCCTGCCTTTTGCCCAGGGCGCGATCCTGGAGACCCGGGATTGAATCCCACGTCGGGCTCCCGGTGCATGGAGCCTGCTTCTCTCTCTCCCGGTGCATGGAGCCTGCTTCTCTCTCTGCCTCTCTCTCTCTCTCTCTCTCTCTGTGTGACTATCATAAATAAATAAAAATTTAAAGAAAAAGAAAAGAAACTAAAAAAAAATGAAGATTCAATTTTCCACTAACTTTTCTTTGGAATTAAAAAAATTAGCTCTTTGATCTACCTACTTTATAGGTACAGTTTTCTAAACTGTTAGCCAGTTTTCCCAATATGAAGACAGTTCAGTTTTAGCTAGAGTTTCTGGTAGTAGAGCAATAATCTAGGAAGCAAAGGCCAGACTAAGGTGCCTGGAGGTGGCTTGTGTGCCCAGAATCAGTCCATAGACCCTCCAGGCAGGACAAAGAGTTGCAGCTGCTCTGTGCCTCCCACCAGTCCTCAGGACTACCCATGAGTCACTTTAGAATTCATACTCATTTTATTTTTATTTTTATTTTTTTCCCTTTTTTTTCATACTCATTTTAACCTAATTTCAACCTTCACCAAAATATTTTTAAGATTTTATTCATTTATTTATTTTAGAGATAGAAAATGTGTGCATGTGCATAAAGGCGGGTGGGACCAGGAGAGACAGAGAATCTTGAGCTGACTCTGCTGAGCAACCCTGAGATCATGACCCGAACCAAAATCAAGAGTCAGATGCTGAACCAGCTGAGCCACCTAGGCACCCCTAACTTTCGCCAAAATATCAAAGGGAAAGATGTGGGAAGACCACAGCATGCTCTTAAAGATGGCTAAAAGGATGGTCTAAGCCTGCCTTACTGCATGTATCTTAGAGATTCAGGTTAGAGTTGGATTATGTCTCACCCTTTTTTTTTTTTTTTTGTAAGATTTATTTATTTGAGAGAGCACAAGCAGGGGTGGAAGGGAGGAGCAAAGGAAGAGAGCAAGCAGATTCCCTGCTGAACAGGGAGCCCGGGGAGCTGGATGTGGGGCTTGACCCAGGGCTGGACCCTGAGATCAGGACCTGAGCAAAAGGTAGACGCTCAAACAACTGAGCCACCTAGGTGCCCCTGTGTCCCACCTTCTAAAATAAGACTTTTTTTTGTCTTTTTTTTAAGATTTTATTTATTTATTCATGAGAGACCCAGAGAGAGGCAGAAACACAGGCAGAGGGAGAAGCAGGCTCCATGCAGGGAGCCCGACGCAGGACTCGATCCTGGGTCTCCAGGATCAGGCCCTGGGCTAAAGGTGGCACTAAGCCACTGAGCCACCTGGGCTGCCCGCAAGACTTCCTTTGAAAGCCAGTTTCGATTAGTTGGAAAATTCTTTTTTAAAATTTTATTTATTTATTCACGAGAGACACAGAGAGGCAGAGATGACACATGCAGAGGGAGAAGCAGGCTCCCTGTAGGGACCCCGATACGGGACTCGATCCCAGGACCCAAAATCACTCCCTGAGCCAAAGGCAGATGCTAAACCACTGAGCCACCCAGGTATCCCTGTTGGAAAATTCTAATGTGAGATTTAAATCTGCCTTCTTTATAACTGCCCATTATTCTTGTTTTGCCTCCTGAAGTAAGATGTTTATTTAACCTGTGGGTTTTGGGGATACTGGAAATCTAGAAGTAACAATACTGTTCAGGAACACCTAGATTTTGACTCTCCTTACCCAGACCTTATGAAGATGTGACTTCTGTGACAGAAGGTTCATTTTTAGAATCTAGAATCTGTTGTTGCTTTTACTCAGTTCCATCTCCTTAGCCTTACAAATTTGATACTATAAATTTGATATTTTGATAGCTAAAATTGGTAAAAGATAGATTGCTATTCAATTTCCTTCTAGATAAAATTCAAATTTATCAGAATCGCACTTTTTAAAAATTTTATTTATTTATTCATAGAGACAGAGAGAGAGAGGGGCAGAGGAACAGGCAGAGGGAGAAGCAGGCTCCATGCAGGGAGCCTCATGTGGGACTGGATCCAGGGTCCCCAGGATCACACCCCAGGCTGTAGGCGGCGGTAAACCGCTGCGCCACCAGGGCTCTTTATATGTGGTCTCCAGGTGATAGCTCTCATGTTAGCGCCCTCCTCAGTCTCTAAAAGGGTATTTGGGGCAGTCTGGGTGGCTCAGTGGTTTAGCGCTGCCTTCAGCCCAGGGCCTGATCCTGGAGACCTGGGATCGAGTCCCACGTTGGGCTCCCTGCATGGAGCCTGTTTCTCCCTCCACCTGTGTCTCTGCCTCTCTCTTTCTGTGTCTCTCATGAACAAATAAAATCTTAAAAAAAAATAAAAGAGTAATTGATGTATTTCTTTCCCTAGAGTTTAAAATTGATTGAAGACTTCTGAAAGTTACTTAGTAAATAATACTTTAGTAAGCCAATGTAAATCTCTTTTAGGGCAATTATATGATGGCTATGATGAAGAGTATGATTGCCCCATTTTAGATGAAGACAGAGTAAGTACAATTTTAAAAAAATAAGGTACACTTCTCTTGTTTGTTTCTAAAGGGGAGAGAGTGAGCACGAGTTGGGGTCGGGGGGACAGGAGCAGAAGGAGAGGGAGAGAGAGAATCTTAAGCAGACTCCATGTTCAGCACAGAGCCAAACCTAGGGCTTGATCTCACAACCCTGAGATCATTACTTGAGCCAAAATCAAAAGTTGGATGCTTAACCAACTGAGCCACCCAGGTGCCCCTATAAAGTATACTTAAAATTTAATAGGAAGGTTGACATTTTTTTTAAGCATTCTTTTTTCCCCTTTCTTACAGGTAGTTGATGAATTAGAAAACCAAATGAGTGAAGGTGGAGTTATTGTTGATTACCATGGTTGTGATTTCTTCCCTGAACGCTGGTTCCATATAGTTTTTGTGCTGCAAGCAGATAACAGTGTACTGTACAAAAGACTAGAAACAAGGTAAGAAAGGAAAAACACTGAATTTGTAAAGTATGATATAAACCTTTATTCAGATTCCTGAAATTGGCTAGTACCACCATGATCAAGGATTCTGTTTGAAAGTTTGGCTCTCTGTGTCTCGTTATATAACCAAGTCTGTATGGTACCAAGGTTTTGAATTCTTGAGAAAAAGATGTGTGTGTAAAACACAGGCAAGGGGCAGCCTGGGTGGCTCGGCGGTTTGGCACCACCTTTAGCCCAGGGCGTGACCCCAGGGTCCCGGGATCAAGTCCCACATCGGGCTCCCTGCATGGAGCCTGCTTCTCCCTCTGCCTGTGTCTCTGCCTCTCTCTCTGTGTCTCTCATGAGTAAATAAACAAAATATTTAAAACACACACACACACACACAGGCAGTAGTTTATAACTGGGTACATGAATAGTGCAGTTGACAGTTTGATTCAGTAAAATAT
This sequence comes from Canis lupus familiaris, assembly GCF_011100685.1. Taxonomy (NCBI): domain Eukaryota; kingdom Metazoa; phylum Chordata; class Mammalia; order Carnivora; family Canidae; genus Canis; species Canis lupus. The sequence goes on along the minus strand of NC_049223.1, from coordinate 53,627,460 downwards.
ACTATAGAGCAACCCTATATTTTTTTAAGATTTTATTTATTCATGAGAGACACAGAGAGAGAGAGGCAGAGACACAGGCAGAGGGAGAAGCAAGCTCCCTGTGGGGGATCCCAGAACCCTGGGGTTACATCCTGAGCCGAAGGCAGACATTCAACCACTGAGCCACCCAGGCGTCCCTACAGCAACCCTGTTTAATCGCGCTCTTTCCTCAGTGTAAAACCTTGCTGGGAAAACAGCGAAGCCAATAACATACTCTGACTCCTGAGTGAACGTTAACCTCTCATATCATCCCCACAACGTGAATAGGGGAGCTTATGAAAAACAGACATGACATGTCAACATTCCACAACCTTTAAAATATATTTGAGTTGGTCCCTCCACGAGAGCATCAGACTTAATCCAGAATAACCAAAAAAGAGATATTTTTATGGGAAACATTTTTCCACTGTGTTTTGATTCAAGCTGGGTAAGATGGAGATTCTAGAGGGACTTATAAGGCAGTCTCAGAAGGAAAGCTCTAAAAGTTTGCCTCTAAGTCCAGGTGTAGAATTTGTAGGTCTCACTGGTGGTAATCAGCTTGGACTAGCCATCACTGCATGGGATATTTGCAAAATCCTTGCAGCAAGGAGTGTGGCAGCAAATATACAGGGAACGTTGGAGCTATACCTAAAACTTTAATCTTTCAGCAGTGAAAAGCCATTAAAAGTATTTTATTTATTTTATTTTAATATTTTATTTTATTTTATATTTTATTTTATTTTTTATTTATTTTATTTTTTTTCCATTAAAAGTATTTTAAATGAGAACTAACAGAGACCGTAATGGTACACATTCCTTTTCTCAAGGCAATTCAAAGTTTTTATTAGCAATTATTATTTTGGAGGGCACCTGGGTGCTTCAGTCAGTTAAGCATCTGACTTTGGCTCAGGCTGTGATCTTGAGGTCCTGGGATCAAGTCCCACATGCAGCTCCCTGCTCAGTGGGGAGTCTGCTTCTTCTTCTCCCTCTGTCCATCCCCCCCTCATTCTCTCTCTCTCTCCCTCAAATAAGTAAATACAATCTTTTAGAAAAATTACTGTTTTGAGGCACCTGGCTCAGTTGGTAGAGCATGCAACTCGATCTTGGGGTTGTAAGTTTGACCCCCACTTTGAATGTAGAGATTACTTAAAAATAAAATATTAAAATTATTGTTTTATGTAAATAGCCAAGACTGACTAGGGTCTGAAAAAACTATGAGTGCGCTAGGGTTTTTTTGGGGTTTTTTTGTTTGTTTGTTTTTGCTAGGGTTTGTTGTTTTTAGCCACTGAAAAAGTTACAAATAATCACCTTTAAAAAAACAGCTTTATTTAGATAAGTTCACATACATACAATTCCATTTGAAGTATACGAATCAATGGTTTTAAGTATATTCACAGAATTATGCATCCATCATTACAACCAATGTTAGAAAAAGCTCACTGTCCCCCTCCTCCCAAAAAACCCATACCCATTAGCAAAATCCCTCATATATCCCCATTCCCTCAGTCCTAGGCAACTGCTAATTTACCTATTTCTGTGGATTTCCCTGTTCTGGACATTTGATATAAATGAAATCTTCCAATATGTGGTCTTTCGTGGCTTCTTTTATTTAGCATGTTTCAGGGTTCAGCACATATCAGTATCTCATTGGTTTTTTTTTTTTTTTTGCCAAATAATATTCCGTTGTATGGATATGCCATATTTTATTTATCCATTTATCAGATTATAGATGTCTGAATTTCCTTTTTTGGCTGTTATAAATAATACTGCTATGAACATCCATGCCTCTGGTTTTGTATGGGCATAATATGTTCATTTTTCTTGGATATGGAATTTAAGAATAGGACTGCTGGGTGTTACTGTAACTCCATGTTTAACCTTTGGAGGAACTGTTAGACTGTGTTTCCAAGTGGCTGTACCAATTCACCTTCCCAAGAGCAATGTATGAAGACTCTTATTTCCACATCTTTGTGAACACTCACTGTTTTGTCTTTTTGATAGTAGCCATCCCAGTGGATATGAAGTAGTATCTCATTGTGGTTTTTATTTGCTTTTCCTTGTTCACTAATGATGTTGAGCATTTTTTCATATGCGTATTATCCATTTTTATATGTGTTCTTGGGAGAAAGAGCCCTTCAGATCCTTTGCCCAATTTTTAATTGGGTTATTCTTCCTTTTTAATTAAGTTATAAGTTTTTTGTATTTCAGATGCAAATCTCTTATCAGATACATGATGTGCAAAAGTTTTCTCTCATTGTGGTTATGTTTTCATAAAGTTAATCACCTTTTAAGTAATTCATTTTAATCTTGTCAAAAGTTGAATTTGAATATTTTTTTATCTTTTTCATTAGCTAATTAGTTGCTTAATATATCTGCGTAAAGATCATGTGTTAATTTTTTAATATCTTTGGAATTGGGAAAGCGTAGATACATGTATCTGTATGACCAAGTACCCAATTAATATATAGCATTCCTATCATAAATATGCCTTTTTTTTTTTTAGAGATTTTATTTTTAAGTAATCTCTCCACCCAATGTGGGGCTCAGATTTACAGCCCGAAGATCAAGAGTCACATGTTCTATCAACTGACCCAGCCAGTCGCCTCCCATGATTCTTTTTTTTTTTTTTTTTTAAGATTTTACGTATTTATTCATGAGAGACAGAGAGAGGCAGAGACACAGGCAGAGGGAGAAGCGGGCTCCCTGCAGGGATACCGATGTGGGACTCGATCCCGGAACTCCAGGATCACGCCCTGGGCCAAAGGCAGGCGCTTGACCACTGAGCCACCCAGGTGTCCCAAATATTTCATTTTTATATGCCATCTAGTTATTTTATCTATATTTTAACTCCTCTAATTCTTTTGAAATCTAGGACCACAGCTGTAGACATATTTATCTCATAGCTCAATATCTGACGAGGTGGGTAGGTATGTTTGCTAATCGAGTGGACGACAAATTGTGGGGGGCAAATTAAGATAACTGTAAACACTGGACCTTAGTTAACCCTCTTGCCAAAAAAGTCACTCATACAGCTGCCAGTCGTCTTCTCGAGGTAAATAGACTACAAGAAGTATTTTTGCATGATTTTTCATGTATTTAAATGTGTCCAGTTTCTAGTGTGTTCCTAAAATTCTAGTTAATGTCATTCAGTTTGCTTTTTGTTTTCTTACCTTCTCATTGCCTTCCAGGGGTTATAATGAGAAGAAACTAAAAGACAATATTCAGTGTGAAATTTTTCAAGTTCTTTATGAGGAAGCATTAGCATCCTACAAAGAAGAAATAGTACATCAGCTGCCCAGTAATAAACCAGAAGATCTAGAAGATAACATCAATCAGATACTGAAGTGGATTGAGCAGTGGGTGAAGGATCATAGCTCCTGACTTACAAGACCAGCTACTTTACAACCACGGTTGTCATATCCCTGCCATATTGAATGAATTGTTCAGTTATCAGTAAAACTTATTAAAATTGTGTTGCAGGACTACTAGATGGATAGTCTAGAGATTTATATTTAGGCTTTCTTTCTCCATGAGAAAGCAAAACATTCTCAAGTATAGTGTATACAGTATCATTAAGTATCTAGAGTAAAAACTGTCATCTTAAATGCTTCAACGGCTAAAGAATAAATAAACCTGACTAAATGGGTGGCTATCTCCTCAGCTGATTATAGAAGAAAATGAAGATGATCCCTTAAAAAAAACCTTAAGACTAATGATAAATCAGAGTTTTTCATCTTTCTTTCCTTAAAATAAGAAACAGGGGGATCCCTGGGTGGCTCAGCGGTTTAGCGCTTGCCTTCGGCCAAGGACATGATCCTGGAGCCCCGGGATCGAGTCCCACGTTGGGCTCCCTGCATGGAGCCTGCTTCTCCCTCTGCCTGTGTCTCTCATGAATAAATAAATAAAATCTTAAAAAAATAAAAAAAAAAAAATAAAAACACACAAGCAAGTGGTAATACTTATATTCTGTATAAAAATAAAAAGGGGGATCCCTGGGTGGCTCAGCGGTTTGGCGCCTGCCTTTGGCCCAGGGCGCAATCCTGGGGTCCCGGGATCAAGTCCCGTGTCGGGCTCCTGGCATGGAGCTGGCTTCTCCCTCCTCCTGTGTCTCTGCCTCTCTCTCAATCTCTGTGTCTATCATGAATAAATAAATAAATAAATAAATCTTTAAAACAAACAAACAAATAAATAAATAAATAAAAAGGTGGGGCACCTGAGTGGCTCAGGTTGTGATCCCAGGATTCTGGGATTGAGTCCTGCATCGGGCTCCCTGCTCCTCAGGGAGCCTGCTGCTTCCTCCTCTGCCTCTGCCTCTCCGTCTCATGAATAATAAATAAAATCTTCTAAAAAAATCGAAAGAAAAAATAATAAAAAAAATAAATAAAAATAAAAAAAATCGAAAGATACAAAAGGGTATCCTGGGAAGGTTCATTTCCCTTCCAGGCCACCCCTATTCTTCGGCCACCCAGATCCCCTCCCTTTCGGAGTAATGTTACTGGTTTTCCCATGTCAGAGATTTTATGCCTGCGAACTGTGTGTACATTAGTTTCTTTAAGCATGTGGTAGTACACTGTGTGCACTGTTATGTATTTTTTCTCATTTAATGTATTTTAGAGTATATCATCCCAGAACATACGGACCTCCCTTGTTCTTTTAAATTAAGATAGAATTCACCATCTAACAGTGCACAGTTGACTGGCTTCTATTCTGCTCATAAGACTGTACAGCCATGGGACGTCTAGTTGTCTCAGTGGTTGGGCGTCTGCCTTCAGCTCAGGGCGTGATCCCAGAGTCCCAGGATCGAGTTTTGCATTGGGCTCCCTGCAGGGAGCCTGCTTCTCCCTCTGCCTGTGTCTCTGCCTGTCTCTCTGTCCTCTCATGAATAAATAAATGTTTAACAAAAAAAAAAAGAAAGAAAAAGATTGTACAGCCATTACATATCAACTGTCACTACCTAACTCCATATGACAGTTTTATTACCACACCCAAAAGTAGTCCCGTCCTATTAGCAATTACTTCCCATTTTTCCCTTCTCCTAGCCCCTTGGAATCATGAATTTACTTTGTTTATATGGATTTGCATATCTGGGAATTTCATATAAAAGGAATCATACAATATGTGTCTGGCTTCTCTAACTTAGCATGATGTTTTCAAGGTCATCCATGTTGTAGGCTGGAACAGCACTTCATTCCTTTTTATGATCAAATTATATTCCACTTGGGACTCCTGGGTGGTTCAGCGGTTGAGCCTTTGGGTCAGGGCGTGATCCTGGGATCCGGGAATCAGGTCCTGCATTGGGCTCCCTGCGGAGGGCCTACTTTGCTCTCTGCCTCTCATGAATAAATAAGTCTTAAAAAAATAATATTCCACTGTATGTACCACATTTTGTTTACGCATTCCATCAGCTGCACAATTGGGTTGTATCCATTCTGGGTATTATGAATTATGTTACGAATATATGTGTACAGGTTCTTTTGTGTATGTAGGTTTTCAATTCTCTTGGGTATACAGTGGAATTGCTGCGTCATATTGCAACTGAGTTGAACGTTTTGAAGAAATACCAAACTGTTTCTGCAAAGTGGTTGCATTATTTAACTCCCACCATCTATGCAATAGGGATTTCATTTTTTTCACATCCTTGCCAACACTTGCTACTGTCTAGTAGCCATCCTATGGACAAAATAGTCATATTTCATTTCTGTCTTCAGTGGTCTTCATTTTGGTTCATTTGGGGGCGGGCTGGGAGGGTGAAGGGGCAGAAGCATAGAGAGAGAATCCTAAGTCAGTTCGACCCTGAGAACATGAACTGAGGCAAAATTAAAAGTCAGAGGTTTAAGTTACTTAACCACCATACACCTTGAGCCTGTTTTCATATACCTATTAGTCATTCCTACATCTTTGGATCCCTTTTCTTTTTTTTTTTTTTTTTATTTATTTAACCAATCTTTACACCCAATATGGGGGGCACACTGAACCCTGAGATTAAGAGTCCCATGATCTTCCAATTGAGCCAGCTAGGTGCCCCTGGATCCCTAATATCTTTAATATTTGCACAGAAGTCCACTTAGGATGGCTATAATCGGTTAAATCAGTTCCCTACTGATGATGGACATTAAGGTTGTTTCCAGCTTTTTACTATTACAATGTTGCCAAGAATGGTAAGAGAATAGCATGTATATATATTATCATATAACAAGCACTCCACATTTTTTTCATTTTTTAAAAGATTTTATTTATTTATTCATGAGAGATAGAGAGAGAGAGAGAGGCAGAGACACAGGCAGAGGGAGAAGCAGGCTGCATGCAGGGAGCCCGACCTGGGACTTGACCCCAGGGTCTCCAGTATCATGCCCTGGGCCAAAGGCGGCACTAAACTGCTGAGCCACCTGGGCTGTCCAACACTCACATTTCAAAAGTAAACTCTCAGGGAACCTGGGTAGTTCAGTCGGTTAAGCATCTGCCTTCTGCTCAGGTCATGATGCCAGGATCCTGGGATTGAGCCCCACATCCCACATCATTGCGGGGGGACGGGGGAGTCTGCTTCTTCCTCTGCCTCTCCCCCATGCTCTCTCTTTCAAATAAAATCTTTAAAAAAAGTGAACTCTCTCAGTACACATCTGAAGTATTATTATTTCCAGTACATGTGATGGAACCAGGTCACTTCAGTGACTTAGCCAAGATCACAGCTAGAAAGTATCAAGAGTCAGGACTCTACCTTAGCAGGGTCTACCCCATTTAGTTATGCTGCTTAATGTACATGGAACTCTGCATATGAGCAATTCTATCTGTCAAATCAATTTCTGGATAAAATTCATAGGAACGTAACATTTAGCAGATTCATTTTATTTTATTTTTATTTTATTTTATTTTTTTAATATTTTTTCTTTATTTATTTATGATAGTCACAGAGAGAGAGAGAGAGAGAGAGAGAGAGAGGCAGAGGGAGAAGCAGGCTCCATGCACCGGGAGCCCGACGTGGGATTTGATCCCGGCTCTCCAGGATCGCGCCCTGGGCCAAAGGCAGGCGCCAAACCGCTGCGCCACCCAGGGATCCCAGCAGATTCATTTTAATAACCATAGGTTGTCTTATATATGTGCAAGATTCCCCAAAAATGACTGAAGGGCAGTGCCTCCCAGGGTAAGTTCTTGACCTGCAGACCATTGTAACCTAGTATACAAGGAATATATACAAGCAAATGGACACTTTGAACAAATCGGGTAGATGGTGGCAAGTGCCTTATTGGAGATTCTAACAGCAGGAGAGGACAAAAGACAGAACTCTTCCTGACTATGAATATCAGAAAAGAACAAATGATGTAGGATGCAGGGCTTTGAAGAATGGGTATAGGGGTAGCCCCGGTGGCGCAGCAGTTTAGCATCACCTGCAGCCCAGGGTATGATCCTGGAGACCCCAGATCGAGTCCCACGTTGGGCTCCCTGCATGGAGCCTGCTTCTCCCTCTGTCTGTGTCTCTCATGAATAAATAAATAAAATCTTTAAATAAAAAAAAAAAAAAAAAGAATGAGTATGGAGGTAGAGAAGAAAGAGAACTCGGATTAGGATAATATTACAAAGGTGCTATCCAGGACTACCTGGAGTCATATCACAAAAAATGAGGATAATTACTTCATAGGACTCTTGTAAGGATTAAATGGTGTTTGGCACATACTTAGCACCATATATGTGTTTGTTACTATTTTTAGTGAAACTAATAGCTGTTTTGAAAAGACAGTATTCGTTACTGGGATTCAATGAATTATAAAATGATTGCTGATTATCTTTTTTTTTTTAAATTTATTTATTTATGATAGACACACAGAGAGAGAGAGAGGCAGAGACACAGGCAGAGGGAGAAGCAGGCTCCATGCCGGGAGCCCGATGCGGGACTCGATCCCGGGACTCCAGGACTGCGCCCTGGGCCAAAGGCAGGCGCCAAACCGCTGAGCCACCCAGGGATCCTGATTGCTGATTATCTTTTTTTTTTTTTTTTCGATTGCTGATTATCTTAACACTGAAATTGACTCATCATAAGTTTTCCTTCAACGGAAGGGAGATTATGATCTAATAGAGAGTCTAATGTGGACCTATACAACACCTTTTGGGAATTTTGTAAATATACTAATTTCAATCCTAGGTGAAACTTGACAATTCTTTAAACATCTTACAGTTATTTGAAGAAGGTCTGGTCTTAGAAATAACCTAATTTACTGCTTGGTTTTATTCAAACCTACTTAACTTTTTTATTAAAAAGACTAATATAGGGCAGCCCCGGTGGCACAACGGTTTGGTGCCAACTGTAGCCCGGGGTGTGATCCTGGAGACCCGGGATCCAGTCCCGCATCGGGCTCCCTGCATGGAGCCTGCTTCTCCCTCTGTCTGTGTCTCTGCCTCTCTCTCTGTCTCTGAATAAATAAATAAAATATTTAAAAATAAATAAAAAATAAAAAGACTAATTTAAAATAAACCTAAGGAGAGGGGCACCTGGGTGGCTCAGTCAGTTAAGTGACTGCCTCCAGCTCAGGTCATGATCTCAGGGTCCTGGGGTGGAGCCCCACATGTCCCTGGTAAGCAGCGTGATTCATAATAGCCATAAACTGGAAAAAAAAATCCAATGTCCATCAACTGATGAATGGCCAATAAAAGTGGTATATCCATAAAATGGAATATTATTTGGCCATAAAAAGAATGAAGTATTGCGACGCCTGGGTGGGTTAGCAGTTGAGTATCTGCCTGTGGCTCAGGTCGTGATCCCCCAGGCCCAGGATCGAGTCCCACATCGGGCTCCCTGAATGGAGCCTGCTTCTCCTTCTGCCTGTGTCTCTGCCTCTTTCTCGGTCTCTCAAGAATAAATTAAATCTTTAAAAAAAAAAGGAAGTATAGGTAAACCTTGAAAACATAATGCTAGGTGAAAGAAGCCAGTCACAAAACACTTTAAATTGTTTGACTCCACTTAAGGAATGTCCAAAACAGGGCTGCCCGGGCGGCTCAGGGCCACCTTTGGCCCAGGGCGGTCCTGGAAACCCGGAATCGAGTCCCACGTCGGGCTCCCTGCACGGAGCCTGCTTCTCCCTCTGCCTGTGTCTCTGCCTCTCTCTCTCGCTGTGTCTCTATTAATAAATAAATAAAATCTTTGGGAAAAAAAAAGGAAATGTCCAAAACAGGCAGCTATTTAGAGGCAGACAGGAGGGTAGTGGTTCTTCCAGGGCTTGGTCCAGTTGAAGGAGAGTGACGAGTGATTACTAATGGATAAGGGGTTTCTTTCTGGGGTGATGGAAATATTCTAAAATTGGTTGTGTTGATGCTTACACATCTCCGTGAACCACTAACAATCACAGAGTCCTTTTTTTTTTTTTTTAAAGATTTTTTATTCATAGAGACACAGAAAGAGAGAGGCAGAGACACAGGCAGAGGGAGAAACAGGCTCCATGCAGGGAGCCCGATGCGGGACTGGATCCCGGGACTCCAGGATCACGCCCCGGGCTGCAGGTGGCACTAAACCACTGCGCCACCAGGGCTGCGCACAATCACAGAGTCCTATACTTTGAATTGCATGCTACGTGGATAATAGCTAAATAAAGCTGTTAAATAACAGATATCAGGGGCACCTTTGGCTCAGGTCATGGTCCTGGGGTGGTTCTTCCTCGCTTGCTCTCTTGCCCTTCTCTGTCAAGTAAATAAATATCTTTAGGAAATAAAAAAATACATATTAGGTTCGAAGTACTCAAAGGGACAGATACAAGGTTTGTTTTTTTTTAAGATCTTATTTATTTGTCCATGAGAGAGGGGGAGAAAGAGAGGGGAAGAAACCCAGGCAGAGGGAGAAGCAGGCTCCATGCAGGGAGCCCGAAGCGGGACTCGATCCCGTCACACGGGATCACGGGTCACGCCCCAGGCCGAGGGCAGGCGCTCACCCACTGAGCCCCCCGGGCGTCCCCAGATACGAGTTCTTAAAGGCGTTCAGCACACATTTGTTATGCGACGGCTCAGCAGCATCGCGCAGAGTTTTGCAAACGAAGTCGGGTATTTTTTAAGTAAACGTTCCGTGCGGCTGCGTCCCAAGCTCCGCCCGCTGGAGGTCTGACAGAACACTGCCAGGGTCCGTCCGGGGGTGCGGTTCTGAGGCCCCTCAGCGGGAAGGCGCCTGCCGCGACCAGGCGACCGGTCTACGTGAGCGACGCCACTTCCGGCTTCGCAAGGGTCGCCCCCACGGCCCCCGCCCGCCCGCACGTGCGCTCCGCCAGTCGGAAGGGGCTGGGCGCGCGCTCGGGGCCCCGCGGGCTGCGTCCGGACGCGAGGCGGGATAAACGGAGTCCGCTCCTGGGGAGAAGGGGCTTGTTCGTTTATTCCAACGCCGAGTAAATTTCAAGTCCTGCCAAGGGTCGGACACCGCCACGTCCGTCAGTTTCTGCGTGAACGTTGGATATTCGTAAATAACCGTGGAAATCCTCTCCGCTGCGGCGGCCGGTGGGGCGCGAGGGCGCGCGTCCTGAGGGCCGTGGGCACCGCTCCCGGGGGCCGCTCCCGAGGGCCCATGCCCCGCCCCCCTCGCACCCCTCACGCCCCGCGGCGGGAAGCAAGCCCGCGCTCCCGGGCCACGGGCGCCGCTAAACTTCCGCTCGCCTGCGGCTTCCTCCTACGGGCCCCATAGACGCTTCTGGTTTAAACCGCCTCATTTTACCTTGTCGAGGCACACAGGCTCTCGCTCGCCCTCTAAGCCTCGTGCCCGTCCCTAACTCGGTCCCTCGTGGGGGGCGAACCCCGGGCTGGGCGGGCGGCGGCGTCCCAGGCGGCCCCACCCTTCCTTCCACTCCGGGCGGCGCGCGGTCACGTGGCTGGAGGGGGCGCGGCAAGCGGCTGAGGGGGGGGTGGGTTGCCCACGGTCACGTGACTTGAGGCGCGGGGGCGGTCGGTGCGGTTTCGTGGCCGGATGGGCGGGGCGAGCGGTCACGTGGCTGGAGGAGGGCGGGGCGCGGGGCGAGCGGCTGGGCGCCAGGTGAGCGGGGCGCGCCGGGGGCTGGGGGCGAGCGGGGGGCGCGGGGTACCCGGTCCCCGCGGCGGGCGCTCTGGGGGCGCGGGCCCGAGCGGAGTCCTGGCGCTCGGGCCGCCTTCCCCAGGTGAGGGGCCATGAGTTCCTCTCACGTTGGAAGCCAGGAGTGGGGGGGAGCGGTGCTGTTCCCGCCGTGCCGCCGCCTCCTGTTGGTGCGGAGCCTTCGGGCCCCGGCGCGGGAAGCGCCTTGCCGCGCCCCGAGGGCCGCAGGGCAGCCCGGCTAACGCCCGTGGCGGCCGTGCCCGTGGCTTGGGTCAGCGGGCCCTCCGGTCAGCGCGGGCGCGCCGGCGCCGTCTCTGCAGCTCCACGGCCAGCTAAGGCCATGGTTCTCAAAAAGTTGAAAAACAAAGGCCGGGCCGGGCGGTGCGGCGGGTCCTCGCCGGGCAGCGGGGGTTCGAGGGGCCGCCCCTGCCGAGCCAGACAGGAACGGGCGTGTGAGCACCGGTGGGTGTGGACGCTCCCAGCGCCAGCGCCCTGGGCAGGAGCCGGCTTCCTGTCAGCTCCGCCCGACGCCTGTCTCTGGGCGGGTGAGACCAGGATACTCCTTGCAGAAGGGCCAGTGCAATAAAAATACCAGGCAGGACTGTTAGAAAGGTGCAGGGAAGGGACGCCGGGTGGCTCCGCGGTTGGGCGTCTGCCTCGCCCAGGGCGTGACCGGGGGGCCCCGGGATCGAGTCCCGCCTCGGGTCCCGGGACCCCGCGGGCGTCTCCTGCTCCCTCTGCCTGGGCCTCGGCCTCTCTCTGTGTCTCAGGAATAAATACAATCTTTAAGAAAATGGAAAGGTACAGGGTTGCCTGACTGGCTCGCTCAGAAGAGCACGCAACGGTTGATCCTGGGGTCGTGCGTTTGAGACCTATGTTGGGTGTAGAGTTGACCTAAATAAAAAAAAAAAAAAAAAAAAAAACTTTTTTAAATGGGGCGCCTGGGTGGCCAAGTGCCTGACTCTTGGTTTCTGTTCAGATCATGAGCTCATGGACCGTAAGATTGAGCCCCGAGTCTCCCCGAACATTCTCTCCCTCTGCCCCTCCTCCCACTTGCACGTTCTCTCTAAATCTTAAAAATAATATTAAATAAAAAGGGACACTGCAGGGGTAGGAGAAGCCACGTCTGGCCCAGGGGTGTCAGGAGAGCTGCTGTAGGGAGTGGCTGTCACGAGCTGAGGGGGACTTGAGGACCCAGCATTCCCAGGGTGAAGGGCAGCAGCGCAGGCGTGAGCGGGGCTGCCCTGGCGAGGCCTGGGTGCAGGTGCCGTCCTCAAGGCAGCACAGGGCCTGTAGAGGAAGCAGTGACAGCTGAAATGGGAAGTCAGAACTGGAGTCTCAGGGTGACACTTTTATGCCGTGGGAGCCACGGGGTGTCTTAGGGTGAGAGAGGGGGCACCACTGGACCCGTGCCTGGGGCAGCAGGCTAGATCCAGGAGAGACCAGAATCTCAGTGGGGACTGCAAAGTTCATATCCAAAGAAGGATCTGGTTTGGAGATATTCTGTGGGCCTGGAGCACGGCAGCTCAAGGGATCAAGGACAAGGGAAATCCCAACGTTCTGGCCTGGTCCGGCACCTGCAGAGACAGAGGACTCGGGATGGGGGGGGGTGGGCAGTGCGTTGTTCTTTTTGTTTGTTTTTTAGTGCGTTTGTTTTGAAGCCCGTGTTTGAGTTGCTGGCAGGATATCCAGCTGGAAGCGTGAATGCAGTTGTGTTGACAGTGGCAGCCAAGCATGGCCAGCAGGCAGGGAGGAGGAGGAGCCTGACAGGCAGGCGTGAGGCCGTCGGTCAGTCCTGCGGGGTGGACGGGCTGAGGAGCCAGACTGGGCCTTGGACTCGGCCGTCACTTCTCAGAGAGCTGTGCGGCGCAGAAGTCGGACGGCTGGTTGCAGGCCGTTCCTCCTCTAGCCTTTCCCAGGTGACCACCTGCCCGCGTGACTTGAGGAAGTCGTGGATAGCTCGTCCAGCATGGAGAGTAAAACGGACAGGCCCCCTCATTCCTGGCAACAGCTAACAGTGAGAACTAGTGTTCTGGGGCACACTGGGAAATGCCGGTATTGGTCTAGAATCTTGGAGCCCCGAAGCACCAAAGCATCATCCTATCCAAGCCTCCCCTTTAACAAACTGATACTCTAATTCACTGAATATTAGCTTCAAATATATTGATGGCACCCAGAATAACCCTATAAAGTAGTAATGTTTAAAGCCATTTTGGGGATTGGAAAACATGCTCCAAGAAGTTAAGGGACCTGCCCAAGATCAGAGCAGTGGGTGGTGGAATGAAATTTTGAACTCAGACCTTCTCTGTCACACATCCTGCTGCCCTCCTTGGTGGTCAACGTTCAATACGTTTAAAACGGACGGAATGAATGGAACAGCAGTAATTTCAGACGTTTTCCCTTTCTTAGAAGGCATGTGTTCTAAAAGTCAGTCCGTCTGTATTACATATGAATATTAGCACGTAAAACGTGGTAAGAGTACACAGCCAGCAGTTCCCAAAGTCACAGTTTTCAAAGCGGCAGAGTACTGGGGTCATGGGAGGTTCACTGTGTGCCACGTGAACCCAGATACCTGAATTTATGTGACACATCACAAAAGGTTCTTAGCTCATCCTGCGATTGCTTACTCTTTCCTCTTGCTGCTTTTTCCCTTTGAGTTGACCAATTCCATTTTCTCCACTGCCGGCTGCCTAGCCCTGCTTGCACCTCCTTAACTGGCGTGTGAGTGCACTGATGAGCAGGAATCTGCCAGAGGTAAAGCACAGCTTCTTAGGGGATTATCCTTTGAGTCAGGAAATAACTTCCTGTCTATCTTGACAAATAAAAATAGACTTACTTATTTTGGAAATGAACTTGTGAAGGAGCCAAGATGGTTTTGTAAAAAATTTGGGGGAAAAAAATGACTTTCAGTTCTGTATAAGTAATAGGAACGTGGCTTATTCTGATACTAAGCTCACATTCCTCAAATGACAGCTAAGAATGTCACAGTCTCTGACATTAGGGATCAAGATTCAGAATTTGGTTCTCTCTCTTGTTAGCTATATTACTTAACTTCTCTGTGCTTAAGTGTAATTGTCTAGACTTGAACAGTAACAGTATTTTTTTTTTAAGATTTATTTATTTATTTATTCAGAGAGAGAGAGAGGCAGAGACACAGGCAGAGGAAGAAGCAGGCTCCATGCAGGAAGCCCGATGTGGGACTCGATCCCAGGTCTTCAGGATCACACCCCAGGCTGCAGGCGGCACTAAACCGCTGCACCACAGGGGCTGCCCCGAACAGTAACAGTATTATCTTGCAAAGTCAAGATTAAATAGGATGATCTAAATAAAACACTTAAATAGTGCCTAGCACACAGAAAATAAGCAACACGTGCTATTATTACATCATTGGAAAAGAACCGGTGCTGATTTAAAGCATCTAGTTTTGGGGATCCCTGGGTGGCACAGCGGTTTAGTGCCTGCCTTTGGCCCAGGGTGTGATCTTGGAGACCTGGGATCGAATCCCACATCGGGCTCTTGGTGCATGGAGCCTGCTTCTCCCTCTGCCTCTAAATTTAAAAATTTTTAAAAAGAAGGAAAATATATTTAAAAAAAGCATCTAGTTTAATAATTTTCTTTTTTTTTTTTTTAAGATTTTATTTATTCATGAGAGTCACAGAAAGAGAGAGAGAGGCAGAGACACAGGCAGAGGGAGAAGCAGGCTCCACGCAGGGAGCCTGATGTGGGACTTGATCCTCGGACTCCAGGATCATGCCCTGGGCCAAAGGGGGCGCTAAACTGCTAAGCCACCCAGGGATCCCAATAATTTTCCTATTTATGAGTTATATTCTTATAACTGATGAACACATTTCTCTTCTTGTCCCCTAATCCAGATAAAGGTCCCTTATTTGTTTAAATTTTTTTTTCATATTATTGAGATATAATTTACATACAGTAAATGCACCATTGTGAGGATGATGAGTTTTGACAAACCATCTAATCCAGTCAAGATAGAAGACTTTTCTATCACCCCCAGAGAGTTTGCTCATGCTCCCTGAGGTCAGCCTGTCACCCACCCTAGGCAACCAGGATCTGTTGTCTGTTAGGTATATTAGTTTGTCCAGGATTTTGCATGGCATGTGCTTCCTGTTTGTATAATGACTCTAAGATTCATTTACATTGTTACATACGTTAGGCATTTGTTATTTATTGCTGAAGATATTATATTGTATGGACTCATCATACAGTTTTTCTGTTGATGGACATTCGGGTTTGTTTCCAATTTGAGGAATGCTGTGACCAGTTGTGCATACATCCTTGTGTGAACATGTTTCCATTTCTGTTGGGTAAATATCAGAACTGCAATTGCTGGATCACCTGTTTCAAAGAAACTGTCACACTTTCCCACAGTAGTCATACCGTCTTACACCTCTGCCAGTTCTGTGTACCCACATCCGCAGCAGCACTTAGAGTTGACAGTGGTATGCACCAGAATCTCACTGTAGTTTAAATGTACAATTCCCTGACAGCTAATGACACTGAGCATCTTTCCATCCATGTACCTTCTTTTATGATGTTATCTTTTCAAATCTTTAAGGGTCTTTGCTTTCAAATATTGAAAATATATGGTACTGAGGTGCCTGGTGGCTCAGCTGGTTAGGCATCTGCTTTCGGCTCAGGTCATGATCCCGGGGTCCTGGGATCGAGCCCCACGTCAGGCTCCTTGCTCAGTGGGGCTCCTGCTTCTCCCTCTGCGCCTCCCCCTGCTCATGCTGTCTCTCTTTCTCTCAAGTAAATAAAATCTTTAAAAAAAAAAAGGAAATATATGGTACTTTAATCCTAAAAACAACAGAAATCCCTTCAAACATGATCAAATTTACCTGGCATCTTTGTGTGGTTATAATAGTGGAAGATTAAAAGAAACATCTCACTAAAAAATGCAAGACTAAGACTTAATTATTTTTGAAAGTCCTGGTGAACAATTATTTAAACAGCAGGGTATTTAGAAGAGATTTTTTTTTTTTCTGAGTCTTGAGAAAAGGATGAGATGTTTCTAAACAACTACATCAAAACAGCTATTTTGAAAGGGCTGGTGGTGAAAGTTCTTCTCAACTATAGTCGGTACGAGAGGAACAAGGCTGAGCATTAAGATGCTCTCCAGCTACCAGGCAGGTGCCTGCAGGGGCCGGGGATCTGCACACAGGGAGGGCTCAGTGTACTGTATGGCATTTTTTTTTTTTTTTTTTTTTATGATAGTCACAGAGAGAGAGAGAGAGGCAGAGACATAGGCAGAGGGAGAAGCAGGCTCCATGCACCGGTAGCCCGACGTGGGACTCGATCCTGGATCTCCAGGATCGCGCCCTGGGCCAAAGGCAGGCGCTAAACCGCTGCGCCACCCAGGGATCCCTTGTATGGCATTTTGATCTGGAATGTTTTCCTCTGGGAAGAGAGGAGGCAGTTAGCCGCACGGTGTTCAGAGTGGAGTCTTGCTGGGGTGACTGTTTTTCTGCCCCGTAGGCGAGGATTTCAATTTGTTTATTCCTTCCTTCACTCACTTATTTACGAAGTATTTCTGAGCACCAGTGATGTCTTAGATCCTGTTTTCGGCACTGGGAATGCAGTGATGATGCAAACAGACAAAATTCTCTATTCTTACAGAGCCTACTTTCTACGCTGGCCCACTGGACAGGCCTGGGCGCCAGCATGGGAGAAGTTTCAGGTTGCCCTACCTTTGGGGAGGCATCATAGGCCGGTTAGAACCCACTCCTATTTTACTCAGCTCCCACTTTCCCACTACCTTTCCCCCTTTTAGTGGCCTGATTTGGAAAAATATGGAAGGGTTTTTTTTTTTTAAGATTTTTTTTTTAAGATTTATTTATTTATTTATTTATTTATTTATTTATTTATTTATTTATTTATTTATGATAGACATATATATAGAGAGAGAGAGAGAGAAGCAGAGACACAGGAGGAGGGAGAAGCAGGCTCCCTGTCGGGAGCCCGACGTGGGACTTGATCCCGGGACTCCAGGATCACGCCCTGGGCCAAAGGCAGGCGCCAAACCGCTGAGCCACCCAGGGATCCCCCTGTTTTTTAAAGATTTTATGTATTCATGAGACACAGAGACCCAGGCAGGAGGGAGAAGCAGGCCCCCTGCGGGGAGCCCGACATGGGACTCGATCCCAGGACCCTGGGGTCACGGCCTGAGCTGAAGGCGGACGCTCCACTGCTGAGCCCCCCCACCCCCCACGGAAGCAGGATGAGCAGGGCAGAGCCGGAGGAGAGGCTCTGAGAGCCACACGCCCCCAACCTGCACAAGGGCCATGAGGGAACCATGGCTGGCTGGGCTCCATAGTGGCTGCATGTCCGGTTTCTGGGGCCGCCCTGAGTTTCCTCCCGCCGTCAGGCTTGTCAAGACCACGGCCCTCCTCTTTCCTGGGCCAAGGCTGAGCCGCTTTTCCCTGATCAGCGGCGGTTCAGTCAAGGCCTTCCCTGCCTCCTTGCAGTGCCCTGCAGCCTCTGAAATCGGAGGGCTGGGTCTCTTCCTCCCTGCAAGGCCCTCACCTGTTAGAGACCCTGAAGCGGACAGGCCTGCCCGCCTAGTTGGCACACCCTCCCCACCCTCCCCAGGGCCAGCCTGTCATACTGATGGTTCTAAACAAGTGCTCTTCTGAACCGCAGGTGACCTGTTCTGCCTTATGTGACTAAGGCATCTGGCCGATGAGCAGGCTGGCGAGGCTGCCGAGCGAGGCGGAGGTGCAGCCCTGGGAAACTGAGGACGACCTGGCGGATGGCGATTTAGGGTATGGCCTCGGGAGGAGGCCTGGTGCGGTTTTCCAAGCGCAAGTTTCCCAATTGTCGACATCTAGCAAAAGATCTGATGGAAAGAACTTTAGCCCTCTCCCGCTTCCAGGAAAGGGGGAAGAAAGAAGGGCCAGTTTTCAGTCTTCCAGGCATAAGAGCTTGCAGGATACTTGCCCTAAAGAATCCGGGCCTTCCTACTACGGACGCCAGAGTAGCAGTGGTAAGAATGCCTCGTGCCCTCTCCTTGACCCTCCTGTCCTATGAATCCCCTGTCCTTCCACCCTTCCAGCACAAGGTAAAGGTGACTGCAGTGGAGTTTGGAAATTCATCTCTATTCACCTCTCGGGATTGATGACAACACAAAAGTAGCCCGTGCTTCTATTTCCAAGTGTTGTACAAATGCTGAAGTATAGTGATTACTCCATATATTAACACAGATGTTGGTGATACCAGCAATTACCTACCTTGCTCTTGGTGTGTGTATGACTCAGCGGTATGCCTCAGCCTTTTTTTTTTTTTTTTTTTTTTAATTCATATAGTTACTGGGTACCTGTTAGATGCCAGAGGCTGTGGAGGCTCTGGGTACATGAATGAACCACAGAGTCTCCGTGTCATGAAATTGACATTCTAGTGGAGGAGAGAAAAAATTAATCTACCAGTCAACAGCTGTGTAACAGCAGGCAGTCCTAAGTGCTGGGACATGGAGTATTTGGAGGGGTGGGAGCATGCTATTTCAGGCAAGGGCCAGGCGTACCTCTAAAGAGGTGGCTTCTGAGCCCCAGAATGAACTGATGTCCAAACCTGATACTTATCTGGGAAAGGTGTGCTCCAGGCAAATGTGTACCTCTGGGGTTTTTTTTAGGAATGTCATGAAATCCTCCACCTAAAGATTAATCTTGTTCAAATGTCATCTCTACACCCAATGGGGGTAATGTAACCCTGAGATCGAGAGCCATACATTCCACTGAGTGGGCCAGCTAGATGCCCTCAAAAGATTATCATAACCAAATATAAAATTATGCTATATATTAAGGAAAGAATAAAATTCAGAATCATTGTGAGAGAATGTTACAACTCCAAAATGGTTGGGAACCCGGGGTGACTCCATGCCTCCTTGGTGGCACAGCCCTTTTTTTTTTTTTTTTTTTTTTTTGGTGGCACAGCTCTTGTCTGGCTGAATCTTTTATAATCCATGTTGTAAAAGTTCCCTCATCAAAGGGGAACAAGCACAAATTAGAACAACATGAGAATAATTTAAGAAACATGTTTTTCAGATTCACAAAAAAAAACTATGTTGTTCATGAGGATCTTCTCCACCTTTCAAAATCCTTGAAATTATGATGGGATTATTTACTTGTTTTTCTTGCAGTTCCTTATCATGCATAGAGGATGGGCTCAGTTTTGCAAGCAAGATGTTGAAAACGGCACATGATGCTAAGATGCCTTTATGAGAACTGAGGAAACCACTGGGGTATAAACAAGATGTAACAGTAGAGATACGAGCTCCTGTCTTGTTGGGTCTTTTATCTCAACTTAGTGTCATCCTACATAAGGATATTGTTATTGGTTTCTTATGGCTAATAGGTAATTTCCCAATTACCACAACTGTAAATAATAATAAGATAACTTATTATCTTACACGTTTTACTGCGCCTGGAGGAACTCCCCTGGAGTTCCTTTGGAGACTCCAGAGTCCCATGCCTTTTCCAGCTTCTGCTAGAGCCTGCATGCACTCCTTGTCTGTGGCCAACCTCCTCCATCTCCGACGCCCGCCATGGCTGGTCAAGTCTTTCTCATGCTGTTTCACCCTGACGCTGACTTTCCTGCCTCTTTCATTTAGAAGGACTCTTGTTAGAACGGTGGGGTCACCTGGTTAATCCAGGATAAACCCCTAGTCCTTAGCTTAATCACACGGACAAAGTCCCTTTTGCCATGTATTCACAGGTTCTGGGGATTAAGGTGTGCTCATGGTTAGGGCCATTATTCTGCCTACCACATGTGTTACGACAGCGGAACTGGTCACTGCCAACCCAGTGTCACCTGTCCCTCTGGAACCTTGTGTCATCAGAGTAAAAACAAGATTTAGTTTTTGCCTTGATACCATCATATGGAGAGTTCAGAACAGCAAAGAAAAAACGGTTTTGAAACTTTTTAATGTCCCTCAACATACTCTTTCTAAAAAAATCTTTTCTTCCTTTCACTTCTTCTTAATCTTGCTTGTAATTTATCACTTTCATGTTTTTCTATTGCCAGTGAGACCACAATGAAAATGAAGCTCCTGGGAAGCTCAGTGTAATGTCTCAATTGATCACATTAAGGAGAGAATAATTGAAGTTACAGGAGACTTCTAGTCATTCTCCTTGGAAAGAAACTAAATTCAGGTTATTTCTTAGATATTCATATCACTGTATTGATTGTACTTAAGCCAAACACCAAAATTTACTTCACTCACCAACGTTAATTACTGTTTTGCATGTAGTAATTAACCAGTTCATTAACAGTTTTCTTAGCGTCCTTTTTTAAAGAGTGTTTTTCTTCAAAAGTTTGTGTCTTTTCATTAGTGCAGTGTTTTAACCTATTTTTTTTAATCAGTATTTGGTTTATTCCAATTCTTCCCTCCTGACAAAAAATCGTATTTGATATTTTGTAAACAGATGTCCTGTGTTCAACTAGTTAAAAAAAATTTGTTTTGTTTGTTTTTCCCTAATAGATTCAAATTCAGAATTGTCAAACGCCGAATTAAAGCAACGTCTTCATGATACTTTAGAGGTAAGTACTTTGGCTAAATAAAAATTCTCATGTGGGGGTGCCTGGGTGGCTCAGTTGGTTGAGCATCTGCCTTCGGCTCAGGTCATGATCTGGGGCCTGGGATTGAGCCCCATATCAGGCTTCCTGCTCAGTGGAGAATCTGCTTCTCCCTCTGCCCCTCCCCTCGCATGTGCTCTGTCAAATAAATAAAATCTTTTTTTTTTTAAGATTTTATTTATTCATGAGAGAGAGAGAGAGGCAGAGACACAGGCAGAGAGAGAAGCAGGCTCCATGCAGGGAGCCTGACGTGGGACTCGATCCTGGTTCTCCAGGATCCCGCCCTGGGCTGACGGCAGTGTTAAACTGCTGAGCCACTGGGGCTGCCCTAAATGACATCTTTAAAAAAAAAAAATTCTCCAGTGAACAAAGCCCACTGATACTTTAAGTAATACTAAAATTGTCTGGAAGGCAGTTGTGGCTTTCCAGATATTTCTTGAGCCACAATATGGAGCTCTTAACTTTCAACTGGCCTCCTCCATTTCTCATTCTTCTCATCTCTCAAGAGAGCCATTCAGGGAAGCACGCCCTCCAGCTTGCCTTTCGCCCCTCATCTTTTACCACTTCTCTAATCTGCTCCTGGAGAAAAGGGTTACACACTTCCTTCTATCGTTCTTCCCTGGGTGTGTGGCTTGCAATAAACGGACTTAATTTAACCTCTTTGAAGTCAGGAGACCAGCAGGTATCCCAGGCACCCATAGTCCAGCTTGCCGGGTGTAGGAGTTTCTGTGCAGGGGTCTCTGTCTTCTGGGAAATGAGAAGCCCATCTTAATGTGTAACTCTTCCAGTGAAAGCCAGTAAGCTACTGTAATTGTTTCTTAGGGCTGCTGTAGCAAAGCACCACAAACAGGCAGCTTAAATTACAGAGATGTATCCTTTCTCTGTTCTGGAAGCCAGGAACCTGAAATCCGGGTGTCAGTTGGCCATGTGCCCTCTGACAGCTCAAAGCCTCGGTGTTTGCCCTGCTGATCTTGGCATTCCTTGGCCTACAGGTGCATCACTCCAGTCTCTGCCTCTCTTGTCACGTGGCCGCCTTGTGTGTCTGTGACCAAATTTTTCTGTCTCAGGACACCAGTCATTGGATTGGGGCCTGCCCTAATCCGGTGTGACCCAACCGTAATCTGGCTGTGTCTGCAAAGACCCTGTCTGCAAATCCAGGAGTCAGGATTTGGACTTCTTTTTACTTGGTGGGGAGGACATAATCCAACTGATAGTAGCTATTGTAGCTCTGTGGATGATTATGAGCTTATTTTAGGTGCTCTAAAGGTTATTTTCAGATTATTAGCTGTGTGGTCTAGAAGGGCAAAAGCAAATGATCTGGGCTTTCAGTCACAACTGGTGCCAGACAGTGAGTCTCAGTCTAAAGCCTGCCTGGGCTGCTTAGGAAGCTGGGAGTAATTTCCAGCCTCTTTTGTAAGGCCAGAGTGCCTAGAGTCAGAGTGCACGTTGAGCTTACATGTAAACTATCCAAATGGATCATTTTGGGCTTGCATATCTTACAGATATGTAGACTACTTTTACTTCTCTCCTCAGGAGGTAGAAATTTTAAAAACTGAACTTGAGGCATCGCAAAGACAGCTTGAAGGTAAAGAGGAAGCACTGAAAATTCTTCAGAGCATGGTAAGAAATTGTTTTCAAATTTGGTCACTTACACATTCGAATCATAGGTAACAGGGTTTTATGTTTTAAAACAAAAGCATCGGGGCACCTGGGTGGTTCAGTTTGCTTAGCGTCTACTTCTGCTCAGGTCACAATCCCAGGGTCCTGGGATCCAGGCCTGCATCAGGCTCCCTGCTTAGCAGAGTCAGCTTCTCCCTCTGCCACACCCCCCTTTGCTCCTGTTCTCAAATAAATAAAATCTTTTTTTTTTTTTTTAAGATTTTATTTATTTATTCATGGGGGGGGTGGGAGAGAGAGAGAGAGAGGCAGATACATAGGCAAAGAGATAAGCAGGCTCCATGCAGGGAGCCCGACGCAGGACTTGATCCTGGGTCCCCAGGATCATACCCTGGGCTGAAGGTGGCACTAAATTGCTGAGCCACCCGGCCTGCCCTCCAATAAATAAAATCTTTAAAAAAAACCAATAAAGGGATCCCTGGGTGGCGCAGCGGTTTGGCGCCTGCCTTTGGCCCAGGGCGCGATCCTGGAGACCCGGGATCGAGTCCCACATCGGGCTCCCGGTGCATGGAGCCTGCTTCTCCCTCTGCCTGTGTCTCTGCCTCTCTCTCTCTCTCTGTGACTATCATAAATAAATTAAAATTAAAAAACAAAACAAAACAATAAAAGCATCAGTGCTTAATGTAGTTGTTTTTTATTGAGGTGTAGATTCTAAAGTTTCTATTGAGGTGAAATTTATATGCCATGAATTTCAATTGTTTTCAGTATATTTTTGCTAAACCTGGAGTTGCATAACTATCATCATGATCTTATTTTATTTTATTTATTTTTATTTTTATTTTTTTTTTTAAAAGATTTTATTTATTTATGAAAGACACAGAAGGAGAGAGAGAGAGGCAGAGGGAGAGGGAGAAGCAGGCTCCATGCAGGGAGCCTGATGTGGGACTCGATCCTGGGACTCCAGGATCAGGCCCTGGGCCAAAGGCAGGCCAAACCACTGAGCCACCCAGGGATCCCCATGATCTAATTTTAGAGTATTTTCAATATTTCCCCAAAGGAATCTCTAACCTATTAGCAGTCATTCCCTATTCCCATCCCCGACCCCAGACAAACACTAATCTCCTTCCTGTCTTTTGGATTTGTGTTTTCTTTTTTTTTTTTTTTTTAAGATTTTATTTATTTATTCATGAGAGACACAGAGATTGAGAGGCAGAGACACAGGCAGAGGGAGAAGTCAGCTCCAAGCAGGGAGCCAGACGTGGGACTCGATCCCGGGTCTCCAGGATCACGCCCCGGACTGAACGTGGCACTAAACCGCTGAGCCACCCGGGCTGCCCGGATTTGTGTTTTCTATTTCATATAAATGGAATGCTTTATTTTTATTTTTATTTTTTTAAATTTTTATTTATTTATGATAGTCACACAGAGAGAGAGAGAGGCAGAGACACAGGCAGAGAGAGAAGCAGGCTCCATGCACCGGGAGCCCGACGTGGGATTCGATCCCGGGTCTCCAGGATCGCGCCCTGGGCCAAAGGCAGGCGCCAAACCGCTGCGCCACCCAGGGATCCCAAATGGAATGCTTTAATATGCGTCTGGATTCTTTAAAAAAAAAAAAAAAGTCTGGATTTCTTTAATTAACATGTTTTTGAGGCTCATGCATACTGTAGCATGTGTCAGTGTTTTCTTCTTTTTTATTGTTCAATATTCCGTTGTATGGATAGACCACATCTTGTTTATCCATTCACCATTTGATGGGCACCTACACTATTTCCTCTTTTGCGCTCTTATGAATAACACTGCTGTATTTGTTCATGCACCAGTCTTTGTGTGGAACGTTCATTCTTTCATTCTCCTATTCATCAGAGTCAAACCAAGATCTTCTTTTTTTTTTTTTTAAACCAAGATCTTCTGACCCTGGAACTATCAAATTTTCCATAAAAGGTGGTCTCTGTGGAAATTCTGTGTTTTCTATGGTCTTAAAATAAAAATGTGACCCTTACTGTGCAAAAGGAATAATGAGAAATTTAATTTATACAGGTAATGATTTTTATTTTTTCCTAGGCAATATTTGGCAAAGCCACAAGTCACACTCAAGTGGTGCTTCAAAAAACTATGGAACAAAAGAGATCCTTGGAGAAGGTATTTGCCACTTCTAGTGTAGTGTAGACTTATCCACTAAGGTCTCAAATAGGATTTCCTTTAGAAGTCACCACACTACAGGGTATGTTATTCGTGTATTCCCTCTGTTGGTTGTGCTTCTGTTTTACACAGTCCCTTCCCTTTTGGAGCCAATCCAAACCTGTTGTTACACAGGGTCAAGAATTAAGATTTTTTACTTCCTCATTCTAAGGCAGTAGGAGGCTTGCCAGGTCGTCACTTTTTCTTCTTTTTCCTTCTTTTCGTTCTCTGCTTGCCTGTCAGAGCCTGCCTCTTTCTGACCATCACATCATCACGAAGATGGTCGTAAGGAATCCCCATGGAAGGGCTTGTACCTTTGCCTCTTGTACTTTCCCTTGATGGCAGTGTCCTGGCCTCAAACTCCGAGGCGTGTTTTGCTTGTGGGTCTGAAATGGGTTGCAGGTGGCGGCCGTGAGAAATCCAGGCTCTGCGCAGTAACATTTGGAGCAGTTTCTTATAGGAAGCAAGCTTTTCTTGACTGCTGTATGTGTGGCCTGTGAGATAGGTGTTTATAGATGTCATAGACTCTTTTTGAATAGTTTCTCTTTAACCTGTTCCTGTTAAGTGATTTATTTCAGCTATTCACAATGTCCTAAAGTGATTTGTAGTAATTTTTTATGAAAAGTGCTATTTTCTTTCTATAGGAAGTAAATGCCTTGCAGTGGGAAATAGAATTTGATCAGAATAGATTTAAAAGTATAGAGGAATCATGGACCCAAAAATATGACAGGTTTGTATATTCTTATTCTATAGTTTTTCTTTGGAAATCTTTAAAGTGTGTATAATTTATATTTTTATTATTTTTAATATTTGTTTATTTGAGTAATCTCTATTCCCCTCATGGGGCTCAAACTCTTAACCCCAAGGTCAAGAATCACTCTTCTGACTGAGCCAGCCAGGCGCCCCATGAAGTATGTAGAATTCAAATATAGTTTAGGTGTTCTTTTTTTTTTTATTTTTTTTTTATTTTATTTATGATAGTCACAGAGAGAGAGAGAGAGAGAGGCAGAGACATAGGCAGAGGGAGAAGCAGGCTCCATGCACCGGGAGCCCGATGTGGGATTCGATCCCGGGTCTCCAGGATCGCGCCCTGGGCCAAAGGCAGGCGCCAAACCGCTGCGCCACCCAGGGATCCCAGTTTAGGTGTTCTTTTGTGAGCTGTGAATATTATGAAAGTCTTCTTTTCCACTTATACCGGTTTCGTATTTTTGTTAGTATTTTTTTTAAATATAGTATAAACTATATATATATATATATATATATATTTTTAAATTTTATATGTCTCTTTAATTTTATGTGTCTCAGAGAGACACTTAAGAGAGGCAGAGACACAGGCAGAGGGAGAAGCAGGCTCCATGCAGGGAGCCCGATGTGGGACTCAATCCCGGGACCCTAGAATCACGCCCTGGGCCGAAGGCAGGCACTTAACCGCCGAGCCACTCAGGCGTCCCTAAACTATATATTTTTTAAGTAGGCTTTATGCTCACCATGAGGCTTGCACTGACAACCCCGAAATCAAGAGTTGTATGCATACCAACTGAGCCAGCCAGGCACCTCTATAAATTATGCATTTATTGTGTATATTATATATTTTTTAAAGGTTTTATGTATTTATTAGAGAGGGAGAGAAAGAGAGCATGTGTGTGTACAAGTAGGTAGAGCAGCAGGCAGAGGAAGAAGCAGGCTCCCCGCCGAGCAGAGAGCCTGATGCAGCACCTGAGCCCAAGGCAGGTGCTTAACAGACTAGGCACCAGGTGTCCCCCCTTATAAACTTTATTTTAAAAAGCATTGTAAAAAAATAAAAATAAAAAAATAAAAAGCACTGTAATAGCTTCTCGGCCTTTTGGCTAAGATAAAGTGTAGTATCTGTTCTTCTCAGTAAGAAGCAGTCTAAGAGCCATGTTTTCCAAGTTATTGTAGTGCTGGCATTTTACGAACAAATCTTTTGGGCAGTTTTTATTAGTGTGAATTTATTAGGTAATTTTAAATTATAAGATACACATATTATAAATTGAGAAATTAATTTGATAACTGGGGGTTATTATAAATAACTTTAGCACCTAATTTTTAATTCATTACTACCTTTTAATACAAGAGAACTGAACACGTACAGAAAAGTTGCAAGAATAGTACAAAGATTTCCTGTATATCTTTCTCCAAGATTCTTCAAAGTAGAACTCTTTACCACATTTATCATTCCCTCTTTCTTTGTAGTTAAACATATAAAGATATCTGAGCCATTTAAGACTAAGTTGCATATAAGGCCTCATTACTCTAAATATTTACTTTGTGTTACAAAAGGGAACTTTTATGATCATACTAAAATTATCAAAATTAAGATATTAATCCAATACTTATTTAATCTCTAGCCCTTATTTAGATTCGCTAATTATCCTATTAAAATACCCCTATAGCTGGGCAGCCCGGGTGGCTCAGTGGTTTAGCGCCATCTTGAGCCCAGGGCATGATCCTGGAGACCCGGGATCGAGTCCCATGTCAGGCTCCCTGAATAGAGCCTGCTTCTCCCTCTGCCTGTGTCTCTGTCTCTCTCTGTGTCTCTTGGCATTAAGATTTATTATAAATAAATAAAATCTTAAAAAAAAATTCCCCTGTAGCAAAAGAGAAAAAAAACATTCCTGTGTTCTGGGAGGCAGTCCAGAACCAAGCACTGCGTTTGGTTGTCCCATCTAAACTTGAGTCCCCTTTAATCTGAAACAATTAGGAGGGAGGGAGGCCACAGTGAGGGGCAGGAGAAAAAAATCTGAAGTAGTTATTCGGTGTTTCTTTGTCCTCGCCATTAGTTGAGGACAGGCTGGTTACATATCCCACATTGGAGATTTCTGATATTTCTGAATTTAATTTAGTTCATGCATTTTGAGCAGTATTATTAGTGAAGCAATGTTGTGTTCTCAGAAGGCCGGTGAAGCTGATCTATCCCATTCCTAGCCTGTGAATCTTGACTACTTGGTTAAGGTGTGGTGTGTACCCTCACTCTCCACTATAAAGTCACTGTTTATTCCCCTTGTGATTAATCAGCATCTGTGGGGAGATGCTCTGAGATTGTGATTTATCAGATTTTCATCCACTAGTCTTTATATCCACAGATTTTTCTGCCTGAAGCAGTCATTACTATGATAGTTACCAAAAGGTAATTTGCTAATTCTCTTAGTCCTTCTGCATTTACTTGCTGGCATTTTACTCCAAGAAAGGGCTTTTTTTTCCTCCCATTTATTTATACCAAAATGGATTCATGAATTCTTGCATTATTCAGCTGGTTAAAAGCCATTACTATCATAACTTCTCTTGTTGCTTAAAATTTTCCAATTTGGGGGACACTTGGGTAGGGTGCAGTGGGTTACGGTCTGACTCTTGGTTTTGGCTCAGGTCACGATCTCAGGGTTGTGAGATCGAGCCCCGTGTCTAGCTCCATGCTCAACGTGGAGTCTGCTTAAGACTTTCTCCCTTAAAAAAAAAAAAAAGTGGGGGGCACATGGGAGGCACTGTTGGTTGATGGTCTGACTCTTGGTTTTTGGCTCCGGTCATGATCTCAAGAGTTGCGAGATTGAAAAAAAAAAAAAAAGGGTGGTGAGATCCAGCCCTACGTCAGGCTCTGCACTCTGCAAGGAGTCATTGGCTTGAGCTTCTCTCCCCGTCTTATTCTGCCCCTACCCTCCCACCCCCACTTGCTTGCACTTTCTCTCTCTCAAATAAATAACTCTTTAAAAAAAAATTAAGACCTATTTGGTTTCTTTTTTCTCTTCAGTATGGTTACACTGTTCATTTATTTGTTTCTATCTGTGTTCTGGGCTTTTCTCCACCATTCTTTTTTTTTTTTTTTTTTTTTTTTTTTTAAGATTTTATTTATTTATTCATAGAGACAGAGAGAGAGAGGGAGAGGGAGAAGCAGGCTCCATGCAGGGAGCCCGATGTGGGACTGGATCCCCGGTCTCCAGGATCACACTCCAGGCTCCAGGCGGCGCCAAACCGCTGCGCCACCGGGGCTGCCCTTTCTCTGCCATTCTTCTTGATTTACTTACTCATATTGTTTATTTTTGACTTTGTAAAACACTGACATGCTTCCAAAAGTCAGAAGTATTCTGAGAGGTATACTCAGGAATGTCCTCCTCCCTGCATGCCTACTCCCCGCATTCCCGATGTCCTGCCATCCTTCCTTTTCTCACCATCTGTAGATAACAGAAATGTGCGTATGTGTCTGTTCTCTAACAACTTCTTTCTTACACCAAAGAATGGTTGGTTGGCTGTAGATACTCTTTTTCACTGTGTTTTCTACTTAACAGTAGAGTTTATCCTGGGAAACCACCCCACTGTGTGGGTGGGCCATGTGTACTCAACCATTCTCCAATGTATAGGCACTTAGATTGTTTCCAGTATTTTGCAATTATAAACAGTGCTCCAATAAACAGCCTTGACATATATACTTTTGTGAGACATACTTTTAGGGTAAATTCTTAGAAGCAGAATTGCTGGGTCAAAAGGTAAATTCATATGTATATTTATGAGATGTTATCACATGCTTCTCTATGAGGCTTGTACCACTCCACTTGCCTACCAGCAATCTATGAAAAGCGCCTCATCAAGAGAATGTATCATAAATATTAATTTTTATCAATTTGCTAGTTTTGTCTTGGTTTACGTATTTTGTTTTGGCTGCACAGACCCAGAAAAATCTTGATTCAGACACACACATTTGTACTTGTCAGTAATTGTCTTCTAGTATATTCTCCAATAAGCAGAGAGGACAACAGATACTTTATGATGAAGTCTGCACAAGGATAGAGTGAACCAGACAGAAAAGTTAATGCATTTGACTGAGTAGGATTTTTTTTTAATTTTATCTATTTATTTACTTTTGACTAAGTGGGTATTTAAAAACTATAATATATAAGATAGCTAAAGAGGATCTAGTAAAATGTTTGTGAGCACCTGAAGAATTTTCTCATAGCCTTACAGCTACTAGAATTCAGTTTGAAAATTAAGGACACTCGGTCTTTAATTTTCAGTCTTAGAATTTGTACTAAAAAAAAAAAAAAAAGAATTTGTACTAACAAAGGTGCTGCAGACCTTGCTTGAGAAACCTATTTCACATTTTATCAATTGGTTAAGTAATTCATGGAAAATGAATGCCTTAGATCTACATTTCACTTTTAATTGAAAAGCTTTAATTTCATGACCAACCACTGTTTTAAAGATCTAAGGCTAGTTATGAGCAGCGCATATAACATGCCCCACAAAGTATCCTGATACTTTTACCTATCAAGTTTTAAAATGACCAATCTGACTGACTGTTGTTTTCAATTACAAAAACATCAAGCCTCTAATACTGGGCAATTTAGAACTCTTGTAAGTAACTCCCAATTTTTTTTTAAAAAAGATTTTATTTATTGGGATGGGGGGGCAGAGGGAGAGAGAATCTCAAGCAAACTCTGCTCAGCAGGAAGGCAGATACCGGGCTCTATGTCAGGACCCGGAGACCCTAAGATCGTGACCTGAGCCAACATCAAGAATTGGCCACTTAACCGACTGAACCACCCAGTTGCCCCCCCCCCATTTTTATTCAGTATATTTTCCCCCACATATCTTTTCCTTTCTTGTTTTGTTTTTTTCTTTCTTGATTTTAAAACAGATATAATTGAGATATATTTGTATCAGGTATACAACATAATGAATTCAGTATTTGTTTATATTTGCAAAATGATCAGTCTAGATAACATTTGTCACTATACATAGCGAACAAAAAGTTCTTGTGATGAGAACTTTTTTTTTTTTTTTAATTTATTTATTTATGATAGTCAGAGAGAGAGAGAGGTGCAGAGACACAGGCAGAGGGAGAAGCAGGCTCCATGCACCGGGAGCCCGATGTGGGATTCGATCCCGGGTCTCCAGGATCGCGCCCTGGGCCAAAGGCAGGCGCCAAACCGCTGCGCCACCCAGGGATCCCGTGATGAGAACTTTTAAGATCTATTTTCTTAGTAACTTTTTTTTTTTAAAGATTTATTTGAGAGAGAGAACGAGCAGAGGAAAAGGGCAGAGGGTGAGGAAGTGTTCCAAGCTGACTCCGCATTAGGCACAGAGCCTGACGCAGAGCTCCATCTCACGACCCTGATATCATAACCTCAAGTCAGATGCTTAACTGAACCACCCAGGTGCCCCTGATTATTTTTAATTAATTAAGGGGGAGAGGGAGAGAGATAATCTTAAGCAGGCTCCATGCCCAGCATGGACCCTGACATGGAGCTTGATCTCACAACCCTGAGATCATGACCTGAGCTAAAATCAGGAGTCACACAGATGCTTAACCTGCTGAGCCACCCAGGCTCCCCTATTTTTATTTTATTTTAAGCAGGCTCCACACTCATTGTGGAGCTTTAACTGAGGAACCCTGAGATAAAGAGTCCTATGCTCTACCAACTGAGCCAGCTAGGGACCTGCCCCCGCCTGTTTTTATTATTTTATTTTTTATTTTTTAATTTGAGATACCTCTGATTCTTTCTCAGCTAAATATATAGGAGAATTAAGAGTGTGTTCAAAATCTTACCACACTCCTTTAAATTGTTTTTGTTTTGTGACTCACATAAGTTCTACACTGTTTTGAAGTAGGAAAATTTTTATTCGGGTTTTTGTGTTTTAATTATAGGATAAAAATATTGCCATTCAACCATGAAATGTTAATGTTTTAGTTATTTGGAGGGTACTTTTTTCCAGGCTAAACTGTGAAAATGCAGTCCTCCAAGAAGCTTTGAACATGAAAACAGAAGAAATTAAAATGCTCAAGTCAGAAAATGCACGTAAGTGGAGAGTGATACTTTGATGATTGTTTAAAATAGTATGTTAAAAGATCAGTTTTAGGGCAGCCTTGGTGGCGCAGCCCCTGGCGCCTGCAGCCCAGGATGTGATCCTGAAGACCCAGGATAAAGTCCCACATCAGGCTCCCTGCATGGAGCTTGCTTCTCCCTCTGCCTGTGTCTCTGCCTCTCTCTCTCTCGTGTGTCTCTCTCATGAATAAGTAAAATCTTTAAAAAAAAAAATAAATAAAAGATCAATTTTAAATAGAGTGCCCCTTGTTAAGAACATACATAATGATAGACAAGGTGCTCTTATTTTGAAGTAATACACTGTAAGGATAATAGAAGAAATGCATCATTTGGGGTGTTTGTAATTAAAAGAAAAATTTTTAGGTGAAATTCAAATAACAAAACCATTCAAAAGTAATTCATAACATTCACAACGTTTGCAACCATGTAGTTCCAAAAGATTTCCATCACTCCAAAACAAAACCCTGTATCTATTATTCCCCCCCCATCCTCCCTTTACCCTTTAGTTTTTATACTCATTGTAAAACGGTAGAGCACCTGATGTTTGAGGAATCTGAGTAGGTATATGTTTTACTGGAACACTAGTAGAAAAAGTATGTAACTGTATAATTATTCAGTATTTTCAAAAATGTCTTGTGACTTTATTACTAAGAAATTTTTAAGATGACTCTGAAAACTTGAAATTTTTTACAAATGTGTATATATACACATCCCTTGTTATGAGCCACCATATGTGAAAAGTTAAGGTATTTTTAATATTAAGATGGCATCAACTTTCTATAAAATTTTATTTTCTTAAAGATCTTATTTATTTATTTATGAGAGACACAGAGAGAGGCAGAGACACAGGCAGAGGGAGAAGCAGGCTCCATGCAGGGAGCCCGATGTGGGACTCGATCCCGGGTCTCCAGGATCACGCCCTGGGCTGAAGGTGGCGCCAAACTGCTAAGCCCCTCAGGGATCCCTTTTATAAAATTTTATTTTTATTTTTTTTCCTTTTATAAAATTTTAAATGTTGATTCTTCCTTCTTAGCAGAAACTTTTAAAGTAGTGGCTTGAAGGGGACAAGGTTCTAAATCAGGTCATGGGCACTTTCTGTAGTTCAGTAAGTGAACTATGGCAGAGCCCATGGGTGAGAACTGCACACAGAAGATGGTGCTTCTCAACAGCAGTGACTGAGCAGATGGGGGGGCTTCTCCTGTGTTGGGTGAGCTCAGGACAGAAGGTGCCCATGACCACATCCCCTCCCCCTCTACCAACTCATCCTGCAGTAAGAGGGGGTAAAGTTATTTTCTGCTCAGTAGACAGCAGTACCCTTCTTGTTCTAAATGTTTGGTTGAGAGCCTCTTGTGAAGTCAGCTAAAATTATGTAACTGGTACATCTGATGTTGATGTATGGGATCTCGGCATCTGGTTGTCTTCCTATCCAGCAAAGGCAAATAATTTGCATTTTTTTCTTCTCTTTGAAAATCCTACAAATTTTCTTTGCGCAAACGAAGACCAGACTTTAGTTGCAAAAATGAAGATACTTCAATGTTAAAAATGGTAATGTTTAATCCAGTGTTTCATGTACGTTATCTCCCTGGATACCCACTATTCCATCAGATTTTTTTTTTTAAGATTTTTATTTATTTATTCATGAGAGACACAGGCAGAGGGAGAAGCAGGCTCCACGCAGGGAGCCCAACATGGGACTCGATCCCGGGTCTCCAGGATCACACCCTAGGCCAAAGGCGGCACTAAACCGCTGAGCCACCCGGGCTGCCCTCCATCAGATTTTTTTGATGGGGCCCGTCTTAATAGGCAATGTCTGTGTATATGCACTGCTTAGAAGTGAGTGTATGTTGTTGCTGTAATTTCATAACTAACGCTCTCTTCTTTGGCCTTTCCTAGTTTTAAATCAACAGTATTTGGAGGCCCTTGCCATGCTTGAGGTCAAACAGCAGATGGTAGCTCAGGAAAACATATGCCATGATAAAAGTGGTTTTACCGAGGTTTCAAGTCTTGAGGTAGGTAAGCCTGTATGAAAGTTGAAAAGAGGGAAATTTTCTACTTTCCTTTTCCCCATCACCATCTGCTACATGTTCTAGAATAGCATTATACTTAGCAATTTGAGACTAAGGGTAAGAGGCCCATGTTTCCCCAGGGCCGTTCTTCAGCCTTACTGGCACCATACCTGCGCATGCATTATATTCTGGGACACAGGATGTGTGGGCCACCTCCTGCCCCTCTTACTTATTTTCATAGTTTTAGCAGAAGCTGTGGTAGCCGTGTCTCACATTACATGATCACAGGTATTTTTTACAAGTGGAAGGATGATTATTCTCCTGACATATTCTAAGTCATTCATCATCTCTGAGCATCCACGCCTCTCTGGTGGGAGCTGGTAGGAGTACGTGCTAGGCAGCAGGACCACGCTCAGTCCCAAGAACTAACACCCGGTGTTAATATTACTTTATCAGGTCACAATACTGCCAGGGACACAGAACTATAGAAAACTGGTGCCAACTTAAGGTTTTGGAGAAGGAAAAGCAGCAAGACACAATTCCTTTAAGGTTTTATTGCAAGTAATAATGTTCTTTCTTCATTTGTAGTTACTTTCCACTTGCTTCCTGAAATCCTTGTCTCCACTTTCTTCTAGCTGTATTTTTCTTTCCAGTTTCTTTGAATTAGATGCTTGAATGGAAATGCGCATGTGTGCATGCATCCTGGTGTTTGTGTGCAGCCAGGCCCCGTATGGCACTTGGTAACAGGAGTAACACTTTTGCATTTACAGCTTGCTGTGCTGGGATCCTGCCTCTGCCATGGTCTCAGAGGGAGTCCCTGTGCCTGTGCCCAAATGGCAGCATCTGCTCGGAAAATGCTTCTTAAACTCAAACAGGAGGTATCGTATTATCAAAACACTAAAAGCTTTGGTTTTGTTTCTCTAGTAATAAAGGAAAATATCTGCAATAATTAGCTTCATTTTAGGAGGCATTAGCTTTGGATGTTATACTTAGTTTTATGTCCTAGAATTAACTTATAAACTGGATTTTATTCACATGGTTGCAAAATACAAATAGCACTTGGTACAATAAGGTGGCAACGTGAAGTTGTTTGCCTAAGTTTGTAGTTAATATTTCCTAAATTTATATTTTTCTCTATAAATAGATGTAAAAATTACTTTATTAGAAGAAAAATCACACTCATGCTTAAAGCCACTAGGATCCACAACACTGATAAATGGGGAGATGAACATAAAGTTTATTAGAAAAGCAGCAAGGTACAGTGGAAGGAACCTTAGTACCGCAAACCTAGGTTTTGAGTCTTAGCTCTAGAATTTTCCAGCTGTGTAGCTATGGACACATGTTAAACAGAAACTAATAACTACTTATTAGGTTGTTGTGAAAAGAGGAAGCAGACATTTAATGTTTAGCAGTTCCATGCAGATGCCTTTAAACAACCAACCTTTGGCATTTAAACAAACAACCTTTGCCATTATCTTTAGTTATAATAATAAATACAGCATATGGAACATAATTTTAATAATATTTTTCCCTTTATTTAAGTATGGGATTTAGTCTTTAGATATAGGAAAAATAACAATTAAACATTAGCAATTCATTAAGAAAAGCATTGACTACATGGATCACAGTCCGGGTCAGTTATGGCAGGTATCTAAAGGTGATACTTGTAATTATTTTCAGTGATGTCTGGAATGGCCCAGGGCGGAACTGACATGCCAGCCCTCTTGGGGCAGGACACGCACGGGGCCTGGCTAGGTAATGTGGTGAAGTCCAAGAAATGGATAACAAGGACTGGTCAGGCACCACACGGGAAAGTTCTGGTAATCTAGTTCAGAGTGGGTGGCTACTGTAGATGGAGGGGAATCAGCGAGTACTAATTAGTTTAAGCAGATGAAAGAGGTCAGACAGCACCAGACCCATGCCGGGTGGGGAGATTACATTTGCTAGTCTGACTCCGCATTCAGGCAAGAATTGTTAACGTTTTGCTTCTGAAACCTCTCAAACTTTCTTTCTAAACTAGTTGGGACTTTTACAGAAGAGTAAAGACGAAGCTTACATAATGGCAGATGCATTCAGAATTGCATTTGAGCAACAATTAATGAGGAAAAATGACCAGGCACTAAGATTGACACAAATGGATAAAATGTGTAAAAAACCAACAAAATGGATAAATTGGAAGCACCTTAAAGAGGATGGTAAATATGAATTATTAAATATGAATTATAATGGCAATAATCGGGTGTAATTTTGTTTTCGATATAATCAAAGTTGATTAAGCACAGTTGATGCAATGGAGAATATAATTGAATATTGCAAGATAGTTGTGATTTATTACAGAAGAATGGGGTCACTAAATGTAACACATGCAGATGAGGTATTAGGATCACCAAAACCTTAAATTAACAGTAGAATCGGGATCCCTGTGTGGCGCAGCGGTTTAGCGCCTGCCTTTGGCCCAGGGCGCGATCCTGGAGAACCAGGATCAAATCCCACGTCAGGCTCCCGGGGCATGGAGCCTGCTTCTCCCTCTGCCTGTGTCTCTGCCTCTCTCTCTCTCACTGTGTGCCTATCATAAATAAAATAAAAAAAAAAAAAAAAAAAAAAAATTTAACAGTAGAATCTTTTTACTACTCATTTGTCTCATTTAAACCAGACTGTATTTCATGGGAAAAGTTTCTAGAGTGCCAGGTGACTAAAGGGAAACTGCCTAGGAGGCAATAATGAAAATAGACCCAACATTAAATATATCTAACTAAACTTTGTTGAAATGTGTGATTCTGAAGAGATACTGAGGGGTTGAAGAAGAAATCTTAAGTTGGAAATACTAATAAAATGCTCATAAAATAAAAATGAAACAGAAGTTAAGGTTTAGATTCACAAACCTATCAAAAGCTCATTGTCATCTTTGAGTATTGTAAACAAAATCTATAAAAATGGCATAAAAGAATAAAATTACAGTTGAAGTAAATCACTCAATATAATCAAAGCAGCTGTTATTTTTTAGAAATGTTTTTCTAAATGGTCAATACCAGTTTTTATATTATTCACTGCAGCTCCTATTGCTTCAACTTAAAACTCTCAATTTCAGACTTATTAGTCAAGAAAATTACAGTGAAGCTTGTAAGTTTAAATTTTTTTTTTAAAAGATTTTATTTATTCATGAGGAACACAGAGAGAGAGGCAGACACACAGGCAGAGGGAGGAGCAGGCTCCATGCACCAGGAGCCCGACGTGGGACTTGATCCCGGGGCTCCAAAATCACATCCTGGGCTGAAAGCAGTACTAAACTGCTGCCCTAAATGTTTTAGTATTAAAATTCTGAGATGACTATTTCTAAATATTTTTTTAATATGTCAAAATCCATTATCTTAATTCCAGTATCTCTCATTTTTAGATGAATTTGGGGAATAAGAATCTTATAATATTAAAATCAAACTTTTCATAATAGATGCCTATTTTCCAAGTAGTACGTATTTCTTACAGTATACTGGTTAAGCGTTTGAAATTTTAGTTTAACTAAACTTTACCTTCTCTTTGTTGAAATGGTAAAAAGTGCTAAGCTTACAGGGATAATAAATTAGAAGCAGTAAACAAGAACTGTGAAAGTAGGAGATCGTTAGGCGCTATGGACAGACTTTTCACGAGATAGAAGTCAGAGCAACACAGGAAAACCTATTTCTGAACATTCCTTCTTAAAGAGACAGTCCACGTCGTCCTGAAATTAGTTTCTGTAAGAGTTTTTCTGACATGAGACTTACAAAAGAAATCACTGCGCTGGCTAACATAATGTCTCAGCCCCCCAACAGTCATTTATGGTAAATACAAAATCAGTTCTTTATATGGCTGATACTTATAATAATTAACGCCTTGGTCAAAGCTGAATGCATGGCCTCAATGTCCAGCTCAAGGTGGGTGAGTCGTCCAGAGAAATAAGCACACACAGTCCATATACTTAAGCTTTTTGGAATCGATGGAAGAGTATCTAGTCCTGTTAAGGACAACAAATGTGTAGGTCATCTTCGGGCAACTTTTTTTTTTTTTTTAAAGATTTATTGATTTGAGAGCGAGAGCTCCCTCTGAGCAGGGAGCCCAGTGTGGGGCTCGATCCCAGGACTCCAGGATGGTGACCTGAACTGAAGGCAGACACTTAACCAACTTAGCTGCCCAGGTGCCTGTGGGCACCTCTTCTAAACTAGTAGGAGCTGGATTGCTAAATTTTCAAAGGTATCGTCGTTTTGAGGCTAGCCTTGGTGTTCTGTGATAGAAGGTGAAAAATCCCTTTGGAAATCTGATCTTAACTGCTTGTTTTGACAGAAGTTAAGGAAAAGCATTATGGGAGAATGAAAAGGAAGGAAAAGGCATGCTTAATCTTAGGGAGTCTGCTCCATTGTCACCTGTACAGAAGGACCCCCACCCCCACCCCCTGTGCATGGAAGTTTGCCACAAGGGTAGTGGTTGGTAGAAAAATAGCTGGGTTTTCCCTAAGAGGTGGATTCATGTAGATTCATAGACATTTCAGTACCTGAGTATGTATTCATTTCATATTCCAGAACTCCTGCCTTAGCTGATAGGAACCTTAAGAACTTTTCCATAAAAAATACACTTTGATATGTAAAGCTCTCGATCTGTTTTCCATTACGGCCCTGAAGAAACTGGAAGCAGAAGTCCTAGTAACTGATTCCTCTGGGAAAGGCCTTTCCAAGTCCATACAAGCGTCAACGGCTTTTTGGTCAGTTTCCTAGTGATGAGACTGATTTTATTCATGTGGTTCAATGATCTGAAGAGGAACAGGAGGACTGTCACAGGTCATTTTCTTCTATGTGGTTAATATGTGAAGGCGGCATCAACTTTTCTCACTGATACGCAGCCTAGAGGAGTTCTGAGAGAGGTTATAAGCATATTTCTTTTTCTACACTGCACACAGAGACACTGCACACAGAGACACAGATTCATCCACTCATCAAAGCTGATGAGCACAGCTTGTCTGGCTTTTCTCCTTTTGCCACAGTTGCTGGAGGAGGTCACGAGTGAGCGCCAGTCCCTGTGGTTTATCAGAATTAGGGGGAAAGGGAGAGGTCTCTTATCTGTTCTCAGTTTTCCATAAGACCATTTGTGGAGCATTCCAAAGGCATTCTTGATGTTTGTTTAAATCTGCAGTTTTTCTATGAAGAACATCGTCAGTGTATACATTTCAGGATATGGATTTTTAAACGTATCGGTACCTGGGCTAGTTTTCACAACTGTGCTATGTTTTTGTAACAAAATACAAATAAAATTTACCATCTTAACCATTTTTAAATAACATTAACTACATCCACATTGTTTTCTAACCATCATGACCCTTCATCTCTAGAACATTTCTTTTCATCTTCCCAGACCGTTTAATGGGTAAATTCCCTTCTCCCAGCAACTCCTCCCCACCCCCACCCGCTGTGCTCTTGTTATTTAATGACACAGCAATCCTGAAGTATAGGTGCTATTATTCTCATTCTAGAGGTGAGGAAACAAAGCTCAGAGACCTTATCCAACATCATTTAGTACGCAGTTAAATGAGGATTCAAGTCCAGGTCTCTGAAGAATTTGCATAGTTCTGAGGCCATGTTTTTATTGGCTGTGCACTGTGCTCTCAAATAACAAATGACATTCAACACTGGGAGACTTCCCATACGTAACTGGATTGCTGCCTCCTCTGAAGACTGAAATGATAACGTGGGCTTCGTGCTGTTCTGGGGAGCAGCTGCTTGATGAGACAGAGTGGCCGGCAGGGCACTGCCCTGGGTCCTCACGCTGTGCACCCACCCTCTCAGCCTCCGTTTGCCATCCTGGCTCTAACGTCTGCGTTCCTCTCCCATTACACTGTAATGCTGGACTCACGAAGAGAACTACCTTCTGGCTGATTTACGAATGAATTATCCCTGCTTCATACTTACCTCTCTTCCTGGAAGTACATTAATAAGTATCTTTTCATGTCTCAGTTGGATTTGCATGTTCAATTTTAGGATTATCATCACAAGGAAGTAAGAAGACCTTAGGGCAGAAACTGTTGGGGATGCTCCCTTCAGAAAACAGTTCTAAGAAGGTGGATGACCAGAATAACCCTGAGCAAGTCTTTAAGATGCTAATAGAGTTGGTTAGTATCTTTGCTTTCCTTTTGTTAGAGGTTTTGGTTAAGCTAGTCTTTTTGCTTCCTATTAATTCAACTTTTTAAAAATGTAATTCTTTAGCACTCTATACTTGCCTTTTATGCCCTTTTCCCAGCTGAGGTACCATCCTCCAGTTTTGATCTTCATCTCCTTAAATTCCCTGCATGCTCTTCCCACTTCTCCCATCCATGTTCTTCCTGCACAAGTTTAAAGCTTCACCTCTGAAAAGAGGGGGCTCCCTGTAATTAACTGCAGGCACCTCTGTCATCTGCACTTATACATACAATCCGCGACAAGACCTTCTATTTACTTAGGAACTTTTAAAGTGTACAAGGCAACTTACACATTATATCCTTTAATCATCACTACAACCCTGAAAATCAGTCCTGTTATCCCCATTTCGTGAATGACTAAAAAGACTCATGCTATATGAACATACTTATCTATAGAAGTGTTTAAGTTGTTTATTCTCATATAAATATACAAAAACAATTTCACATAAATAACTTCATTCTCTTACAGACATAAGTACATGTTAATATTATATACACATATATGCACACGCACCATGTACATATATTTTCCCCCTCTTCGGATGACCTACAAAAGTTTGAGCATAAGGAAAGCTTTCTGTTCCTTTAAAAAAAAAAAATCCTTAGAATGTGTAGCATGTTATTTGGGATCAGTAGACACCTAATTAATGTATTTTCATTGATGGACCTGACAGGTTGAAGATAGAACATTTTGAGAAAAATTCTTCTGACTATAGCTCTACAATATGTGATTTTGATTAACTGGTATATTTTTATTTTTTTAAAGACTGTTTGTTTTAGAGACCCTGTGTGTGCAAGTTGGGGGAGGGGCAGAGGGAGAGAAAATCTCTAGCAGACTCTTCAGTGAGAGCTTAACATGGGGCTCAGGGCTCAATCTTATGACCCAAGCTGAAACCAAGAGTCAGACACTTACAGGACTGAGCCCCCCAGACACCCCTAACTGGCATAATTTTATTTTCTGTATGTGCAGTTGAATGATAAAGAAGAAGCTCTGGCTCATCAAAGGAAAGTTAGTTACATGCTTGCTCGGGCACTGGAAGAGAAAAACACCACCTCAAATGTGAATAAGGAAAAAAATCCCATGAAAGACAATTTTGCATTAAAGTCCTGGGGGAAATCTTCAGAATTCCCTGTACTGCATGATCCTGTATATTCAAGCGTTCAAATTTTAAATTCCGTGGGCTGCATTTGTTCAATCCAGCACCCTCACAGAGTTCAAAACTGCACAAGAACTCTCAAGAGATCCTGTTCTTTGCCATCAAATATCATATTTTGAAGATAAACCAGTTGAAATCAGAACCAAGAGCTATTTCTATCGAGAGACTTTAAAAGACTGTACAAATGTTGCAATATCTTCAGAAATTTTGTATTTTCTGGGTATTTTTAAGTTTTAGAAGGCAGCTTAATATTAAGTTTTAGAAGGCAGCTTAATACTTAGATACTCATTTTCTACAAGAAACTTATTAGTATCGTGTTGACGACATTACTATACTTTGGAAATTTTAAATTTTCAGTGTTTGCCAACATCTTAAAAACAACAAAAATGATTTTTAAGAAAAAGTTATTTAACTTTAGATTAACTTAAAGGGATCTCTGTCATAAGCAACAATATAAATTAATGCTCTAAGAAATAGCAATGCCTAGGAGTGACTTAATTTTTTGAAATATGTGTATCTTGTTTTATCGTATTTTTCAGGATTGTTCATTTGTCACAGGAAGTTTAAAACTAATAATTTCCTCAATTTCAATGAAGTTATTATGGTGGGACTTTGGCAGAACTATATTCCAAGCCCCGTTAATTACCTCTATAACTTTTTTTTGTTGGTGCAGTGGCACTTTGTAGCTAGAACTACACAGAATTCTAGCACTCGCACCATTATGAATTAATTAACTTCTTGTTGTAATGCTAAATTTTAAGCCATTTAATTTTTTCTTGCTTTCTATAAATGTTACATAGTAAAGATCTTTAATACCTTCTGGGGGGATCCCTGGGTGGCACAGCGGTTTAGCGCCTGCCTTTGGCCCAGGGCGCGATCCTGGAGACCCGGGATGGAGTCCCACATTGGGCTCCCTGCATGGAGCCTGCTTCTCCCTCTGCCTGTGTCTCTGCCTCTCTCTCTCTCTCTGTGACTATCATGAATAAATAAAAATCTTTGGGAAAAAAAAAAACCTTCTGGGAATGCTGCTACATTAATAACATCACTGTCATGTCAAAGGAAATGGATTACATTATCAGAAACTTTTATCTAGTTAGGATCTCTAGTAAAAGAAGATGCACGGCTTGGCTGTGTTGAATATTACTTAAGTAGATGAGGTAACAACAGGGCAAAATGAGGGAATAGAAAATATAAACTGTTTTATAGTTGTGTTAAAGCAACACCACTGGCATTAATAAATACTAATAAAAGATGAAAACCTGGCAAGTAAATTTTGAAAGAAGTAGTGATGAGGAACTACTGTTACTAGATGTTAAGAATGCACTGTCTTGACAGTAATATAAAGCTACGTTATTTAGAACAATGTGGTAACCAGCGGGTCAATGGAATAGGATAAAGACCACACACAGATTTAATACATATGACAACTTAATGTGAAATAATAGGTAAGAAAAGGGAAAGATGTGGCAATGTTCCACAACAGGAAGTGTAAAAAAGAAATCAAATACGGCTGCCCAGGTGGCTCAGCGGTTTAGCGCCTCCCTGCAGCCCACGGCGTGATCCTGGAGACCCAGGATTGAGTCCCATATCAGCCTCCCTGCATGGAGCCTGCTTCTCCCTCTGCCTGTGTCTGTGCCTCTCTCTCTCTCTGTCTCTCATGAATAAATAAATCTTTAAGGAAAAAAAAAGGTTCTTTTTTAATGTGTGTGTATAATATGTACGTGTATAATGCAAATTCATATAAACATAAAATTTGGAACACTCCAAAAGAATCTAAATCAGCATGTTCACAAGTTAGATCATATATGGTTTAGCAAATGTGAGGAACTATTCAATCATACAGAAATTTCAAAAATGTAAATTAGAATGAGATACCAAATTAGCAAAGATCACAAAATATGTGAATGACAGAGATGATGGGGTGAAACAGATCCTTTCATAGACTGGTGATGGCTGTGTGTATCTTGGGGGATATATACTCAGAAGTGAAATTGCCAGATCATATGAAGATGCTCTTTAAAAATTTAAGGAAAGGCTGTTTTCCAAAGCAGTGACACTTTTACATTCCAACCAATAGTGCACAACGATCCCAATTTCTCCATATCCTAACCAACACTTGGTATTTTCTGCGATTTTTTTTTTTTTTTTTTGATAGTAGTGATCCTAACAGGTATGAAGTGGTATCTCATTGTGGTTTTGACTTGCATTTCCCTAATGACTGGTGAAATGTTTATTCTAAAGTCCTTTGCCCATTTTTTTATTATAATTTTTTTTATTGTTGAGCTATCTTTTATCAGATATAGGATTTGCAAATAATTTCTCCTGTTGTTTTCACCCTGTGCTTATCACACTCCTTTGATACATACAAGTTTTAAATCTTGGTGTCTATTTTGTCTTTTTAATGAAAGCAAGTTCATTAAAGTTTCTCTCTTGGTAGCAAACAAGGAAACCAAACAGATTCTAAGCATAGCTGTTGGCTTGTAGATGGGAGACGCCATGTGACCAGGCCTATGGGCTGTCTTAAGAAGCTGGGAAAGGCCCCAGGCTGACAGCTAAGAAGGACAGGAAGCATGTGCATTAAAATTACATGAAATGAATGAGTTTGGAAGAATATCCTTCCCTAGAAACTCAGATAAGAGCTCAGTTCAGCTGACACCTTGATTTTAAGCTATGCAAAAAATAGAGTTGGGCCAAGTCAGACATCTGACTTACACATCTGTGAGGTAGTAAATTTATGTTATTTCAAGCTGCTACATTTATAACTTTTATGCAGCAAAAGAAAAATAACAGTCCATAAATAAAGCAAGAATATGTAGTGTTATATAAATTTAAAATATATATGTATATATATACACTAAATGGCTGTTAAACTTACACTTATATGTATTAACATGGAAGGAATTTAAAAAGTTTTGAGTAAAAAAGTGTGAGATATACAGTCTATGACTCATATAAAATTTTAAGACCCCAAACAATACTGTGTATTACTACATGTATTTTTATAAAATAGCAGTATAGTATCATGGAAGGACACACTCATTTCCTGAGAGTCACTCTCCCTTCGGGAAGGTGAAAAGGAAAAGAATGGCATGACA
Organism: Canis lupus familiaris; assembly: GCF_011100685.1. NCBI lineage: Eukaryota > Metazoa > Chordata > Mammalia > Carnivora > Canidae > Canis > Canis lupus. The sequence continues at coordinate 53,583,743 of NC_049223.1, read as the reverse complement.
TGTTAAAGGGACCTCAATTTCATTTTTAATTTTTTCTTTTTTTCCTATTTAGTATATATTAACATTTGTTAACTCTAGGTAGTAGGTAGATGCTACTACTACTGCTGCTTCTATTTTTAATCTGTGATGCTAAATGGGCCAGATCACCAATGTAACTGATGATTATTTTTATTAAGGTTTCCTCAACCATTTTCAATTCTACATTTCAGAGAATTGAACTTTTAATTTTACTTTTGCACTCTCATCAGAAAAATCAGAATTGTTTGTTTTAAAATACATTTAATAAAAATAATCCAGTTTTACATATTTTACATGTGTGGAATATTTACAAATTCTTTCTATAACATTTACTTAACGTTTACTATTTTTCCATTATTGGCCTTTTTGACTATTTCCTTCAGTAGTAAAATACTGTCCAGTGATCTCTGTAACTAAAAAATTAGCTTCTTGGGTAATCCTCCTAGGTGAAAAAAAAATGAGGTGGTTCACATTTAATCTTTTGGCAATTCTAACCAATCAATGCATTCCAACTACATTCATTTCACTTGCTTTGATTTACTAATAAAATTTATTAAACATTAAGCATACGGTATACTAGTAAAAATTTATGAAGAAAATAAGGTATACACGGTAAGTTCTCACAACTCTGAGGTGTACCCAAAAGTGCCCACGTCCTTTCAAAAAGCTTGATTTAATTATTTTCAATGGAAACTAATATTGCTAAAATAACACATTCTCTACCACACTGAGAAAAGTAAATAGCTCACAACCTACATTTCTTAGCTGCCCCTTGGTCATTAGCTATACATTACCTACTTGGGAGTTTTCTGAATTTATTTCATTTTTTATGAAAATGAAAGTTTTACCTTGTTCCAAGGCCTGTGTTCGCTTCCGTTTTGTTGCTACAGCTGGATTTGACTGCTCCTTTAAAGTTTCCAGGGGACAGTTTGGTCTTGGCAGCTGACATCCAGGTGTTGGACCTGGCCGATTACTGAAATATTTAGTTTTCAATGCCTTGAAAAAGAAAAGATACCAAGGAAAGTAGGGTTTTACATATGTGAACTGTGTTTAAGAAAATCTAACCTCCAGAATTGTTGGGAACATTAAAAACACTATGTGAATACCCCACTTCCAAAATGAAATTTCAAGAATTTCGATGAGCCAATTATACAAATAAATACGTAACAGGTTAAGATCGGCTAATAATTTCATTACCTTAAGAAAAACACACTACTTTCTAACTTTTCTACATTAAAACAGCCTATACTATATGAAATATCCTTAGTAAGATACTGTATAATTCAGCACTCTACACTTTGGGGCTCTGGTTCAACACGTAAAGAGAACAACATGTTTTAAAAAAAACTTTGTTTAAACAACATGTTTTAAAAAAAACGTTTGTCACATCTGTATGCATTCGAATGCCAAATCATGTAAATAAAAATTCTTTAAAATAGTTTTATAAAAAATGCAAAAGGTTGAAAACGATGTTTTAAAATTTAACAATCCACTGCAAATTAATAAAAATTTTACTTGGAAGGAACTGCACAAAGTTATTTCTATATATTACCTGCTCAGTGTTCAATGAGATATTTCCTTTACTTTGGTCCAAAATTCCAATAAAAATAGTTTCAAATGACAAACTTGTCAAGTTCTACTTTATCTGCATCATAGTATAGTTCAGTAACTACAATATTCCTTTTGGATACTCCTTTTAGGAACTTAAACCCATATAAACTTTTCAAGCATTTCCTCCCACATTATTTAAGACATTCCTGACTTCAAGAGTTCTATTTCTAAAATACTGCTTCTGAATCATAATAGTTCTATAACTAAATTAAGCTTATTCTGAGCTATCAGAGATCTAAGAATGGAAGATTATCTCATTCCAACTTTAAGACAGATATCCATGAGCCAGAACCCATTTTTTAAAATGTATTCTATCAAAATACAACTCAAGTTGTCACAACTAGTATTTTTCTATAAATTTTGAGTTTTTACTATTAATGAAAACAACTTTCTAGGTAATCTGAAATAGTCTCAAATTTCTTATGATAGAAGTAAGAAGTACATGTGTATGGGTGGAAAGAGAACAATGAGGTACTTGTTTGAAATGAGAAAAGTCATTCTAATGGTAAAGTATCAATGCAATTGCTGTATTAATGCAGCATCATGTACTGCCAAAAAGAGATGGTCTATAAAAGTGAATGCATTAGACAATCATTTGGTATTCTGTAATAAACTTAAGTGAAAAAAACTCCACTTTGTATCCTTGGTATATTTATTGTACATTAACACATGGTTTCTTAGATATGAAGGCTTGTGAAATTTCATTTTAATCAGGGTCTTACTTTATGAAGCCAAATCATTGTACTGTGTTGCGTTTCTGCTTTGCCCTGCCTTAATTTTAAGTGTTTGTGACATTATTCTTTTTTTGTTTTGTGCTTGTATTTAAAACAAAGAAAATGAGTTTCCCCCCACAATCTATAGGTCTTTTATTTTTGCGTTTGGTAACATTTCTTCTTTTTGAAGAGCAGATATTCTTGATCTTTGTAATTTTTTTTTGAGTTTGATTTTTATTTCCCTTAAACAAGGGTCGGTATCAATGTTTGTTCTATTTAGACTATCTTTCAATCTCTTGTAAGCATATAGTTGTATTGAGCTATACGATGGAAAAAAAAAAAAAAAAAAAAGAAGAACTATACAATGTTTAGGGTCCCTGGCTCAGTTAGTTAGAAGAGCATGTGGCTTCTGATCTCAGGGTTTTAAGTTCAAGCCCCATACTGGGTGTAGAGATTACTTAAAAATAAAATTTTTAAAAAAGAAAAGCAAAAAAAAAGAACTATATTATTTTCTTCTCCATTATAATTTTTTGACTATGACAATGATCAGCAAGCATATTGGGATTGCATTTCACGGGGAAAAAAAAACAACAAAACACTTTGGGTATTAGGATTAGCACAAACCTAATTGAAATACCATTATCTCAACAAGTACAGAATACTTCTTATTTTTTATTCTCTAGGTAAACTACCTGAAAAGCCAATTAATTATGAAATAAATATGTATTTATATTACATATTTTAACAAAAGTAAATTCTCCCATTATCGTGTGTGCATGATATAATTTAATACCAGTCTGGAAAAAAAAAAAAATACCAGTCTGAATAGTGTTTGTAAGCTTAAGGACAAGAAAAAATTTGTTATTCCTTAAAACAAAAACACATCTTTACAGTATTTAAAGAATATTAGAAAATCTTACTAAATTCCATTTTTATTTTATCAGTGCCAGAATTAAGATTATCCCCTTATTTCCTAATATAAGAAATACATGCTAAAATACCTGTGTGGCCGTAATTCGAGTACATGGGTTAAATAAGAATAAGCCTTGTATGAGATCTAGCAAGTCGTCTCCTGCTGCAATGAAGATGTGTTGTAACGGGATTCCAGGAAAACTTTTAAATGTCACGAAATCTGGAAGACTACACATGTCCTGTAAAAATATTTATAATTCAAACTTAAAGATTGAAAGGCATATAGTTCTCAAATGAAGAACTAAAACTGTCAAATGGAGGCTATGATGAACCATATAGAAAATTTCAAGAAATCGGGATCCCTGGGTGGCGCAGCGGTTTGGCGCCTGCCTTTGGCCCAGGGCGCGATCCTGGAGACCCGGGATCGAATCCCACATCGGGCTCCCTGCATGGAGCCTGCTTCTCCCTCTGCCTGTGTCTCTGCCTCTCTCTCTCTCTCTCTGTGAGACTATCATAAATAAATAAAAATTAAAAAAAAAAAATTTCAAGAAATCTATTTAAAAACTCCTAAAACTACTAAGTAGAACACAGTTACATGGTATAGGATAAACATACAAAAAAACAACTTGTTCTATATACTATAACAAAAGTGAATACTTTTTTTTTTTTAAGATTTTATTTGTTTATTCATGGGAGACACAGAGAGAGAGAGAGACAGAGACACAGGCAAAGGGAGAAGCAGGCTCCATGCAGAGAGCCCGATGTGGGACTCAATCCTGGGTCTCCAGGATCAGGCCCTGGGCTGAAGGCGGTGCTAAACCGCTGAGCCATCCGGGCTGCCCAACAAAAGTGAATACTGAAATTAAAAATGCCATTCAGAATAACTCAAAAGAAAAAAAAGGGGGTGGGCACCTGGGCAGCCCAGTTGGTTAAGCAACCAACTTTTGTTTTTGGTTCGGGTCATGATCTCAGGGTTGGGAGCCCAAGCCTTGCATCAAGTTCCACACAGTGTGGGGCCTGCTTAGAATTCTCTCTCCCTCTGCCCTGCCCCTCTCCTGCACACATGTGCTCTCTTTCTCTCTCTCTCCCACTCTTTCTTTAAGAAAAAAAAAAGAATAACTGAACAACGAAATATGTGAAAATCTAACAAAACATGCAGGACACATATACTAAAAGCTACACAACTGGGGCACTTGGCTGGTGCAGGCAGTGAGGTGTGCAACTCCTGATTTCAGGGTTTTAAATTTGTGCCCCGTGCTGGGTGTAGAGATTACTTAAAAACAAAATCTTAAAAAACAAAACAAAACAAACAAAAAAAAAATCCACAACTATACAACTATGCAAAGTAAATCAAAGTTCTACATAAATGAGGAGACCGGTTTCTTCAAGGATTTGAAGATTCAACTCTGTAATACAATTCCTACCAAAATTCTGACAAAATTATTACACACATTATTCTAAATGTATATTAAATGTAAATCTAAAAATTTACAATTTTATTTACGAATAAACAAGTGGGATTATCTTACTGAACTACAATACATAAAATTTAGCAACTTAAATTGGTGTAAGTTTTAACCAAGATTTAAGATTTCTTTTTTTTTTTTTTTTTTTTATTTTTATTTATTTATGATAGTCACAGAGAGAGAGAGAGGCAGAGACACAGGCAGAGGGAGAAGCAGGCTCCATGCACCGGGAGCCCGACATGGGATTCGATCCTGGGTCTCCAGGATCTTGCCCTGGGCCAAAGGCAGGCGCCCAACCGCTGCGCCACCCGGGGATCCCAGATTTCTTTTTTTGTAGACAATGTAATGGGTTAAATATATTTATAGTACTGACACATCTTAATTGTTAGTGAAAATTCTAGAAATATACTCTAAATCCACCAAGATGTTGATAATCAAACACCAAATACCCATCAAATGAAGTATTATGAGGCTGTTTAAAAAAATCAGTAATAAATACTAACTAAAAAGAGCAAGTTGGGTGCAAAAAAATTATATGGTATGGTCCCATTTTTATTAAAGAAAAGACAAAAGATGCAACTCTCTGTGTATGTGGTTTGTGTATGTATCCTCATTGCAAGACTTTTCAGCAAACTGACAGTGATTAACCTGGAATGGGAATTACTGGGATAGAGAAAGGGCAACATTACAAAGGAGGCTGGACAGTATACTGGTTTTAACTTTCTACTTGATATAAATTTTTCAGAATATATATTACTAGTAAATTAAGACAAAGAATACATTTAAGTAATACCTACATGACAGAAACATACATAATCCTAACTAACTTTCAAAGAACATGTATGAAGGCTTACAGGCCACTGTTCCTCAGTTGGTGTGCCCAAAGTTTCAAATATTCTTGTTAGTTGATCAAGGTCTGAATCTCCCGGCAAAAAAGGAACCTGAAACAGAGTAAGATGCAGTTATTTCAATGTAGTATGTAATAGTTATACAAGTAATATTATAAATTTAACAAAAAAACTAAACTAACAAAAATCAAAATGTACTCTGAAGCATACTAGATGTGGCATTAGCTCCTACCACTACTAACCTACCACCATGCTTCCCATTTTATTCACTCCTCAAATCGTTAGTAAACACCAGGCAGGGATGCCTGGGTGGCCCAGTGGTTGAGCCTCTGCCTTTGGCTCAGGGCGTGACCCCGGGATCCAGGATCAAGTCCCGCGTCAGGATCCCTACAGGGAGCCTGCTTCTCCCTCAGCCTGTGTCTCTGCCTCTCTGTGTCTCTTATGAATAAGTAAGGAAAATCTTTAAAAAAAAAAAACAAAAAAAAAAACACCAGGTAATAGGCACTGTGCTAATTAATTAAACCCTAAGCATTTAAAGAAGGGAACAAGAAAGGGGCACTTGGATGGTTCAGTCGCTTGAGTGTCTTGATCTCAGCTCAGGTCTTGAGCTCAGGGTGGAGAGTTTAAGCATCACATTGGGCTCCACACTGGGCGTGGAGCATATTTACAAAAAAAAAAAAAAAAAAAAAAATGTGCTCACTTCGGCAGCACATTGGAACAATACAAAAGAGATTAGAATGGCCCCTGGGCAAGGATGACACACAAATTCGCGAAGCGTTCCATGTTTTTACGCCATGTGGAACCGGAGTGTGGTGAGGGGGGAAAGTCAGGCACCTAGGGGAGGGAACCCCTCAGCCGGGTGGACCCAAGGAAATGGTCCCATTTCATACAAGCTCAGGCCTGCTGGGGCACAGGGAGGCGGGTGACATATGAAAATCACGTCCAGCACCCCTGTGCCCCCGGAGAACAGCTAAAATAGGTTCAGCCTTTTCCACCTCATCATTTCTGTAATCTGTTCTTTGATGTCTTATTTTTCACAAAGAAATTAAATGACTTTCATGAGCTTTAAAAAAAAAAAAAAAGAAGGTAACAAGACCATCCTGGCTCTCCCCAAGGGTGGATGTGAGAATGCTGGTAATACCATGAAAGGGACATTTACCAGACATTTTCACTGAGAGCACAGGGTCCTAGCACACACAGAACAGCACCTAACGCACTCCAGACAGGTCAAGGAAGGCTTCCTAGGGGAACAGCAGTGAAAGTTGAAAGATGAAGATTAGCCAGAGGCAATGTGTAAGGTGGAGGAAGACTATTCTAGTTGAAGTACAGGAGCAAAGGCTAGAAGGCAGAACACTATCTATATTAGAAATCTTATTTAAGTAATATCTTGGCGTTCTATTTCTTTGAAGAGGTAGGATGGCAAATTTTAAAAGGCTAAGTGACCGCAAGCTAAAAATTAAATGCTAATAATTAAAATCCTTGCTATAGGGGATCCCTGAGTGGCGCAGTGGTTTAGCGCCTGCCTTTGGCCCAGGGCGCGATCCTGGAGACCCAGGATCGAATCCTATGTCGGGCTCCTGGTGCATGGAGCCTGCTTCTCCCTCTGCCTGTGTCTCTGCCTCTCTCTCTCTCTCTGTGTGACTATCATAAATAAATTTAAAAAAAATTTTTTTAAATATAAATAAATAAAATAAAAATCCTTGCTACACACAAACATTTTCCACTTCATTCTCAAACATCTGTGTAAATAATAGGGTAAAAAAGAGTTTACACTGTGAATAAGAGGACTTTCACACTATTAGAGGCCTTGAAAAAAAGTTTATAAACTCAATGAGAAGATGAGATTAAGTACGAGGTCTCCAAAATTTCTATTACTGTGGACCCCTCCCACCCACCCCCAACAACCCCTGCCAAAAAAGCATTTAGCCCTGCCAAGTATCAGTTTTTTCCAATCTCACCCTTCTTGCCTTTTATGAGAAAACACATTTGGGGCTTTAAATGTTTTTCTTTTGCCAGCTGAAGCTCTGTCAACAGAAGCTGCTGGAGAAACACTACAGGAGAAGACTTTTGCTTCTTGGGTCCAGCTGGCTCGACCAGCCGGCTCCTGGAGCACTCTCGGCTCCTCTAGCAACAGGTTCCCACACCTGTGGGCAGTTCTTTCAGCGCCCAATGCACCAAGCAGCTTCCCTCTACAGATGGTTGTACAGAAGATTGCCTCCAGAAACCCCCGGCCCCGGATGAGCTTTCCTCTGCATGCAAGAGGACAGATTTTCAACACAGTCTGCCAACACAGCTCTATAGGAACTTTTCTGTCATCCAGCAAGCCACGCTGTGCTCTCTTCAAAGAATAGCTCTCAGTCCCAGAGTCCTCTGCCGTAGGTGCTGTCTCAGTCTTAGGTTGGCTGCTCCTTGTCTATTCCTGTATTAAAATTCTTTTTTTTTAAAAGACTGAGAGAGCGACAGATAAACAGTATGCAGGGGAGGGGCAGAGGGGGTCTTAAGCAGATGCTGCACCAAGCACAGAGCCCAATGGGGGGGGCTCGATCTCACAACCCAAAGATCATGACCTATGCAGAAACCAAGAGCCAGACATGCACCACCCAGGAACCGTTCTCTTTACTTTTTATTAGTCAATCATTCATTATTGCAATCACTTATATTTCTTTTTATTAAACTTCTCTCTTGGGCAGCCTGGGTGGCTCAGCGGTTTAGCGCCACTGTCAGCCCAGGGCCTGATCCTGGAGACCCGGGATCGAGTCCCACATTGGGCTCCCTGCATGGAGCCTGCTTCTCCCTCTGCCTGTGTCTCTGCCTTTCTCTCTCTCTCTGTGTGTCTCTCCTGAATAAATAAAATCTTTTAAAAAGTAAATAAAAATTAAAAAAAAATAAACTTCCTCTCTTCACTGTATGGTTTCTATTTTCTGACTGGATCCAGACTTAATACAATCCTTATATATAATACTGGACCATTTATGTATATGAAATGTACATCCAAAAAAAGAAACCTGAGGGATCCCTGGGTGGCGCAGCGGTTTGGCGCCTGCCTTTGGCCCAGGGCGCGATCCTGGAGACCCGGGATCGAGTCCCACGTCGGGCTCCCGGTGCATGGAGCCTGCTTCTCCCTCTGCCTGTGTCGCTGCCTCTCTCTCTCTCTCTCTCTCTGTGACTATCATGAATAAATAAATAAAATCTTTAAAAAAAAAAAAAAAAGAAACCTGAAGTTACACTAAGTAACACTGCATGAATATTTTTAGGCATCCTAACATTTCCTTCTCATACTGAAAAGATTATCTCCTACTTTGCAGACTACTAATATAAATTATACTGTAAGATCTGAAGAATGGGACACTCATCATTATAACCTTACTTTCCTGGGCAAGCTAGCAATTTAATCAGATTTTAAGGATGGGTGTTTGGGGAACGCCTGGGTGGATCACTGGTTGAGCATCTGCCTTCAGCTCATGTCATAACCCCAGGGTCCTGGGATCGAGTCCCACATCGGGCTTCCTGTAGGGAGCCTGCTTCTCCCTCTGCCTCTCTCTGGGAGCCTGCTTCTCCCTCTGCCTCTCTCTCTCTCTTTCATGATTAAATAAATAAAATCTTAAAAAAAAAATGGGTGTTTTGGTATGATGTACAAAAAATTTTTTTTTCCAAATATTCCACTGCGCCACCCAGGGATCCCCAAATATTTAAGTAATCTCTACACCCACCATGGTGCTCGAACACATGACCCTGAGATCAAGAGTCACACACTCTGGGGTGCCTGGGCGCTGCAGTCGTTTAGGTGTCCCACTCGTGGTTTCAGCTCAGGTTCATAATACCAAGCCCTATATCAAGCTTTGCACTCAGTGGAATCTATTTGAGATTCTCTTTCTCTCTTCCCCTGCCCCTCCTATTCACTCTAAAAGAGATAAATCTTAAAAAAATAAATAAAAGTCACACACTCCTCAGACCACGCCAGCCAGGCACCCCATGATTATAATGAGCTGCTTAATGTGTGAACTTGGATTTCTACAAATAAGTTTGCAAAAATAAACCAACTATAAAACACATTTCTGATAAAAAGTGGGAAATCTGAACATAGACCAGATGTTGATTTATACTTCCTTTTCTTCAGAGAATAATGGTATCATAATTATAAAAAATTCTTATCTTTTAGAGAAATAGTAATATGAATAAGATGGCATGTCTGGAATTTGTGGCAGAAAAAAAATGTGGTGTGAGAGAATTATAAAATAAAGCTGGTCATGTGTTAAAAACTGCTGCAGCTGGTTGGTAGGCACACTGAGGATCATTTTTCCCCTAAGACTCCCCTGCTAAAGCTCTTGTCCCTCCTGCTTCAATCTTGACTAGTTGCTCTCTAGCCTGCTGCACAGCTGCTGCAGGTGTGGAATTCTATTCATCCCCTTTTTGTGTTGAATCTCATGTTCTCTAAATCCCATATCTTTCTCTTGATTTACTCTCATGTAATAGTAGAGCACAGCTTCCAAGAAATTCCTAAGAAAGGAAGGTGTAAAATTTTTAGTGTAATAAATTCTATTTATTCTCAGAGCTAACTGAAAATACAAATGGGCATGCAATTCTAGGTTGGAAATTATTTCCTTCAAAATGCATTCTACTGCCTTCCAGATTTCAGTGCTGCTTTTGGGAAGCCTGATGCCATTCTCTTCTCTAAACCTTCATTATGATTTCTATGTAACTTCTCTTTTCTCTCTGTGGAAATAAAATATTTTTCTTAAACTCTGGTACTCTGAAATTTCTCAAGATGTATTGGGATGGGTCTTTTTGCACTTTGAGTCAATTTACATCCATCAATGCTGGGCTATTTTCCTGTGAATTTCCTGTCTTACATTTTCTTCTGTTTTTTGTTATATTCTATGATCAATCCTGGATCAATCAGCTAGTTTTAGTTTTTGGTCCTATTTGATAAAAGAATACTTTCCCCTGTTTTCATTTTCTTTTAGTTATCCTATGTGAAAATTCTTCAGTATCTTTTATTCTTTGATCCTTTAGTAATAGAGCATCCTGTTCTTGTTTTACAGGTGCAGTATACTCTCTTAGTTTTCTGAAGATGTGGCGAGGGTGGAAAGTTAATTTTCTTCTGCTATTTTTCCCAAGGTTCTTTTTAAGTTAGTCTTTGACGTGGGATGCTTTCATCAAATATCTAACGATCCTTGCTGATTACCTGGTAATTCCAACAGGATGGAAGCACTCATTAAATATCTGGAAATCCCTGATAACTATGTGGTAATCGCTAACTATTCATACTCAAGGTTAAGGTACTAAAAACGTCGATTACAACTCACAGGCCTTCTCTAGAAAGACTGGGTGAGGAATTTAATGCCAATTATTTGTGGGTCTATTCTCGGGGTCATTCAGTTCTTCCAGTAATGGATCCTCTACTCTTTGGTCTGCGTTAAAGAGTTACTACAGAGTATTACGAGGCTAAAGGGTTCTGGGAGCTGGGCAGGGAATTAAATTGAAAGTTTCACAGTTCAGCATACAGACTTTCATATCATCTGCATGTTTTTACTCACATTCTCCACTGTGTCTGAGATGGTGATGCGTGGAGATTTGTGTTTCAATTTCTTTTCTAGAAGAGGGATAAGTCAGGTGGCAATAAAGGTGGAAAAGGGAAGGGACCTGGCTGTGTAGGGGGATCCTGGTATTAACTGCCCATAAAAAATTTTTTTCGACCAAGTTTTTAGACCTATACTTCATTATCATCATCAATGATCAGTGATCATAGGTGTTTCTCAATAACTGAGCACCTTCAGGATTCTGTGTGCCGAGCCACAACTGCCTTTAGTTGGCATCTTTTTCTGTAAAATTTTAGCCTTCTTAATTTCTGGTTTTACATCTGCTGGCATAGTATTTAGGGCATCTCCTAGTTTCAAAGATGGCAATATATATATATATATATATATTTTTTTTTTTTTTTTTTAAGATTTTATCCATTTACTCATGAGACACACACACACACACCCCCACACACAAAGAGACAGAGACACAGCAGAGGGAGAAGCAGGCTCCCTGCAAGGAGCCCAATGTGGGACTAGATGCAGGATCCCAGAATCATGCCCTGAGCTGAAGCAGGCGCTCAAAGCCGAGCCATCTCTAAATTATCTTTTTAGAGATAATTTATGGGGGATGGTGCTTGCCCTGCCATCTTGAAATCTTTAAGATACAATTATCACTTTATTTTGAAAATGTCTTCCCTCTATTAAGCACCAAAGCAATATTTTTAAATTCGTTTTAAGTTCACTAAGTATTTATTTGCTTATTTATTTATTTATGAGAGAGAGAGAAGGGCAGAGACACAGGCAGAGGGAGAAGCAGGCTCCATGCAGGGAGCCCGACATGGGACTTGATCCTGAGTCTCCAGGATCACACCTTGGGCTGAAGGCAGTGCTAAACCGCTGGGCCACCAAGGCTGCCCACACCAAAGCAATATTAATGAAGAAATCCACTGCATGTCTCAGCAGGTACTAGATATAGTATGTAACCCAAGACAAACTTTTTTTTTCTAGTAATGAATAACTACTTTTAATTTTCATTTAGTAATGTGAATGGTTAAATTTAATAATCTGTATAACATATTTAAGTTCAAATGGGGCTCTTCCATAATCACTTTTTAAGGATTTTATCTATTTAATCATGAGAGACAGAGAGAGGCTGAGACACGGGCAGAGGGAAAAGCAAACTCCCTGTAGGAAGCCCAAGGCAGGATTCGATCCCAGAACTCTGGGATCACGCCCTGAACCAAAGGCAAATGCCCAACCACTGAGCCACCCAGACGTCCCCCATAATCTCATTCGTAACAACTAATAGTCTTATTGATTTGCATTTGCTAAATATGGAATTTGGACTAGTGAGTCATCCATATTTAGTTAACATAAGTGAATCATGTTCAAGTAACATATCCACATATTATTGCAAACAGAAGCATTACCAAAGAAAGAGCCTGTGCTTATTTTTTTCCTGTTCTTCAACAACTTCCTAGAGGATACCAAAATTTTACCAACACAGTAAAGTAAAAATGACTAAGTATGTGAATGAAATCTTTTTAGTTTTAGGAAAAAGAATCAAATTAATCCTAAAAGGAAGAGAGACACTGAATTTAAGGGTACCATGAGTAAGGAAACCAAGAGGAACTTCTCTCTGGTTCTTTTAAATTTGACTCCATTCATAAATCTTTTTGTGTTCAGATTCATCTCTTTAAAAAATTTTGATATTGTAGAAATTTATTTTTTCTTTTTCATGTCTTTATAGGGAGCCAGGAATCATAAAGCAAATATTAGAAAATCAGTAATTTTTTAATGCGATAGCAATATAGTTTTTATTTATTTATTTTATTTCTTTATTTTTTTAAGATTTTATTTATTTATTCATAGAGATGCAGAGAGAGAGAGAGAAAGGCAGAGACACAAGCAGAGGGAGAAGCAGGCTCCATGCAGAGAGCCTGACGTGGGACTCGATCCAGGGTCTCCAGATCACGCCCTGGGCTGCAGGTGGCGCTAAACCACTGCTCCACCGGGGCTGCCCTATTTATTTTTTTAACAATATAGTTTTTAAATAACCGGAACACTTTAGCCTCTAGCACCTTGTGTATCAAGGAGCCTATGCCAAACCAAATAATGGAAGCTGCAGTCTGAGCTGATACAGCCAAAATCAAGTACTGGAATGACAGCATGCTGAAGATCAACCATATGTCAAAACATTAATTCTGCATCCTGATCATTTAAATGAAATAAAAGGCAGGCAGGCACATGTTGGTTGATCAAACTTTTGTATCACCATATTATCTCTAAAGAAGGCTCTACTACGGGTCTGAAAGATGCCCAGGGGGATCCCTGGGTGGCTCAGCGGTTTGGTGCCTGCCTTTGGTCCAGGGCGTGATCCTGGAGTCCTGGGATCGAGTCCCACGTCAGGCTCCCAGCATGGAGCCTGCTTCTCCCTCCTCCTGTGTCTCTGCCTCTCTCTCTCTCTGTCTATCATAAATAAATAAATCTTTAAAAAAAAAAAAAAAAAAAAAAAAGAAAGATGCCCAGGTGACCTTACTCTAAGGCATAAATTGTCCTCCCTAAACTATAGACTTCTTGTTTATAAACTAAAATGGTATCTTTAAAATCGTGTAGACCAGGGCAGCCCTGGTGGCTCAGCGGTTTAGCGCCACCTACAGCTCAAGGCGTGATCCTGGAGACCCGGGATTGAGTCCCACGTCGGGCTCCCCGCATGGAGTCTGCTTCTACTCTGCCTGCGTCTCTGCCCCTCTCTCTCTCCTCTCTGTGTATTCTCGTGAATAAATAAAATCTTTAAAAAAAAAATTGTGTAGACCAGATATAAGGCAGTTGCTCAGTAAATAATACCCAAGTTTATTTTTTTTAAAGATTTTTTTAAATATAAATTCTTTATTTATTCTTAGAGATAGAGAGAGAGAGAAAGAGAGAGAGAGGCAGAGGCAGAGGGAGAAGCAGGCTCCATGCAGGGAGCCTGATATGGGACTTGATCCAGGGTCCCCAGGATCAAACCCCGGGCTGCAGGCGGCACTAAACCGCTGCGCCACCAGGGCTGCCCTTTTTTAAAGATTTTATTTATTTATTCATAAGAGAGAGAGAGAGAGAGAGAGGAGGCAGAGACACAGGCAGAGGGAGAAGCAGGCTCCACACAAGGAGCCCAATGTGGGACTCGATCCTGGGAACTCAGGTTCACACCCTGGGCCAAAGGCAGGCGCTAAACCACTGAGCCACCCAGGGATCCCCAATACCCAAGTTTAGATTTTCTGTTAGTCATTGCCTCCAAGTATGTTTAAGAAAAAGGATGTAAAAAGATCATAAATTGACCCTTTTGGCTCCCGCAGCAGCGCCATGGCGGTCGGCAAGAACAAGCGCCTTACGAAAGGCGGCAAAAAGGGAGCCAAGAAGAAAGTGGTTGATCCATTTTCTAAGAAAGATTGGTATGATGTGAAAGCGCCAGCTATGTTCAATATAAGAAATATTGGAAAAACACTAGTCACAAGAACTCAAGGAACCAAAATTGCGTCTGATGGTCTCAAGGGTCGGGTTTTTGAAGTTAGCCTTGCTGATCTGCAGAATGATGAAGTTGCATTTAGGAAATTCAAGCTAATCACTGAGGATGTGCAGGGCAAAAACTGCCTGACTAATTTTCATGGCATGGATCTTACCCGTGACAAAATGTGCTCCATGGTCAAAAAATGGCAGACCATGATTGAAGCTCATGTTGATGTAAAGACTACCGATGGTTATTTGCTTCGTATATTTTGTGTTGGTTTTACTAAAAAACGCAATAATCAGATTCGGAAGACCTCTTACGCTCAGCACCAACAGGTCCGCCAAATCCGGAAAAAGATGATGGAAATCATGACCCGAGAGGTGCAAACAAATGACTTGAAAGAAGTGGTCAATAAATTGATTCCAGACAACATCGGAAAAGATATAGAAAAAGCTTGTCAGTCTATTTATCCACTCCATGTTTTTGTTAGAAAAGTAAAAATGCTGAAGAAGCCCAAGTTTGAATTGGGAAAACTCATGGAGCTTCATGGTGAAGGTAGTAGTTCTGGAAAAGCTACGGGGGATGAGACCGGTGCTAAAGTTGAACGAGCTGATGGATATGAACCACCAGTCCAAGAATCTGTTTAAAATTCAGACATTTAATGGTGACCAATAAAAACATATTTGTGATGTTTAATTTCTTATCATTCTTTTTAAATAATCAGGCTCGGTGAAGCAGATGTTTTGAACTGACCGTGTGAACTTTTCAGAACTATTGTATGGATCTTATCCATTGCTCTTGGCTACTAAATAGCTGCAAAAGGGTAGTGATCTATTTTAAGCTGTAGTGATCTGGATGGAAGTGTTCTAGATGGTTAATAAAAGGAAACTTTAAAAAAAAAAAAGATCATAAATTGAAACGTATATTTGTGCTATTTAAGGACACAGTACCAGATTTATGCAATCCACCAGTATAAGCATTTGTGTATTCCTTTTCATTTAACAATCCAGAGGATGTTAAGAATGTAGATCAATTTGCTTCCAAAATGATTCAAACTATACTGAATACTTTGGTTTCATATTAGCTTATTTATTGTTGTTCCTGTTTTCTAGTTTAAGTAGTCTTTCAAGCTATAAAATATTTATGAAGGAAAAATAACACTTTAAGAAAGGTTGAATGCTGATAAAAGCAAACCTTTTGAACTAAGCTGCATTCAATTATTATCTGTTTGGATGGCAAGATCTCACCACAGACTCAGAACTGTGTGGAGAGCATTTCCTGTTTAAACAGGAACAGTTTAAAACAGGAAACATTTAAAAAAATAAATTAAAAAAAAATAAAACAAGGGATCCCTGGGTGGCGCAGCGGTTTGGCGCCTGCCTTTGGCCCAGTGCGCGATCCTGGAGACCCGGGATCAAATCCCATGTCGGGCTCCCGGTGCATGGAGCCTGCTTCTCCCTCTGCCTGTCTCTGCCTCTCTCTCTCTCTCTGTGACTATCATAAATTAAAAAAATAAAAAATAAAAAAAATAAAAAAAATAAAAAAAAATAAAACAAGAAATAGCTTCAATCGTTCAGGACAAATAGTATGGCAAAATGGTATAATTCTTCACCAATTAGAGCTGCCTTTCAAATTCCTCATAATTTTAACAATGATTTTTTTAAAATTTTTTTTACTTATTCATGAGAGACACACAGAGAGAGGCAGAGACACAGGCAGAGGGAGAAGCAGGTTCACTGCAGGGAGCCTGATGCAGGACTCAATTCCAGGACCCCAGGATCAAGATCTGAGCCAAAGGTAGACGCTCAACCACTGAACCACGCAGGTGCCCCACTTTAACAATGATTTAATCAACAGTGCCAATGGCTAGTAAGTCTGATGAGTTTTATTACAGTTATACTTCAGATTACAGAAATGATCTATAATAAAATCTTTACTGTCCTAAATGAGAGGTCTTCACATTTCACATTAACATTAACCAATAAAGTTTCAATGGAGGAGGTGGCTTTGTTTTTTTTTAAGATTTTTAAAATTTATTTGACAGAGTGAGTGAGGGAGCACGCGCGCACAAGCAACAGAGAAAGAGCACGCACACAAGGAGAGCAGATGAGGGAGGAGCAGGCTCTCTGCTGAGCAGAGCAGGGAGCCCAATGCAGGGCTCAATCCCAGGACCCTGGGATCATGACCTGAGCCAAAGGCAGATACTTAACCAATTGAGCCACCCAGGTGCCCCGAGGTAGCTTTTTTTTTTTTTTAACTGGTCTATTGTTGGCTTTTTATTGGAAAACCAGTGCTCCTCTCTGAGAATTATCTATGGGAAGATAATCTTACACAAGTTATACAAATACCTATTACAATATTGTAGTATATACATCAATCCTAGACTTACCCTTAGAAGCAACTCTGCTAATATACAGCCAACAGCCCACATGTCGACACCTACACCATACATTCTAGCTCCAAAGAGTAACTCAGGGGCCCGATACCATCTGAAGAACAAAAAGCAAGATTGTAATTTTATGTTTACTTTTATTTTTTTTTAAAGATTTTATTTACTTATTTGACAGAGAAAACACAAGGAGGAGTGGCAGGCAGAGGGAGAAGGCTCCCCACAGAGCATGGGTCCAATGTGGGACTTGAACCCAGGACCCTGGTATCATGACCTGAGCCAAAGGCAGATGCTTTAACTGACTCAGCCACCTAGGCACCCCAAAAAACTGTAATTTTAAAATGGAATTATTGAAGTGTTTCTTGTAGAAAACTCCTAAGCAAAACATCATCCTACTGATCAACTTCACTTTTAGGGATAGATTAACTCAAGATAAACTAGCTATAAAACCAAGCAATTTCATACTAGAAATTAAACACATCCTTGGTCCATTTACTCTCCCATTCCTTGATGATTAATGCCTACTTCCTCCAGAAACTCACAACACCATTCATCCTCTAAGCCAATGACCTTATTTCCAGCTTTACTAAAAAGAATCCAAGTAATAGAAAGAAAGAAAAATTAAAAACAATTCCATGGACTCACCTATGGTCATTTGTATTTATACCATCTGCCTTCTCATCTGTAACTACAGATGAACTGTCCTGGACTGTTGTAATGCCAGTATGTCAACTTGGGGCACTAGGTACCATGCTCTCTTGCCTATTTCCAAAGATACTGAAATTCTCTTCTTCCAATATCAATGTTTTCTTCTTCACTAGACTTTTCCCACTAACGTACAAACATACCATTATTTCTTCAGTCTTAAAAAATAAACCAAAAAATTAAAGTAGCAAACAAAAACTTCTTTAGGCCCAACTTCCTCTAGCAGCTATCTCTACATTCTCTGGTTATTCTGAAAAGCTGCTTGTTTTTACTGTCTCCAATTACTATTCTCTTATCTTTTTAAACTCTTTCAGCGGGTGGCTGGCTCAGTTGATAGAGCATGTGACTCTTGATCTTGGCGTCATGAGTTCGAGCCCCACATTGGGTGGCAAGTCTACTTAAGATAAAAATGTTTTAAATTAAAATTAAATTTAAACAAGAACAAAAAAAACTTTCAATTAGGCTTTAATCCTACTACTCCACCAAAATTGCTCTTGTCAAGGTGATTAGTGATGTCCAAATCATAATTTAACAATTTTCAGTCTTCATTTTAACTTGACCTATTACTAGCACTTGGTAATACACACACACACACATATATATATATATATATATACACACACATATATATACATACACACACACACACCAGAAACTGGTATATGAAAAACACTGGTAGGGCATCCCGGGGTGGCTTAGCGGTTTAGCAGCACCTTTGGCCCAGGGCATGATCCTGGAGACCCGAGATCGAATCCCACATTGGGCTCCCTGCATGGAGCCTGCTTCTCCCTCTGCCTGTGTCTCTGCCTCTCTCTCTCTGTTCTCTCTCATGAATAAATAAATAAAATCTTTTAAAAAAAGAAAAAAAAAATAAAGCACTGGTATACAATACTTATACGTGGGTCCATTTTCTTCAGTTCCAAGAGTTCCTAAATAATGTGCTGTATCTCTCCATCAAGTACATCAATAACCACTTATATCCTTTACTTCTTACTTAAGGCTCAGGTGATTGATACCCAATGAGATCTATTTTGAAAGTGCGAAGTTATTTATCTTTTTTTTTGAGAGATTTACTTATTTACTTTTGAGAGACAGCAAGCTCGCACACGTGCATGCATGCACAAGTAGGGAGAGGGGCAGAGAGAGAGAGAGGGGAAACCTCAAGGGGTAGGGCAGAGGGAGAGAGAGACTCCCAAGCAGTCTACCCACTGAGGGTAGAGCCCAAAGCAGGGCTCAGGGCTTGATCTCACAACCCTAAGTTCCCAACCTGAGCCAAAATCAAGAATCAGACACTTAACTGAGACTGAGCCACTTAGGTGCCCCAGGTGACAAAGTTATTAAAAAGAACAGAATATTTAAAGATCTTCTCAGATCCTTAAAGAATCTTGGAAATAAATAAATGACATTTGGGGATGCCTGGGTGGCTCAGTTGTTGAGGCCTACATGTGTTTGGCCCAGAGCATGATCCTGGGTTCTGGGGACTGGGTCCCTCTTTGGGCTCCCTCCATGGAGCCTGCTTCTCCCTCTGCTTATGTCTCTGCCTCTCTCTGTGTATCTCTCATGAATAAATAAATAAAATCTTAAAAAAAAAAAAAACATTCTGACTAGAATTATAAAACCTACTGTCCATATATATTTCATGTGATTTTTTTTATTTTTTACATAGAAAGTATAAAAGAAAACATAAGTACAAATAATAAGATAAACCAAAATATCAATGCACTGCTTTATTCAGAAACTTTTCTTTCTTCTTCTTTTTTTTTTTTTTTAATAAAGCAGTAACAGTTTTATTAAATACAGAAAAAGTTCTCAGGGGTGAGAGAGGTCCCGACAGGGTTGCTCTATTTAGACCATTTTCATTCACACAGAGTGAAATAAAACATGAAATAAATCAGTGACTGACCAATAAAATAAACACAGGTCTCCCAAATCAGGTGAATATGTAAAAGAATAGCCACTATAGTTCCAACTTACCTAACTAAACTGTAGAAGTAGTATAAATTAGTCCCAAAAGTTATTAGACAAATGCCTGAAAACTGAGTTAGTTCAACTCCATCTGAAAAAATGTCTGTAATTATTTCATTGTGGTTAAATAAACATAACATAATCATATTTTTAGTAAAACACCACCAACAATTCCTAACTCTACTGGGATATTTCAGAGAAGCCAAACGATGCTCATTTGGGATTCATATCTATACAATAGGGGCACCTGGCTGGCTCAGTGAGTAGAGCATGTGACTCAAGATCTCAGGGTCCTGAGTTCAGCCCCATGTTATTAGGCCTACAAAAAGCTTACTTTAAAAAAACAAAAACTAAAAAAAAATAAAAATAAAAAATAAAAAATAATAAAAAAACAAAAACTAATCCTGCAAAATATAAACTTTCAGTTTTTTAAGTGATTCTTACCTGGTTACAACCTGATGTGTATAAGCTCTATTGGGGCTCCCAAATGATTTGGCCAGGCCAAAATCTGCTAGTTTTAGAACACCATTTTCATCTAGCAACAAGTTGTTTGGTTTTAGATCCTGTATCATGGAGGTTTTAAATAAACAAGTAAGCAGGAGGGAGAGAATACCATAAAAATACAATTAGTTGGCTTGACAAAACAAAACAGGGTAAAACCTCAAATTTAAACATATCAGATATAAAATCTTACCACAGCAAAAGACTGGTTTTATTACTTAGTGAGACCTTGGATTTACCTACTTCACAGGGTTGTTGTGAGGATTAAATTTAGTGTTTTTTGTAACGAGCCTACTATGACAATGAGGAATTCAATAAATAATTGCTGCTATTAATTTAGTAACAGTAATACACAGCAACTTCAGTAAATAAAAATATTATGCATTTAGAGAGAATGAGGAACATATTCCTCAAAATCTATACTAAAAAGATATTAGCAATAACCTAAAAGGGATTCCAAGTTTAAGGTACGAGAATTACTGACTATAAATTATATATTCTTAGCTATTTATCTAAATAGAGTACCTAAAAATATCTACCTATAGAGAGTGTCAGCCTTGTTTCAATAGCTAAATATTTCTAATACTGACTCAATCATTTCAGAAACTTTATTTCATTACTTCACAGAATTTTAGAGTTACTGAAATATTGCTGTTCTAAAAATATTTTAGCAATGTATAATTTAACCCAGTCTCTCACTGTATTTTTTTTTCCTGTCACAACAGTATAGCATAAAGAATACTGGACTTAAAGCCAAAAGACCTAGATTCTAATACTCTGTTGGTTATCAGCTACTGACCTTGAAAAAACTATAACCTCGGTCAGGTGACACAGCAAATTAGCTATTCATCTATGGAAAAAAATGAAGAACCGGGCCTCTTGCATTTCTAAATTTTACATAGTATTTTACAGTCCTCATTAGCACCACCTGGTGGAATAACTGAAGGGAACACCCAGAGGAAGACGGGATAAAATGGTCCGGCTTTATTTTTAATAATATACGTATTTAGACCAAATATTTATGTAATAACTGGTTACATAAAACTTGACTAAAATGTAAAAAGTCAATCATAATTGGTTAAAAACCTTACCCTATGTAGAATCCAGTGTTGATGTAAATATTCCAACCCTTGAAGAGTCATCAACATGTAGGCTTTGATGTGTGATGGGGTCAGCACAAGACTATTATCCTTTATTATAACCTGTAAATCCAGTATATAAAATACAATTATTCCAATTAAATTACATCATATAGAATCACACACAGACATATAATGAATTTATCCATCATACGGGAGAATCTGAAGAAACACTGCCTAACTCTCCTTAGGAAGCAGTGTCAGAATTTCCAGAAACGGAATTTTCCAGTTAGGGAAAGTATCTGCTGGGGCTTTTTCTCTTCTACTTCATTGTTTAAAAGGCATTAACATGGTGAACATCTGTTGTTTCGCTTGCCCCAGGATGTACAGCCCTTCTGATAATAGCATTCAACATTCCTTTGGGAAACCACCTGTTTAAAACAGGACTGACCACTACCTGTGGCCTCTAGAGGCAGATACATGACCCAGGCATAGCCAACCACCATACTCAAGCCTGCTGTCCAGAAGACTGCTTTAGAGTTGGACATGTGATCCAAGCTAATCAAACAGGCCAAATACTTCTAGAATCAAGGGGAACAAAGCACCTTCTTTCCTTACAGATTATTAAACTCTAAGGATATAAGCCACTATATTGAGAAATTATGCCCATGAAGGAAGATAACAAAGAAAATAGAGCTGAGTTAAAGTGCACAACTGAGTTCTCATGCATTATTTGAGAACTGTGCTTAAAGCCAGTTTATTGAAAAAAAAAAAAAGCCAGTTTATTCCTAAGCTTATATGTTAGCTAGAAGTTATCATTTTCTTTTTTTAGAAATCCTATTTAGAGGGGCAGTCTGAATGGCTCAGTGATTTAACACCTGCCTTCGACCTAGGGCATGATCCTTGAGTCCCGGGATTGAGCCCCATATCGGGCTCCCTGCATGAAGCCTGCTTCTCCCTCTGCCTTGTGTCTCTGCATCTCTCATGAATAAATAAATAAAATCTTAAAAAAAAAAAAAAAAAGGAAATCATATTTAGATAAAAGGTATCCAAATTGGCAAGAAGTAAACTTTTGGTATTTGCAGATGACATGATACTATACATAAGAAACCTTAAAGACTCCACCAAAAAACTACTAGAATTGATAAATGAATTCAGTAACGTTGCAGGACACAAATCAATACATAGAAATCTGTTGCATTTTCATATACTAATAATGAAGTAACAGAGAAATTAAGAGAACAATCCCATTTCTTAAAAAAAAAAAAAAATCAGATTTAGGCAAAATATGCCCTTTCTAGTGCACAGTTCCATGAGTTTTAACAAAGACATCCAGTTGTGTAACCATTATCATAATCAAGATAGAGTTCTTTTAACTCTCACCCATACCCCAATCGCCCCAGGCCCCTCTATGCCCAATACTTCCCTCTACTCCCAACTCTGACCACCACTGACCTGATTTCTGTTTCTTTAGTTCTTGCCTTTTCCAGAACATCATATAAATGGAATCATATAATACACAGCCTGGACTGAGCCTGAGTTCTTTCATTTAGCACAATCTATGTAATGAGATTCCTCTCTACTGTTATATACATATATGAGCAATTTATTTCTTTTTATCCCCAAACAGTATTCCATTTTAAAGATGTACCACAGTTTGTTTCTATATTAACTAGATGAAAGATATTTGGATTGTTTCAAGTTTGGGCAATAATGAACAAAAGTGAACATCTGTGTACCAATTAATTTCTGGGTAGACATATTTTTATTTCTCTTAAATACCTAGCAGTCATATTGCTAGATCATTCTTTAGCAGTGTATTTCACTGTTTAAGAAACTGCCAAACTATTTTCCAAACTGGCTGTACGATTCTGCATGCTCACCAGCGGTGTATGAGAATTCCAGTTGTTGTTAGTTTTCGAGGTTCCTTAATTAGTATTAAGGAAAAGCCTAAGATCTCATTTTCTCAAAAAAAAACAAACAAACAAAAAAAAAACTTGGCTGTCAAAAGGATGATATTCTGTGATAATATGGAAAAGAAACTCTAAATTCTCAAGGGCCTAATACTCATTTCTCTAAAAATAATGTCAATAAGGTAGAGGGAGCTTGGTAGATAGAAATGTTTTGAAATCCAAATCTCTGTATCTAACACTGGGAATACGGCTAAATGATTCAGAAGATCCTTTACTTAGGAGTACGTTCACATTCCAAAAAAATTAAATATTCCTTTGAATAACAGTACCTTCGAAAGTAGGAAATAAACAGGTTCTCTTTTGATAAAAAGAGAAAAAAAATCTCTTAGGAATCTTAATCTTACCTCTAGATCAGTTTCCATAAAATCAAAGACAAGGCTAATATTAGATTTATGCCCAAAAGCATCAAGGAGCTGCAAAGCAAAATTCAAAAAATAAATAAATAATGTGATTTTCTATAAAGTACTTGAAAATACTGTACCAACTAATTTTTAAAAATTTAAACAAGCATGAAGACTGCTGATAATACTCTGTTAAATCTGATTTTATTAAATTTGACATTTATCCTTTTTCTTGCTAGGAATTAGTAATTTGAGGTGTAAAACTTTTTTTTTTTTTTTTTAAGATTTAAGAGAGGGACGCCTGGGTGGCTCAGCGGTTGAGTGTCTGCCTTCAGCTCAGGGCATGATCCTGAAGTTCCATGAGTCCCACAAGGGGCTCCCTGCATGGAACCTGCTTCTCCCTCTGCCTGTGTTTCTGCCTCTCTCTCTATGTCTCTCATGAATAAATAAATAAAATCTTAAAAAAAAAAAAAAAAAAAGAAGAAGAATATTTAAGAGACAGAGAGCACAGCAAGGGGAAGGGCAGAGGCAGAGGGACAAGCAGAGTCCCTGCTGAGCAGAGAGCCAGACTCCAGGCTTGATCCCAGGAGATCCCGGGAGTTGGAGATCATGACCTAAGCCAAAGTCAGAAACGAAATCGACTAAGCCACGTAGGCGCGCCTCAACTTTACTATTTTTAAAAAGTCACTAAATACTTAAGCTCGCCCCCCAAATTTTGAGAGCTATGTTTAAGAAACAAATAATTGAAAATCTCACCTCAATCTTCAATTCTGTGCTCAGTTTTTAAGAAAATCCTATAAACAGCAATGGCAGCTATCATTCAATATATGCATTCTCTATGTCAGGCTCTATTTCCAGGTACTTTATATGCATTCAATCAACTAGTCTGGGGTGCCTGGGTGGTTCAGTTGGTTAAGTATCCACCTTTGGCTCAGGTCATGATCCTGGGGCCCAGTCCTGCATCAGGCTCCCCACTTAGTGGGGAGTCTGCTTCTCCCTCTATCTCCCTGCTTGTGATGTCTGTCTCTGTCTCTCTCTCTCTGTCTCTCTCTCTCAAATAAATAAAATCTTAAAAAAAAAAAATCAACTAGTCTTGTCACAACCCTATGAGGTAAGAATTATGGCACTGAGTTATAGGGAAGCTTACTCAAGGTCTTATACATGCTAAAGCTCTCTAGGCTTCAAAATGATTTTTGACATAATTAGGCTATATGCCAATATTAAATGTTTTAATATTTAATGCTTTTAAGACAACTGCCTACAGGACTAAAGAGAATAGAAAATACATATTATCCTGATAAACTGTAAAGCTTTTTTGCAAGGCTAACCTAAAACAATTCATCTTGCTCAGCATTCAATCAATATCTACCTCATTCAGAAATGGCAGGGTCCCAGATCCCAGAAACAACTCATATCATACTCACACCAATTATATTTGGATGGCTTAGCTCCTGTAATAATTTTATCTCTCTTAAAGCTGTTCTGTTTATACCTAGATGAAAAAGCAAAGCAAAATGTGAAAAATAATTCTGAAATCTCAAATCTCCTTACAAGCATATTTTTTGGGACAAGTTAGTCTTTCAGGAAATGGCAGTGAGTACTCCATAGAAAAATACAGGCTATTGGACAAATTGTTTGACATTTGGTTTTCTTTTATATTGCTTTATTTTGAAAATAGCTTAACAATGACCATGATAATTATTCATTTTGTAGCATATCACTTGAGAAGACTGCTGGAATAACAATGTGTCAGTGTGTAACATTAAAGGAATAAGTCAATAGCTTCCTCTTTCTTGCGTTATATTAGGAACAGATTCTGGATGCTAACAGCAAAATAGTGGTAAGACAGTACCTTTCCCAATACAAAGGATAGAACTCAAAAATAAGTTCTGGTACTGCCTATTATATATAGACAGATGATGGGTTCTGTTTTATAAAAACTAGTTCTTGATGACTAAACAAGAC
Source organism: Canis lupus familiaris (assembly GCF_011100685.1). Classification (NCBI taxonomy): domain Eukaryota; kingdom Metazoa; phylum Chordata; class Mammalia; order Carnivora; family Canidae; genus Canis; species Canis lupus. The sequence continues at coordinate 53,558,245 of NC_049223.1, read as the reverse complement.
TTAGCACACAAGGCTTTGGAAGAAGGGTAAAAACATGTTTTCTTCCATTCATCATCTATTTCAGTGTGAGCTTTCTGTACTTCCATGACCTTGTATCCTGATTTTTCAAATTAGAAGGCCAGAAAAATAAAAAACTGCTTGAAACAACATCTTAAAGAGTAATGAAAACAGCAAGACAAGCCACTATAACCTTGTTGCCTTCCATTTACTCAGATGACTTGAATGACTTACATACTCTTAACATCCAAATGGTGGGTATCACAAATATCCTGTCTCTATCCTCAGTCTCCACCCTGAGTTTACTATTCCAGCATCCCGCAATAACTCCATCTAGAATCTCTCATAATTCCAATACTTTGCTTATTTCCTTAGTGAAAATAAAAACTTTTCCTGCTCTGTCAGATTATATTAAATACTCACCATCTTTAGCTTCTGATCTATGTCCAAGTTTAATCTGGCAAAGGGGGGAAGGAACCAACACATTAAAAATATGTTAGCTTATTTAGACTTAACGCATAACATATAAACGCTTCAGAAATGTGACCACAGCAAAAACATGTAGCGACTTATATGTAACCAGTAAACAAAGAGGGAGTGGAAATCATGAATTTGAAAGGCAAAATTAACAATATAAGAAAGGACCAAGTACCTACTATTCCTTGCCCCTTAACTTTTTCAATTACACATTCAAATAACTGAATTAAGAAAATAAAGGTCTCCTTTATCTTTGCAAGATTAAATGTAGAACTGTAACTGAGGGCACATTAACAACAAAATTGTTTCAAGTTAGCTTACTTGGGAGGACATAAATGATGTTATAAACATAAAATTACATGTTTATTATGCCCCATAATATGCTCCTAAGGAACACATTTTCAAAAAGCAAAATTACAAGGGCACCTGACTGGCTTAGTTGGTTAAGTGTCTGCCTTCAGCTCAGGTCATGATCCTACGGTCCTGAGAACAAGCGCCCCATCAGGCTCCCTGCTCAGCAGGAAGTCTGCTTCTCCCTCTCCCTCTTTGAGACTCTCCCTGCTTGTGCTCTAAGTAAATAAATAAAATCTTTAAAAAAAAAATTGAAAAAAAAATTGCAAATTATGATGGATACAAAAAATGGCTAAACTGTCATCACCATTAATACAGATAAAAACCACACACACACACACAAAGCGTAAGAAATTTCATTAATAGGTTTAGGCTTACACCAGTCTCTTAGTCACTGCTTTATACAATGACTACATATAATCATAATCAAAAATACCCAAAACAGGGATCCCTGGGTGGCGCAGCTGTTTAGCGCCTGCCTTTGGCCCAGGGCGCGATCCTGGAGACCCGGGATCGAATCCCACATCGGGCTTCCGGTGCATGGAGCCTGCTTCTCCCTCTGCCTGTGTCTCTGCCTCTCTCGCTCTCTCTGTGTGACTATCATAAATAAATAAAAATTAAAAAAAAAAAAAAATACCCAAAACAAAATTTATTTCTGGAAAAACACAGCTATTCTACCTTTAAAAATATCTCCCAGATAAATGCAAACTGGTGTAGCCACCGTGAAAAACAGTATGGAGGTTCCTCAAAAAATTAAAATGTAATTACCACAGGTTTCAGTAATTCCCCTACTGTGTATTTACCAAAAAATATAAAAACACTAACTCAAAAAGATACATGCACCCTATGTTCATTGCAGCATTATTTACAAAAGCCAAACTACAAAAGCAATACAAGTGTCCATCAATAGATGAATGGATAAAGATATTATATACACACACACATACACAGGAATATTACTCAGTAACAAAAAAGAATGAAATCTTACCAGGTACAACAACATGGATCTTATTTCACTAAGTGAAATAAGAGAAAGACAAATAGACTATGATTACATTCATATGTGGAATTTAAGAAACCAAACAAACCAACAAAGAAAAAAGAGACAAACCAAGAAACAGACTCTTAACCATAGAGAACAAACAGATGGCTATCAGGGGGGCAGGTGGAGAGGTGGATAGGGAAAATAGGTGAAGGGGATTAAGATTACACATGATGAGCACTGAGTAATGTACAGAATTGCTGAATCACTGTGCTGTAGACCTAGAACTAATGTAACACTATATGTTAACTATACTGGAATTAAAATTTAAAAAATAAGATTCCTGATAATGATAAAAATAGATTAAAAGATATAAATTACAGATTATCTCCCAGCAATATACTACAAACACTTACTTTTTTTTTTTTTTAAGATTTTATTTATTTATTCATGAGAGACACAGAGAGAGAAGCAGGCTCCATGTGAGGAGCCCAAAGCAGGACTTGATCCCAGATCATGCCTTGAGACGCTCAACCACGGAGTCACTCAGGCGTTCCTCTCAACAGCATTTTTTAAAGAACATTGACAAATCGATTTTAAACTTTACACAGAAATATAAAGGGCTAAGAACAATTTAAAAATTTTTTAATTCTCTAAACACAATAAAAATATATTAGTTTCATGAAGCCATCTACTTCACCACTAGGATTAAATATCAATATTTTGCCACACTTACTTCATTATTCATCTTTCCCTTTCTTATAACAAACCACAGATTTCATGAGATTTCATCCCCATGTACCTAAGTAGGCATCTCTAAAACGTAGATATTTTCAGGATTCCCTAGGTGGCTCAGCAGTTTAGCACCTGCCTTCGGCCCAGGGTGTGATCCTGGAGTCCTGGGATTGAGTCCCACATCAGGCTCCCTGCATGGAGCCTGCTTCTCCCTCTGCCTGTGTCTCTCATGAATAAATAAAATAAAATAAAATAAAATCTTTAAAAAAAAAAAAAAAAGTACATATTTTCTTACTTATTCAAAATGCCATTTTCATACTTAACAAAATTAATAATGACATAGCAGTTTATCATTATTAGTATCATATCAGTTCATATCAAATTCTCCTGATTGGGGATCCCTGGATGGCTCAGCGGTTTAACGCCTGCCTTTGGCCCAGGGCACAGTCCTGGAGTCCCGGGATCGACTCCCACATCGGGATCCCGGCATGGAGTCTGCCTCTTTCTCTATATCTCTCATGAATAAATAAAATCTTTAGAAAAAAAAAATTTTCTCCTGATTGTTTGAAATTTCCTAAATGGCAGATAAAGTAGCCAAGGTAATTTTGAAGAAAAACAGGTATGTGAAACTGATCAGATTTCAAGACTTCTGAAACACAGTAGTAATTAAATACACTATAGTATTTGAGCAGGGATAGGAAAAAAAAAAATCAATCCATGGGGAAAAAAAAAAAAAAAAAACAGGGGATCCCTGGGTGGCTCAGCAGTTTAGCGCCTGCCTTTGGCCCAGGGCGCGATCCTGGAGTCCCGGGATCGAGTCCCAGGTCGGGCTCCCGGCATGGAGCCTGCTTCTCCCTCCTCCTGTATCTCTGCCTCTCTCTATGTCTATCATAAATAAATAAATAAATAAATAAATAATCTTAAAAAAAAAGAAAACAGTGCTCAGAAATGGATCCAAGTGCATACTGGAACCTGGCATTACAACTAAATGAGAACTTGGCATCATAACTCACCAGGTAAAGGATAGACTATCAATAATGCTGGCACAACAAGGAAAAAATACTGAATCCTCATATTACACAAAATAGAAAACTTAATTCCAGATGTAATAAAGACCTAAATGTGAAAAGCAATACTTTAAAAACTGGAGATAGGCAAGCAGACAAAGAGGAAACCCATAAAGGAAAAAAATGGGTAAATTCAGTCAGAACAGGATTATAAGTTTCTGTGCCCCAGAAGACAGCATATATAAACTAAAAGTCCAGGGCAGCCCCGGTGGCTCAGTGGTTTAGCGCCGCCTTCAGCCCAGAGCATGATCCTGGAGACCTGGGATAGAGTCCCATGTCGGGCTCCCCACATGGAGCCTGCTTCTCCCTCTGCCTGTGTCTGTACCCTCTCTGTGTGTCTCTCATGAATGAATGAATGAATGAATGAATAAATAAATAAATAAATAATAAACTAAAAGTCTAGCCAAAGACTGGGAGATGATACCTGCAGTGCAATATTTCTGACAAAGGATCAATGTCCAGAATATAATAAAAAATTCCACCAAATAGGAAGAAAAAAATTCAAGCACCCTAACAGAAAAACTGATAGGAAAAAGTCTAAAAAGCCAATAAATCTAAAAAAAGACGATCAATCCAACTGGTATCCAGAAAAATATTAACTGAAATAATCATATGCCAATTTTGATCCAGGTAATTGACAAATGTTGTAAAATCTGACAATACAAACATAGTAAGAAAGTCGAGGGAGATTAGTCCAACCACTTTGAAGAACAATCTGACAATACATGAGGAGGCTGATGCTGAATATTCCCTAAAACAGCAATAATTTACAGTTGGTTTCAAATATGGATATATTCTCTAAAGAAACTCACACGAATAGGCATGTCTGTAGAACTGTATTAAGGGAAAACATAAAAAATAACAATAAAATAGCCTAAAGGTGTATCAAGAATTTGGACAAATTTTAGCGTAGTTATAGGATGGATTCTAATCACCGATGATCATAAATAAACCACATCTACATGTTTTCATGTAGAAGATTCCAGAAATAAGACTGATTCAGAAAAACAAACTAAAAAAGAATATTTATATATGGCGGGTCAGTTAGCTAGCTATTGAGAGAAACAGTCTAAAAGGCCACCAATAGAGGACTGGTTAAATAAATCAGGCAGCATAAATTCCATATGATCTTTTTAAAGAGATGAGGTAGAGATCAATGATATTTTATTTTTTTATAAATTTCAGTAGAGGGACGCTTGGGTGGCTCAGCGGTTGAGCGTCTGCCTTTGACCCAGCACGTGCTCCTGGAGACCTGGGATGGAGTCCCACATCGGGCTCTCTGTATGGAGCCTGCTTCTCCCTCTGCCTGTGTCTCTGCCTCTCGATCTGTCTCTCTCATGAATAAATAAATAAAACCTTAAAAAATTTTAATTTCAGTAGAAATGAAATATTCCACTTACCCTAAACGTATTTTAAAAGCCTAAGATACAATAGATGAAAGAACACAGAATATACATTACTTGTAAAATTAAACATTAAATGTTAGTAGTAAATGAACAAGTATAAAACTACAACAAAAAAAACTAGATAATGTCTAAAATGAAGTAGAGGCGAGCACTCAAGAAATAATGATATAAGCATAGTATTTAATGAAAAATAAATAAATACCAGAGGAAAACTATAGGAGTTGTAAGTGATTGCCCTAAGGAGTGAAAGACAGGGCTAAGAGTCAAGTACCTTAAAAAGCCTAGGCCTTTTAACTTTTATTAAAACCACAATGATGACATATCTGACATAAAAATTAAATGTAAAAGAAGATTCCATTTTGAGTAACCTTCAAGGGGTAAAAGTCTATCAAAGAGAAACAGGAAGGGCACCTGTGTGACTCAGTTGGTTAAATGTCTGCCTTGGGCTCAGGTCATGATGTCCTGGGTGCTGGGATCACCCTAGCATAGCTCCCTGTTCAGTGGCAAGCCTGCTTCTCCATCTCCCCCTGCCACTCCCCCCTCAAATGAATAAATAAAAACATTTTTTTAAATGTTACAAAAAGAAACAAGATGAATTCTAAATCCCAATTTACTTTAAAAACAAGCAAAAAAAAAAAAAAAAATCCCAAAATAAAACAAACTCCCCTAGGACTTTCAGACAACTACAGAACTCAGTATGACAACACTGGAAAGATTTTACCAGTCAGGTTAATACACTTTTTTTTCTAGGTTAACACATATTTTTAGTTTTATTTATTTGTCAGAGACAGCAGAAGGAGGGAGAGCAGCAGAGGGAGAAGCAGGTTCCCCACTGAGCAGGAAACCCCATGCGGGACTCAATCCCAAGACCCCAGGATCATGACCTGAGCCGAAGGCCCATGAGGCCTACGCTCAACCACTGAGCCACCAGGCGTCCCAAGTAGTACATTTTTAACATATATCTACAAATGTACTGGACATGGTTCTAAGTATAATTTGAGTGGAAGTAAACAGACAATAAGCTTACAGGTAAGAGGATTTCAAATTTTGATAAACGTCATGAAGATAATGGAGACCTACAACAAGGAACTCTGAAAGTAGGGAGGCACACCTATAGGAATTAGTGGAGGCCTCTATGTGAGAGAGATGGTCGAATGAGATCTAAAACTTGCCAAATTTTAGAGAAATATATACTCACCAGAAGGCAAGCAAATCTAATGATCCCAGGAATGAACTGAATTTGTCAGGGGACAAAAAGGTCAGTGTGGCTAATATAGTGAACCATGGGTAGAATCGAAAAGTTAACTTCAGAAAGGGTCAGAATAGACAAGGCTTTTACACAGGAGTAACTACAATGCTGGATGACACAATTCAAGTTGGAAATGAGAGGAGGGACATCAGAAAACGTAAAAAGAGGGCAGCCCGGGTGCCTCAGCGGTTCAGCGACTGCCTTCAGCTCAGGACATGACCCTGAAGTTCTGCGAGTCCCCATCAGGTCCCTACAGGGAGCCTGCCTCTCCCTCTGCCTGTGTCTCTGCCTCTCTCTCTCTCTGTCTCCTGAATAAACTCTTAAAAAAAGAGTAAAAAGATATTAATAGCAGGAATAATTATGGAGAGGACAACAAGGAGTCAGGTGCAGGTGAATCAGGGGGATAGGCTTCAAAGGGGTCAGGAATTTTGAAAGAGAAACAGGTTCAAACAGCAAGAGGAGGAATAATAAACATAATAATAAACATAAGGAGGCAGAAGTCACCTACCCCACCCACTAAACAGGCCTGGAGATGTGACAAAAACCGTCTCTCTCCGAGAGGATCACTAATTTCAGGAGCACAGGAAAGAACCAGAACCTGGCAGCAGAACGCCTGGACTTAAATTCTAGTTTGAGCAATTAGCATGTGCGTCATTCTGACAAGTTACTCGCTCTCTCTTAGTCTCAGCTACCTCCGGTGCAAAATAAACACCCTTTACCCACGTCACACGGCCAGGTGGAGGGCTAAATGAAAAAAACAAAAAAAACCCCCACAAAACATAAAACAGGGTAAGGGAAAGCATCTGACAGGTAGGCACATTAGCGACATATGACCCAAGTTTCTTGAATGAATGCAAGTAAAAAAAAAAAAAAAAAAAAAAAAAAAAACCTACTTAATTAATATTTTTAGGGACGCCCCGGCGGCTCAGTGGTTGAGCATCTGCATTCGGCCAGGGCGTGACCCCCACGTCGGGCTCCCCGCATGGGGCCTGCTTCTCCCTCTGCCTGGGTCTCTGCCTCTCTCTCTCTCTCGCTCTGTGTCTCTCATGAATAAATAAAAAACATCTCAAAAATAAAACGAAATCATTCTTAAACAACACACATCAACGTCAACGCTCACGCAGGCCTTCCAAGGAAACCCCGACGCGCGCAGCGGGCGCAGGCGTGGCGGACACAGGCGCCAGGGGAGGTCGGGGCCCCACACAACGGCGCGTGCGACCTTCCGAGACCCGAGCGCCAACCACAGACGGTCACTCACCTTCTTAATGGCGACAATTTGGTTGGTGTTCTTGTCTCGGGCCTTGTAAACCGTGGCAAACTAGAGAGAAAAACAGAACTCATCTAAGTGCCTGGGGGCTTTTTTTTTGGGGGGGGGGGGTGTCTGTGTTTTTGCCTTTTGAGCTACCGGGAGGCTCGGACCGGGCCCGTAGGGCTCTAGGGGCGGCCCGGCGGCGGCGGGCAGGGGCGAGGCCGACCCTCGGGGCGCCCCAGGCCGATCCTCGCCCCCCCCGCCCCCGCTCCAGGGCCCGCGGGGCGGCCTCGCGCACGAAGGGGCTGCCAGGCCAGGCCTCCCGCCCCCGCCCCCGCCCGAAAAGCCGCGCAGGGTCCTGTCGGTCCAGGGCCCCCCGAGCCCCGCCCGAGAGCCTCACCTGTCCCTCCCCGAGGAAGTCCAGCTTCTCATAACGCTTCGCTCGTGACTTCACGTCCACCGCCATCCGGCGCGCGAAGCCGACCCCAACCGACCGGGCAGAGCCTTCCAGACGGCGGGAATTTAAAGCCACCTTAAAGCCCCCAACAGCCACTTCCGCTGAGCGCGAGCCGGCGCTTTAGTAGCTCCGCCCCCACTTCCGGTCTGGGCTGGCGCGCCGCGCGTTCCGGCGGAAGCTGCGCGACGTAGGTCCGTTGGCTTTTCGGGGCCGTCGCCGCCCTGTCCCGCCGCAGCCGGTTGGTGCCGGGAGCGGAGCGTTGGCGCAGGTGTCTTTGTCACCTTGAGAACTTCTCAGCGCAGGTGATTCCTCCCCTGCCTCGGGCAGGTCAGCGTGGCGAGACGGTGCTCTGGGCTCGGGGCTTAGTAGGCGTGCGAGACCGGAAGTCCTGACCTATCCCCGCTCTGGCTTCCTGGAGCCTGCTCCGGGGCCTCCGTCGCCGCTGTTGCTATGGACGCTTAGAGCTGCAACAATCTCGGGTTACTTAGAAGACGGAGAGCCCAGTGGTTAGGGGCTGGGCCGGAGACCTCAGTGCAGGCCCGAGGAAGCAAAATCCAGGTCAACCGAAGCAGTTCGTGCTGTGGAACAGACTGCTGGCCATCCGTTTTCCACTCTGTAAAATGGAAATAATAGGCCACATCGTAACTGGTTGTGAACATAACTGGTTTCGAGACACGCAGAAACTTTAGACATACCAAGTGCTCAATTGAGTGCGAACTATGAGCAGTACTCAAACTTGATTCTCCTGTTTTCATGCAAATCAACACATTAAACACATTAACGCACTTACTCATGGAATGTGTATTGAGTGCTTACCATGTGCCAGGCTCTGTTGTAGACTGACAGATCAGCAGGGAAAAAGACAAAGATCCATGCTTTCCAATGGAAGGAGATAAAATGTGTTATGATGGATACAGTGAAGTGCTACAGAGATAAAGCAGGGAAAGGGGATTGGGAAGGGCTTGCAGTTTAAATAGGGTGTTTGACCTGGGTAGTAGCAACTTCTTGCTAGACACGTGTCCAAAGGCAAGGGAAACAGGCAAAAATGAACTATTGGGAATTCGTCAAGATGAAAAACTTTTGTACAGCAAAGGAAAGCAGTTGAGAAAACCAAAAGACAACTCACAGAATGGAAGAAGATATTGGCAAATGTCTTATCAGATAAACGACTAATATCCAAAATCTGTAAAGAACTTATCAAACCCAATACCCAAAGAACAAATAATCCAATCAAGAAATGAGCAGAAGGGGTGCCTGGGTGGCTCAGCGGCTTGGTGCCTGCCTTTGGCCCAGAGCATGATCCTGGGGTCCCAGGATCAAGTCCCACATCAAGCTCCCTGCATGGAGCCTGCTTCTCCCTCTGCCTGTGTGTCTGCCTCTCTCTCTGTGTCTCTCATGAATAAATAAATAAAATCTTAAAAAAAAAAAAGAGCAGAAGACACGAACAGACATTTCTCCAAAGAAGACATATGGATGGCCAACAGACACATGAAAAAATACCCCATGTCGCTCAGCATTAGGGAACTATAAAAATCCCGATGAGATACTGCCTCACACCAGTCAGAATGACTAAAATGAACAAGTCAGGAAGCGACAGATGTTGGTGAGGATGCAGAGAAAGGGGAACTCTCTTACACTGCTGGTGGGAACGCAAACTGGGTACAGCCACTCTGGAAAACAGTATGGAGGGTCCTCAAAAGCTTGCAAATAGAGCTACCTTATGACTCATCATTGCACTAGTAGGTATTTACCCCAGAGATACAAATGTGGGGATCCAAAGGAGCACCTGCACCCCAGTGGTTATAGCAGCAATGTCCACAATAACTGAACTATGGAAAGAGCCCAGCTCTCCATCGACAGATGAATGGATAAAGATGTGGTGTATATATGCAATGGAATACTACTCAGCCATCAAAAAAATCTTGCCATTCACAGTGACATGGATAGAACTAGACGGTACTATGTTAAGTGAAATCCATTAGAGAAAGATAATCATCTCACTTTTGTGAGATTTAAAAAACATAATGATCACAGGGGAAGGGAGGGAAAAATAAAACAAGATGAAATCAGAGAGGGAGACAAACCATAAGAGACTCTTAATCATAGGACACAAACTGAGGGTCACTGAAGGGGGTGGGAGGTGGGGAGATGGGGTACCTGATGATGGACCTTAAGGAGGGCACATGATATAATGAGCACTGGATATATATAAGACTGATGAATCACTAACCTATACCTCGGGAACTAATAATACATTAAATGTTAATTAAATTTAAAAAATTGAGTGTTAAAAGACATCACTAAAAAAGACACTGCAAAGAGAGACAGAGAAAAGAGAAAAGAAAAAGCCACTGCAGACTTTTTAGCAAAGTGATATGATCTGACTTAATGTTTTAGAAAATTCACTATGGTTGTTTTGTAAGACCACAATATAGACTTAGGCAAGAAAAAGCAAGGCCAGCGAAAGAATAATTGCAGTTATCCAGATGGCTATATGTCTTATCAATTTGGCTTCTAGGCAATAAGATTTGCTGATAAGGGATCCCTGGGTGGCGCAGTGGTTTAGCGCCTGCCTTTGGCCCAGGCCATGATCCTGGAGACCCAGGATCGAATCCCACGTCGGGCTCCCGGTGCATGGAGCCTGCTTCTCCCTCTGCCTATGTCTCTGCCTCTCTCTCTCTCTGTGACTATCATAAATAAAAAAATAATAAAAAAAAGCAAGGCATTAAAAAAAAAGATTTGCTGATAAACTGGATATGGGTTGTGGAGGAAAAAATGATACTTGCAAGGTTTTGAGCTGAGGCATCTGATGTTTCTAAGAGTTGAGAATATTCATTGTTAGAGGTGTTGAAGGGAGAATATTAAGGTTCATGATTTAGTCAAGGTAATACAGAGTAAGTTCTTGCTCTGTATCTAGACTACTTATATTTGCATACTGGCCTCACGAGCATTCAGTCACCGGACTCACTACTTGAGCAAAATCTTTGACTTTATTCTTAGTTTCCTCATTTGTAATAGGACTACTGAAAGGGTTGCCACAAGGCTTTAAGTGCTTTACAATTACAAAACCCCCAGAATAATGTTTACAGTGCTAAGTTTGTTATCACATAACTATTACTAGTCACCTTCCAACTCTTTGCCACTTGGGTCTTTTTTTTTTTTTAAGATTTTATTTATTTATTTATAGAGACACAGAGAGAGAATGAGAGGCAGAGACGAAGCAGGCTCCATGCAGAGAGCCTGACGCAGGACTGATCCAGGGTCTCCAGGATCACGCCCCCAGCTGCAGGCGGCGCCAAACCACTGTGCCACCGGGGCTGCCCGCCACTTGGGTCTTTATTGAGTTGACGTTTTCATAGGCAAAATCCTCATACATGACACAAAGCATACCATCTTTATCATTTCTCTTAACGGTACCTAGATGTACCTAATGATACACGTTATCATAGAACTTAGGTCAAAGTTCCTTCTGAAAAGGCATCACTTTATAAACGGTAATCTAACCTCACTTGTAGTAGAAATTATTTCTACCAAATGATTTCTACTAAGCTAAATAGTGAGCTAAATGTGATGTCTAGGGGAACCTGGGGGACTCAGTGCTTGAGAATCTGGCTCAGGGCCTAATCCTGGGGTCCTGGGTTCGAGTCCTGCATCCAGCTCCTCACAGGGAGCCTGCTTCCCCCTCTGCCTATGTCTCTGCCTCTCTGTGACTCTCAAGACTAAATGAAACAAAACCACAGAAATTTATTTTAAAATTAAAAATTTTGGGAAGCCCCGGTGGCGCAGCGGTTTAGCACCGCCTGCCGCCCAGGGCGTGATCCTGGAGACCCGGGATCGAGTCCCACATCAGGCTCTGCATGGAGCCTGCTTCTCCCTCTGCCTGTGTCTCTGCCTCTCTCTCTCTCTCTGCATCTCTATGAATAAATAAATAAATAAAAATCTAAAAAAAAAATTAAATTTTTTAAAAATAAATGTGATGGCTAGAGGTTCCAAACTGTATTATGGCAAATGAACTCATAATCACTGCATTAGACTATGCTAAATAAGTTCCTATTTGGGGACATTTTAAGTATGGTAACAAATATAGTTATTTAGGTGTTATTCTGGGTTCATTAGGTCACCGTATGTATAAAATGCCATTCAGCATCTGTATAGCATTGTCCAGTTTACAAAGCACTTGCACAGGGATCCCTGGGTGGCGCAGCGGTTTGGCGCCTGCCTTTGACCCAGGGCGCGATCCTGGAGACCCGGGATCGAATCCCACATCGGGCTCCCGGTGCATGGAGCCTGCTTCTCCCTCTGCCTATGTCTCTGCCTCTCTCTCTCTCTCTGTGACTATCATAAATAAATAAAAATTTAAAAAAAAAAAAAAAAAAAAAAAAAAAAAAACAAAGCACTCGCACATATGAGCACTAGCTAGCCTCCAAGATGGCCCAATGCGTCTTCCCTTCTGCTGTCAGGGCACTTGTGTAGTCTATTCCCACAGTGAAACAGACTGTTCTGTGTGACTTGTGGAATATGTCAGAATTGAGTGCATGTACCTTTTTTTTTTTAAGATTGTATTTATTTATTCATGAGACAGAGAGAAGCAGAGACCCAGGCAGAGGGAGAAGCAGGCTCCATGCAGGGAGCTCGACACGGGACCCCCAGGATCACGCCCTGAACTGAAGGCAGCGCTAAACCAATGAGCCACCCAGGCTGCCCCAGGGCTTCTAACTCTTAGGTAGAAAGGCACTGCTCTTTCAGCCTTGCATGCTTAGATGACTCACTCTGGGGGAAATCAGCCATCAAGCCATGAATTCAATCAGGCCGCCCCGTGAGGAGGACTATGTGGGGAGGAACTGGGGCCTCCTGCCAACAGCCAATATCAACTTGCCAGTCTAGTGAGTGAGCCACCCTGGAGGTAGAGCATCTAGCTCCAAGCAGGCCCTCGGTAACTGCAGCCCTGGCTGGAGTCCGACTGCACCTTCTGAAAGACACTGAGCATAAATGTCCAGCCAAATTACTCCAGAATTCCAGACCCAGAGATATCATGAGCTAATAAGTGATTATTGTTTTAGCCACATTTTGGGTTTTCAGTCATTAAGTTTTGATTTGCTACAGAATAATACACAATAATTGATCCTGCCTATATTATATACTGTTAGGGAGCAAAACGGAGACTTGAACAAATTCGGCAATTTTCTCATGGTTATGTACATTTAAGTGCTTAACTCCTAAGTGAAAATACTGGCTATTAATCTATCCTTTTTGGGAGCTCATCCTATGACACCATTTCCTACTGAAGATGCCTTTTTGCCATAGTTAAGCTGACAAATTCTGTAAATGTGATAGTTTTTCATTGCACCATTCATGGTAGGAGCTCTAATGAAGATGACCTTCAGACAGTTCTAGTATGGGGTTTCTGACTGCTGGCCCACAGTATCACACAAATCATTCTTCATTGCTTGAACCCACTCTGTTTGGGAAAGCAAAAAAATCGACCTTGGCTTCCTTTTAGTGAAGTGAAAAAAAGGAGAAAGAAGAAAATAGTGCTAATCTTTTAGAATATTTTCCAAATAAGTTTTTAAAATAATAACAGAAAAATAATGAGTCACATTGTTTTGCTGAGTCACCAAACACCTATTTCGTATTCGACTTGGGCAACATTTATACTAGGCCACGATAGAGAATTTATAAGAAAAGCAGATCAACTATGAAATAACAAAAAAAGTAAAGTTTAATCCACAGGCAACTGAGTAATATTCAATAACAATTTGACTCTAATGCCCACAAGCTACCCTTACTATTAGGGATGACTTTTTATTATTTATTTATTTATTTATTTATTTATTTATTTATTTATTTTATTTATTTTATTTATTAGGGACGACTTCTTTAAAGCATATTCTAGATATCATTCAACGTATGGAAGAAAATTTATTTAGCTTTGTGACGCTTTAGTTTCACAATAATGCATACCCTTGGCACTGTAAGCCTCTAAAGTTCCATAAATAGCTTTAATAAGGTAAATATTTAGGTTGATTTTAAGAGGCTTTCAGACATTAAGTTTGAGAAAGTGGTTTTCAGAATTTGCATACATGACAAAACAGTAAAATAAATCAAATAGTAAGACTTAACACCCCCCCCTTTTTTTTTTAAGACTTAACACCCTTAATAACATAGTAAGTTGCAATTTCTAATCAAACATCTCTTCCTAGATTATATTCATTTTGATCTCTTATTTTCCATTTTAAACTCTGGTATTTTCTTCTGAATATAGGTTACAAATAATCTTTTGTGTTAACTCCCAGTTTTAATACCACAAAGTTCCCTGTTTTACCTTAACTGTATTTTTATCATCTAGTGTAGGATATGCTTTTTAAACTAGTTATACTCCAGTAACTTTGTGAATGAAAAAATGTTAAAAAAATAAAGAACAAATAATGGAGTCATTCTTTCACTAATCCTTATCCAGTTTCAGGAAAAATCATTCCCCCAAAGCAGCAATCTATATGGTAAATCTTTCCATGTCTGAAACAAAAGTGAAATTATGGGAAACCTATGATAGTTTACTACATATTGTATGCTTTTAATAGCTCAACACTGGTAATACTTGATAATCGAGAGTAAATTAATAGGCTAACATTTAAAAATGTATACTTTAATAAGTATATAAGCAATTAGGTAAGCTTGTGAAGAAACTGACCAAGATAACATATATTAGAAGATACAAGTGTCCATCTAAATTTTCTATATTTTTTTTCTTTTTTTTTAACAGAGTATTTATTCAAGTTGTTTACTGTATAATTTCTCATGTGCCATTTTGGAAGTTCTTTATTGTAAAGACTATTCTTTTGTCTGATGACAAACAGCAGCCACACTGTCAGTGATTATTCCGGACCTCCACGCTGAAAATGAAAAAAACAAAGCAAAAAGATTAGGTATTAACTTTACAGAAGAAATGCTTTCACAGCCACTATACAAGTTTACACCATTTTAAGCAAATGATCTTTAGGTATTTAAAAACGATTTCAGTTTTTCATTCCTCTTAAGCACTCCTATCAATATTATAAACAATTTCTGGGATCCCTGGGTGGCTCAGTGGTTCAGCGCCTCCCTTTCACCCAGGGCACGATCCTGGAGTCCCAGGATCGAGTCCCACATCGGGCTCTGCATGGAGCCTGCTTCTCCCTCTGCCTGTGTCTCTGCCTCTGTCTCTCATGAATAAATAAATAAAATTAAAAAAAAAAAAAAAAAAAGGAAAAACAATTTCTGATCCGGAAGGGACTCAAAAGTTGACCCTGATTGATGGTCCTCAAATTTCTTGGTCTCAGCAGCCCTTCACACCTTGCCTTGGAAAACTACCAAGGACTCTACCGAGCTTTTTTCTTTCTTTTTTTTTTTTTTACCGAGCTTTTTTCATGTGGCTATAGCTATTGCTACTTCCCATATTATACTTCCACACATATATTCCTTCATGTACTTTTACTGAGGGCTTGTTACATGGTGTATTTCTTACAGTCTTGGCCAACCTGACTATCTTAGTTTTAACTACGGACCCGCCATGACAAGGTGATGGAAAGAGCAAGTAAATCAGTCTATGAAATTCCAAAAGCCAAAAATGTTCACGTGTTTTGCAAGGTACTAAGATAAAGAGCAATGACGTACTTGGATAAATTCAATTTCTTCTTGAGACACAAGTTTCCTTCTGTATTTCTGAGGTAATGTTTTTATGATTTCTGCAGTATCTGGTGGACCATGATGCATCAGCAAATCGGGTGATTTACTTCCCTTAGAATGCTGTGAAATTGAAGAAGAATGAGACGGTAGTCCTGCTGATCTCAAAACTTCTGATACTGAAAAAAAAAGTAATTAGAGAAATAAATTGTTCAGGTGTCTTAAAATACTACTTTGAGTTATCTATTATTGAACAAGCAAGTCATTCTTCAAATGCTAAGTGTAGTTCTAAGAGGTGTTACTGAGTAACAGTTGGGTAGCTATATTTAATTTCATAAAACAAAGTAGCTTTAAGTGAATGAATTACTAAATCAAACAAGTCTGTAAAATAATAAAATTTCTAGATAATGGAGTTTAACCCATATGGGTCATCTACATTACTTAACTTTTGTCATATGGTGGCATTTACAGTTAAAAATTATTACACTCAAAAAAAATTGTTAAACTCCTCCCTGAATTAATGATTAAATATCTTATAATAAAAACAGGGATAATCATAATGATCACTGAGTAATGTAGAGAATTGTTAAATCACTATACTGGACACTCTAAGTTAACTATACTGGAATTAAAAAAAACACAGGGATAAAATAAAAGATCAGATAAAAGGGAGGGGTAAGAGGAAAATAGGACTGGTTTAGATTTTCAATTACTTTATAGGCAAGGATTGCTCAGGGTAAGGCAGTCTTACCTACTGAATGAATGAATAAATAAGCGAATGAAAGAAAAGTTCGGCTGGCAGAAAAATACTGTTCCTCACAATCTCTCTCCCAACCTAAACGCGGGAGAGTCTTTTAAAAGACAGAAGAAAAAAAAAAAAAAGACAGAAGAGGGCAGCCTGGGTGGCTCAGCAGTTTAGCGCTGCCTTCGGCCCAGGGCATGATCCTGGAGACCCAGGTCGAGTCCTCGTCGGGCTCCCTGCATGGAGCCTGCTTCTCCCTCTGCCTGTGTCTCTGTCTCTCTGTGTCTCTCATAAATAAAATCTTTAAAAAAAAAGAAAAGAGAGAATAAAAGGGGATCCCTGGGTGGCTCAGAGGTTTAGGGTCTGCCTTCCGCCCAGGGCGTGATCCTGGAGTCCCGGGATCAAGTCCCGCATCCGGCTCCCTGCATGGAGCCTGCTTCTCCCTCTGCCTGACTCTCTCTCTCTCTCTCTCTCTCTCTGTCTCTCATAAATAAATAAAATCTTAAAAAAAAAAAAAAAAAAAAAGAAGAAGAAAAAAAAAACAAGACAGAAGAAAAGGGAATCCCTGGGTGGCTCAGAGGTTTAGCATCTGCCTTCCGCCCAGGGCATGATCCTGGAGTCCTGGGATCGAGTACTGCACTGGGCTCCCTACATGGAGCCTGCTTCTCCCTCTGCCTGCCTCTCTTTCTCTCTCTCTCTCTCTCTCTCTCTCTCTCTCTCTCCATGTCTCTCATGAATAAATAAATAAAATCTTAAAAAAAGAAAAAAGAAAAAAAATTCAGAGACATGTTCTGTTGAGTCACCACCTTTTTAAATGGAGGTAGCAAGTTAATTTCTACTTGCATGCCACCTAGCATACTATTGTGATCTAAGCTACAATGGTCTCTCCCTGATTTTAAAATGGGAAATAAAAAATAAAAAAATGAAAAATAAAAAAAATAAAATGGGAAATAATGCCTGTAACAGAATATTCATATATAAATATGCCTGTACATATTTATTTATTTATTTTTAAATCTGAAGTACAACTTACCATTAGGTTTAGGATTGTCTCTTCTGTCAGGGAACCTTATTAATGGTGTATGTGGCTTGACTACCTAAAGGGAAAATAAAATACATGGAAAAAAAGATGAGGCACTAAAATAGACTCATTTACTATAAAAGAAACAACCTACTGAACTTCATAGATACCTTTGTTAAAATAAACTTAGTATTTGACAGCGACCTTACTTTTTAAAAGATTTTATTTATTTATTTGAGATAGAGCAAGAGAGTGAGCACAAGCTTGGGAGTTGAGGGCAGAGGAAGAGGGAGAAGCAGACTCCCCGCATTCCCAGGACCCTGGGATCATGCCCTGAGCCAAAGGCAGATTCTCAACTGCCCATCACTCAGGCGCCCCATTAACAGCAACTTTAAATCTTACTATTTTACTCTTCTCCAACCAGGAAAACTGGTCTATGAACTATTAATTCATTTATCTTATCTGCTCTTCATAATAACTTTGGACTTTACACATTATAAGACATTTTACTATACTACCAACAGACCTCAAAACAGCCCTATTAAAAAGATGATATACATTTATGTTATATAACATATATTGCTGAGCTGCTTGGTAAGAATTGGAAGTTTCCTGACTTTTATTTTTTTAAAAAGATTTTATTAGGCAGAGACACAGGCAAAGGGAGAAGCAGACTCCCTGAGGGGACTTGATCCCATGACCCCAGGGTCATATCCTGAACCAAAGCAGATGCCCAACCACTGAGCCACCCAGGTGCCCCATCCTGACTTGTATTGAGTGTTGTTTTCCTATTATGTCAATAACTAGCAGATATTTGGAAGAAACGGAAAAAAGCACAAATAAGAAAACACTATAATCTCCAAACCCACGTAAAACAGATTTAAACATTTGTTAACACTTTTGGTCTGAAGGCTATTCCCACAGAAATATGTATTTTTAGAATACTATTTATAACAGATATTTGCAGACTATTAATGTTTTATCCCTAAAATTCCAGAGGAACTATAGGGAGGAACTTATAGGGACCTTTAAATATGAAATTTTCTGAGACAATGCTAAGACTCAAAAACAGTACTATTTGCACCTAAGGTAATCTCTAAGTTGCTCTGTAACTAGTATATTGAAGTGTGTGTTTATCTGCAAAATATTTAGATATACGTAGTACATATATTTTATATGAGTACAGAAGTAAATAGGCTTGTTGGGATTGGCCTGAAAGCACCACCATAATTGTGCTGCTGTGAGAAAATGCTGGAATAGAGTTGTCTCCCACAGCATAGGAGCACACTCAAGTCTTTCATGTTAAAAAACAAAACTCTAGGGACGCCTGGGTGGCTCAGCAGCTGGGTGTCTGCCTTCGGCTCAGGTCATGATCCCGAGCCTGGGGATGGAGTCCCACATCGGGCCCGCTGCATGCAGCCTGCTTCTCTCTCTGCCTGTGTCTCTGCCTATGTCTCTCATGAATAAATAAACAAAAAATCTTTTAAAAAATAGAGTAAACTCTAAATATAAACACATAGAAGCAACTGTTACTGTATATGAGTTGGTAACATAACTAAGGGAATAAAAAGGCGAATCCAAGTAACTTTCATAGTGCTTAGACTCTATACTTTAGTCTAAAAGCAATGATAATAATACTAACACTAAGAAATCTTTAACTTCTTAACTGAGTAGGTTGGTATGGGTAATTGCATAAATGTAGCAATTTGGAAACCAGGTACTGCAGGACACAGGCAGAGGGAGGGGAGAAGCAGGCTCAGGATCCCGGGATCCGGGATCACGCCGAAGATGGATGCTCAACCACTGAACTACCCAAGTGTCCCATATTCTACCTTTTGTATACTCTTCCCCTTATTCCTCCATTTTAAAAGTGGTATTAGAGCCAAACAGTCAGAATAATATTATCAACAAGTCTTTCACCTGTATCTCCATTATATAATCTTAGTTGTTGCAGTCACATACTTTCAATGTTCATATCCATTTCCTATACTGAAACAACTCCAGGTATAACTAAGTATTCCTCAGCTGTCTCTCATTCTCTGGGAGATCTAGTAGGAAGGGCACCAGGGAACAATATTCCCTGAGTTATTAAAGGTGTAGAAGGATTTGTGGCCTTTACAACTTGAAGGTCAGTGTAGCTGGATGTATCTGTGGTTTATCTCTTCTTCTAAATTTTACTTATTTATTCCAGAGAGAGAGAGCGTGAATGAGTGTGGAAGCATGACTGAGGGGAGGGGCAGAGGGAGAAGCAGACTCCCTCCTGAGTAGGGAGCCCAATTCAGGCCAATCCCAGGACCCCAGGATCATGACCCAAGCCAAAGACAGACGCTTAACCGACTGAGCCACACAAGTGCCCTCCTCACCTTTTCTTTCCTTAACTACCTTAAATATGTTATCCACGTGTCCTCTTTTATGAGCTATTATTGTTGAAAACTGATAACTTTTGTTCTAAGTGCTTGATCTTGTTGCCTGGATCACCCAAGAATTTTTTTTTATTTTTCTCCTTTAAAATCTAAAGATTCTAGGGACCGTTGGGTGGCTAAGTCAGTTGGGCGACTACCTCTTGGTGTCAGCTCATGACCTCAGGGCCCTGGGATCAAGTCCTGCATGGGACAGGCTCCCTCTCTTTCTGCCCTGCTACCCCCATGCACTTGTGTTCTCTCTCTCTCTCTAAAATAAATAAGTAAGGGACGTCTGGGTGGCTCAGCAGTTGATGGACTGCCTTTGACTCAGGGCGTGATCCTGGAGTCCTGGGATCAAGTTCCACTTTGGGCTGCCCACAGAGAGCCTGCTTCTCCCTCTGCCTGTGTCTCTGCCCCCCCCCCCCTTTGTGTCTCTCATGAATAAATAAAATCTTTAAAATAAATAAGTAAATTTTAAAAAAGAAATCTAAAGAATCTACAGAATACATCCATTGGTCAACCACACTTGGTTAATTCTCTCAAGCTTAAGGTAAAGGTTTAAGTCTTCTTTTACATCAGGAAAGTTTTATTAACTTTTAGGTTAGGTTAGGTTTTGAGACTTGTTCTATTTGCTTTTTCAGAGACTACTTAGTATACAAAAGTTGCATCCTCCTGTTTTTCTCTACCTCTATGACTTTCTCTGAACCTTTTAATCTTTTCCTTCATTGTTCTGTGATTTTTTTTTTCATTTTCCTCTTTTCATGCACTATTTCCTTTAGCAAAACTTGAGTTGCCTATTTACCTCTTCATTCCTTGTACTTCAGTATTTACTTTTGAAAAGCTCTTTTAGTTCTTCACTAAGTTCGGAGCTGCATTGTTCCTAAAATCTTAACCTAAAATCTAACCTCAACTACAACCTTTTAACTCCGTAACTCTGTGTAACTCTTTTCTGTTACTTCCCATTGTAAGCTTCACCAAACCCTTCAGTTCCTTGATTGTTCCTTATTCCAGTCAATTGGTTCCACCCTGACTTTACCCCCTTTCTTACCTAGCTTTGAACCCAATGTCCTCTTACTAGCACTCTCAACCTCCTTGCTGGAGGATTATCTTCACCTTACCTGTAAATCTCAAATCCTGAATGAATCCAACTACCCATCTTCTTCCCATATCTCATGCAGTCAAATGATTTTGTAAATGATAAATCATCTTTCTGATTATGATCAACCCAAACATCAAATATATATGCTTGGCATTTGGGCATTTTTATAGAAGTCTTTTTGTAGATATATGCATTTATTTCTCTTGGGTAATAAACCTGTGAGTAAAACTCCTAGGTCATAAGGTAGATATGTTTAACTACTAGAGACTCACAAAACAGATTTCCAAAGTGGCTAGAGGATAATTATACTCCTACCAGCAATGTATGAGAGTTTTAGGTTCTTCACACTGTCCTCTCCTAGTATGGGCAGTTTTTAAAATTTGCTTAACTTTGATAGATGCAGTAGTACTTCCTGATTTTAATTTGTATTTTAAGTAATGAAGTAGAAAGTCTTTTCACAGGCTTATCGCTCGTTTGTCTGTCTTGTGTTGTGCAATTTCAACTCTTTAACCCGTTTTTAAGTTGAGCTATATATTACAGATAGGTACGGTTGTACATAATGGATACGAGCCCTTTGTAAGGGGTCTTCCCTGTCCTCGCAGGACAATCGGTCAAGGCTCAATATCTACCAACTGGAATGAGTGAGGATCATTCCTTGCGGAGGGGCTGAAGGCTGAGATCTGGAATTATCTTCCAGACTCAAAAAGCTTTGAGAACAAGTCCTAAGAGATGTGCTTGTGCAAGAGGGAAATGCACGTCTCACATCAAAGTCAAAAACCATGCAATAATACGCTTTCAGAGCTGAAAGCAGATTGTGCGAAACCACCGCGAATGTGGACGTGGGGTCCCTTTACTCGCCCGCTTCGCCCCCTGAAGCCCAATCACCGCTGCAGAAGCGAACACGAAAGCGGTCGGGAGTCCGTGAGCGGCCGTGAGCGGCGTGGGGATTAAAGGGCTCCTCTAGCTACCGAAGTAAACTCAGCGGGAAAGAAAGCAAGCTTGGGAAACCAACACCTGCATCGTTAAGACGTGACAGCTGCACTTAAGTAACACCTCTGCCCCCCCGTCCCCCCGTCCCCCCGTCCCCCCGTCCAGCCGGTAGCCGGACGCTCGGATCGCTGAGGACGACGCCGGGGGGAACGCGGCTGGCAGGCCGGGGCTCCGGCCATTCCCGAGACCTTGAAGGGACGCGGGTCAGACCCGGGGTTCGCGTCCTTCCCATTGGCTGCTCGGGGGCGGTCCAGGCAGCGCCACGCGCCCATTGGCCGGACCACGGCCAGGGCAGCCCAGCTCGCAGACTGCGGGCCCCCCGGCTGCTCCGGGCCCCCGGGCGGGTACGGGTCCGGGCCCCCCGGCTGCTCCGGGCCCCGCGCTCCGGCAGCCCGGCTCGAACCCTCAGCTCCAGGCCCCGGCTCCCTGACCGACCCGACGGCCACAGGTCCAGTTCCCAGACAGAACCCGGAGCGGGGGGGGGCCGGGGTCACCGCGCAGCCTCCGCCTCCGCCATTGCTATAATCGCCACCATCCCTACCGCCCACGGCGCGAAAAAGCGACCCAGTCGCCTTACCTGAACGACCCTGCTGGCGGACGCCATCTTGCTGCCCATCATGACCCCAGGCTGGGGAGGCTTCCGGGGCGCTCGCTCCGCGCGGGGATAACGGGAGCCCCGGGCGGCGGGCGGCGGGGGCCGGGCCTCCCGTGACGTCAAGGGGCGGGGCGAGCGGCGCCGAGCGGGCTCCTCCTCCGCTGGGGCTGGCCCCGCCCCCGTGCCCCTCCCACCTGCCCCTGCTGACTTTGTGTCAGCTGTTCCTTCCCCGGAGAGCTTTTTTTTTTTTTTTTTTTTTTTTTAATAATTTATTTACTTTGAGACAGAGAGAGGCAGAGACACAGGCAGAGGGAGAAGCAGGCTCCATGCATGGACTTGGGACTTGGGACTCGATTCCGGCACCCCGGGGTCACACCCTGGGCGGAAGGCGGCGCTAAACCGCTGGGCCACCGGGGCTGCCCTGTATTATGGTTCTTAATGTCCCTAGTTACCTGGCCTTTGACTCCCTTCTAGTTCCAGGTCCCCTGTTCTGTCATTGGCTGTAGACCCTTAGGCAAAACTCACCATGCATGATGGCCTCTTGTTGTGATTCAGTAAAAAGTACCTAAGACAATTTGTGAATTTTCTTGATAAAAAAATTTGAAACTACAAAAAAAAAAATTGAAATTACATGTAATAAAGCAGATCTAACTTCTAGTTTAAAGAACACAGGTGTGAAGACGCCTAGGTGGCTCGGTGGTTGCCTTTGGCTCGGGTCTTGATCCCAGGGTTCAGGAATGGAGTCCCTCATCCGGCTTCTCCCTCTGTCTGTGTCTCTCTCTGTCCCTCATGAATAAATAAGCTTTTCAAAAAATAAAGAATACAGATCTTTATATATAAAGTTATATAAGCTACTAGGAAGCAATGAGACAAGTCCTAATAGAAAACTTTGTACAAGTCATCTGGTTTAAGTCAGTGACTGTAAAAAAAAAAATAGGGTGCCAGTGCATATAATCTCTGACGCTCAGTTCAACTCAAATATGCTAGGGTTAATGGAAAGCAGCCATAGATAATATGTACATCTATGGGCAAAGCTTTGTTCCAATAAAACTTCAATTATAAAAACAGCCAGCTGGTAAGCCATAGTTTGCTGGCCTCTGATATAGATGAACCAGCCAAACGAAGAAACTGAGCCTCACCACCAATCACATTTAAAATAATCACATTTAAAATAATCTGTTAGTAAAATATACTAACAAAAGCACCGCAGGCCCAGAATTTAAGACGGACTGAGATGTAAAATGGTATTTGGGTGCCCAGCTGAGAAAGCTGCTCAGGACATAGTTCTAATACCTTCTTCAGATATGGCCAAGGCCAATAATGGAAAGGGAGAACTTAGCAAAGAGCAGAGTCAAAAAGCACAAAAGAACCTCTTCCAGGGCAGCCTGGGTGGCTCAGCGGCTTAGCACCGCCCTCAGCCCAGGGTGTGATCCTGCAGACCCCGGATCGAGTCCCACATCGGGCTCCCCCCAGAGAGCCTCCTTCTCCCTCTGCCTGTGTCTCTGCCTCTCTGTGTCTCTCATGAATAAATAAAATCTTAACAAAACAAAAACCTTCTTCCAGTGAGCAGTATAAGAACCGAATCAAAAAGTGTTCCCCCTGCCTCGGAAAGGGCACCTCCTATCATCTGCCAAGCAGTATTTCAGAATTGCTAACCTTGTCCCGTATAGTATGCTGGCTGTGTGAAGCAACAGAATTTGTCTTATTCAGTTCATTAATCTCCAGATCATGAAAAGCCACATTTGGACCTGATGTGAAAGACTATCGTGAGATCCTGAACTTTGAAACTGTGATGACTGAATGAGACTGTTAACTTTCCTTTGGGAAGTGTGTCTTCTATGTGCAAAAAGGAAGTTAATATTTAAGACCAAGACTTCATACTGTGGTGGACTTTATGCTTTTCAGCAGATACCCATATTCTTTCCCCCACTATGAAACCTAGCATTCCCCTGTTGTGGGAGTATACTTTCTTGTCCCAGTGATGTTTGGCTTGGTGAAATTAGCCTTCGTGGAAATAATGTACACCTTTCCCAAGTAGAAACTTTATTTATTTTTTTTTTAAAGATTTTATTTATTTATGATAGTCACACAGAGAGAGAGAGAGGCAGAGACATAGGCAGAGGGAGAAGCAGGCTCCATGCAGGGAGCCCGATGTGGGACTCGATCCCCGGTCTCCAGGATCGCACCCTGGGCCAAAGGCAGGCGCCAAACCGCTGCGCCACCCAGGGATCCCCAGAAACTTTATTTTTTTAAAAAAGATTTTATTTATTTGAGAGAGAGGGAGAGCACAAGCAACGTGAGGGGCAGAGGAAGAAGCAGATGTGGGGCTTGATCCCGGGACTGGAGGATCATTACCTGAGCTAAAGGCAGATGCTTAAACCTAATGAGCCACCCAGGCACCCCTCAAGTAGAAACTTTAAAATCATTTCAGGAAAATGCAGTTTTTTAGATGATGCTGAATCTTTGTATCAGGAAGGTATTTTCCAGAATGCCTTTCCATAATAAATATATAACTTGTTGGGGCACCTGCCTGGGTGGCTCAGTTGATTAACCCTCTGATTCTTGGTTTCAGCTTGGGTCATGATCTCATGGGTGGGGGGACAGAGCCCTGCTTTGGACTCCATGTGCACTGGGAAGTCTGCTTATCCCTCTCCCTCTCCTCCCACTCATTCTCTCTCTCTCTCTCTAATAAATCAGTAAAATCTTAAAGAAAAACAATGTTGAAAACACTACGTTGTCTATAAAAATGATCAACAGTTCCAAAGTAATAAAGAACTCAAATCAGAACTTTCTCCAAAAAGGAATGGGATGCTGTAAAAAATGGCAAGTTCTATTTTTTTAAATTTACTTATATATAGTTTTAGTAACCTGTATACCCAACATGGGGCTTGAATTCAAAACTCCGAGATCAAGAGTCACGTGATCACCTGAGCCAGCCAGCAAGTTCTATTTTTTCATAAGACAAAGTAACATTTACTTTTTAACTTCTAAAAGTAAAGCATAATACAGAAATACAAAATAAAAAATTCACAATTACTCTACAAGAACCACAGGCATTAGCCCTTTGGATAGGTTTATCTTTTTTATTTTTCAAGGCTGAGGTACTTTATTTGGGTTTCTGTTTAAAAATGTGGATGGGGGGCACCTGGGTGGCTCAGCGGTGGAGCACCTGGCTTTGGCCCAGGGCGTGATCCTGGAGTCCCAGAATTGAGTCCCACATCAGGCTCCCTGTATGGAGCCTGCCTCTCTCTCTGCCTCTCTCTCTGTGTGTCTCTCATGAATAAATAAATAAAAATCTTTAAAAAAAATGTGGATGGGAAAGTAAATAAATAAAGATGTGGATGGAATATGAGGGACTTGCAGAGATGTTGGCCACAGAGTACAAACATGCAGCAGTTAGAAGATGAGTAAGTTTTTGAAGATTGAATGCACAGCATTGTGATTATAGGTAACAATATTATATACTTCAAAGTTGCTAAGAGACTTTGAAGAGAATGTTCTCACCACAAAAAAATAATTATGTGGCACAATGGAGATGTGAGCTAATGCCATGGTCATCAAATCAACCCACTGTATACCTTCAACTTATATGAAGCTATGTCAATTATATCTCTATATTTTTAAAAAAGAGAGGGAAAAAATAATCTGTGGTGAGATGAAACTAAAATGAGATTTCAATAAAATACAACTGATAGTTGGAAAAAACAAAGATGTGGATACT
The DNA here is from genome assembly GCF_011100685.1 of Canis lupus familiaris. Lineage (NCBI taxonomy): Eukaryota > Metazoa > Chordata > Mammalia > Carnivora > Canidae > Canis > Canis lupus. The sequence continues at coordinate 53,532,046 of NC_049223.1, read as the reverse complement.
TTTTTCAAAAGCGCACAGAAGTATTCCAAATTATGGGGCACGGGGAGACGGGTTAAATGGGTGATGGGTATTAAGGAGAGCACTTGTGATTAGCACTGGAGTGTTCTATAGTGATGAATCACTGACTTCTACTCCTTGAAACTAATATTACACTGTATGTTAACTAACTGGAGTTTAAATAAAAACTTGAAACTACAAAAAAGAAAGAAGGAAAGAAAGAAAAAAGGAGAGAAAAAAGAAGAAAAGAAAAAGTACTCCAAATGAGAGTTGGAACCGCCAGGAATGTCGTAGAAAAAAATGTCCACATTCATGTCTTTTGGGACCCTTGCAAGGCTAAGATTTTCAGATATTTTTAGAGAATGCCAGTCACTTTATCATATTTAAAAGAACAAATTCCAAGTTATAGTGTTAAGCTACAAAAGATTTATGATACTAGTTAAAAAACACTAAAAAGATTTTTGTTTGAAATATGCCACTTAAATGAGATACCAAAGACTGAAACAAAAATGTCAAAGCACAATTCTTATTAGATTGTGGTGAGATTCTTCTCAAGCTGTAGAACAATTTCCTTTAAGGTAGGATCCTCTGCCCAATTGGCTTTACTTCCTAATATGAGGTTCTGTAATAAAAAAAGAAAAAAAAATTATCTTAAAGTTATAAGTATGTTTAAAAATTTAACAAAATTTTTAAAAATCCTTTCACTAAATTTTTAAAAAGATTTTGAGAAAACAAGAGAGCACACATGTGCACACACACTGTATTTTTTTAATAGAGATATAATTGACACAGTTTCATATAAGTTGAAGGTGTACAGTGGGTTGATTTGATGACCATGGCATTAGCTTACATCTCCATTGTGTCACAAAATTATTTCTTTTTTGTGGTGAGAGCAACTTTGAAGGATATAATATATAATAATATTGTTACCTATAATCACAATGCTGTGCATTGCGTGGGGGAAGAGGAGGGAGAAGCAGGCTCGTCACTGAGCAGAGAGCCCAATGACCCTGGGATCATGACCTGCGCCAAAGGCACTTAACTGACTGAGCCACCCGGGGGCCCCTTTTTTCACTAATCTTATCAAATTTATCTTTACCAAACTAGGTGTAGGTATCTACTCCATGAAAAACTTACATTCTTGGGGCATGTGGGCGGCTCAGTTAGTTAAGGGTCTGACTTGGTTTTGGCTCATGTCCTAATCTTGCAGTAGTGAGACAGAACCACCCCTGCCCTCCTCAGCCCACCCTCAGTGAAGTTTGCTGCTTTAGATTCCCTCTCCCTCTCTGTCTGCCCCCTCCTCCCACTTATGCATGCTCTCTTTCTTTCTCAAATAAATGAATAAATAAAATCTATTTAAAAAAATAAAAAATACATTCTTGTATCCTCATTTCCACTTTCAATAAGGGCCTAGCCTTAATCCCCATAATGCTAGGAATGTTTAAAATATTTTTTTTGGCTGCATCAGTTTTTGTAGATAGCTTTTACATAGTAAGGATTTTTGCAATGTATTCTAGATTAAAGAAAAAAGACTGTAGCTATGGTTCAGTCAGTTTGCACTTCTACAGTGAAAAATGGTTTAAACATACTGTTATGCCCTATTTATTAAAAAAAACAACAAAAAACTATGGCTCAATGATACCAAGTTACGTTTTTTTTTTTAAGATTTTATTTATTTATTCATGATAGAGATAGAGAGAGAGGCAGAGACACAGGCAGAGGGAGAAGCAGGCTCCATGCCGGGAGCCCGACGTGGGACTCGATCCCAGGACTCCAGGACCGCGCCCTGGGCCAAATGCAGGTGCTAAACCACTGAGCCACCCAGGGATCCCCCTGATACCAAGTTACTAATTCAAATTCTGTTTAAATAGATTTTAGAATTGTATTTTTATGTATAAAAGTATTTAAACCTTTGGCCTACACATGGCACATTCTTGCTATAGGGCTAGTGTATATAAATCTAATTAAATTTACAAAAGCAAGAGGAAGTAAGCATTCAAATATGACTGAACCCATTAGGGGCATGAGCTCCTTATGTAGCCAAAGCTATACTCTGCTTAACAAAGTAATGATTTCACTAAATCAAAATTAACACTAAGAGGATATGAATAAAAATTAAGAAAGACAAAATAGGGATCCCTGGGTGGCACAGTGGTTTGGCGCCTGCCTTTGGCCCAGGGCGCGATCCTGGAGACCCGGGATCAAATCCCACGTCGGGCTCCCGGTGCATGGAGCCTGCTTCTCCCTCTGCCTCTCTCTCTCTCTCTCTCTCTGTGACTATCATAAATAAATTAAAAAATTAAAAAAAAAAAAAAAAAAAGAAAGACAAAATAGGGATCCCTGGGTGGCGCAGTGGTTCGGCGCCTGCCTTTGGCCCAGGGCGCGATCCTGGAGACCCGGGATCAAATTCCACGTCGGGCTCCCGGTGCATGGAGCCTGCTTTTCCCTCTGCCTGTGTCTCTGCCTCTCTCTCTCTCTCTGTGCGACTATCATAAATAAATAAAAATTAAAAAAAAAAAAAGACAAAATAATACAAGTACCAAAGCAGCAGGAACAACATGCCAAAGAAAATTAAAGTGATCCTGTACTTATAATGCAATCCTCCACTGGAGGCTAGTGGTGGACTTCCTTACTCCTAGTAACCCACTACTATTAAAAAGTAGATTTAAGACCTGATGAAGAGGGGCACCTGGGTGGCTTAGTTGGTTAAGTGTCCAACTCTTGGTTTTGGCTCAGGTCAAGATCTTAGGGTCATGAGATCAAGCCCACAACAGCTCTATGCTCAGTGTGGAGTTAGCTTGAGATTATTTCCCCCTACTTCTGCTATCCCTCCCTTACCCCCCGGTTATGTTCACTTCTCTTAAATTAAAAAAAAAAAAAAAAAAAAAGACTTTAGGAAGATTTTCTTATGGTCAGATAAAAGAATTCATATTCTACAAGGATATGCTTCACACATAATATTTGCTCCACGGATAATAGGCAATTTTAACTGTATATCTTCATCATTGAAATCTGGTAATTTAAGTATTTTATAGTTTGAGATATTTTATAATTCAAAAGAGCAATGAAAACTCTTCAGAATAAAGGAACACATAAAGTTTAAGAGGTGATGTACTAACAACTACCAACATTAACTGAGAATTTACTTGGACCAGACATTATGCTAAACAGATTAACATGAATTCTCTTCTTTAGCCTTTTTTTTTTTTTTTTTTTTTATGATAGTCACACACAGAGAGAGAGAGAGAGAGGCAGAGACATAGGCAGAGGGAGAAGCAGGCTCCATGCACCGGGAGCCCGACGTGGGATTCGATCCTGGGTCTCCAGGATCGCGCCCGGGGCCAAAGGCAGGCGCTAAACCGCTGCGCCACCCGGGGATCCCTCTTCTTTAGCTTTTACAAGCTCTCTTTCTAAACAGGGAAACTGATATGTAGAAAACTTTAATAATAATTTGTTCAAGATTTGCAACTATTAAGTTGCAGTAGGATCATAATTCTAGATTCCCATCACTTCCATCCATGTTTTCCCTTACCTTCCAAGTTCAAGTTCTAATACTCTCCACCCCACCATTAAACCTATCTCCACAGAGCTGATAAAAATCACCCCACTTATAAATGCCTAAGATGTAATCACAATGAAAAGTCAAAGCTTTGAACATTAAGTACACATAAGTTCTAAATATATGTAAACAGACTACTATCTAGTATTGAATTCATGATTTTTTTCAGGATCAAAGATTAACTAAAAGCAAATCTGAAAGTAACAGAACAATCATTTTTTTTTTTTTAATTTTTATTTATTTATGATAGTCACAGAGAGAGAAAGAGAGGCAGAGACACAGGCAGAGAGAAGCAGGCTCCATGCACCGGGAGCCCGACGTGGGAATCGATCCTAGGTCTCCAGGATCGCGCCCTAGGCCAAAGGCAGGCGCCAAACCACTGCGCCACCCAGGGATCCCAACAATCATTTTTTTAACAAAAAAATTTTTAAGATTTTATTTTTATTTATTTATTCATGAGAGACACAGAGAGAGGCAGAGACACAGGCAGAGGGAGAAGCAGCCTCCCTGTGGGGAGCCCGATGTGGGACTCGATCCCAGGATGCTGGGATCACGCCCTGAGCCGGAGGCAGACACTCAACTGCTGAGCCACCCAGGCGTCCCCATCAATTTTATTTTTTTTAAAGACTTTAGGGGGATCCCTGGGTGGCTCAGCAGCTTAGCGCCCGCCTTCAGCCCAGGGCGTGATCCTGGGGTCCCGGGATCGAGTCCCACGTCGGGGCTCCGTGTATGGGGCCTGCATCTCCCTCTACCTGTGTCTCTGCCTCTCTCTCTGTGTCTCTCATGAATAAATAAATAAAATCTTTAAAAAAAAAAAAAAGACTATTTATTTATTTATTTATTTATTTATTTATTTATGACAGACACACACACACACACACACACGGAGAGACAGAGACACAGGCAGAGGGAGAAGCAGGCTCCATGCAGGAAGCCGGATGTGGGACTCGATCCCGTGACTCCAGGATCACACCCTGGGCTGAAGGCGGCACTAAACCGCTGGGCCACAGGGGCTGCCCAGAACCATCATTTTTAACAAGTTCTTTACCTCCTTTCCTAATTTATCTAAATGTTACCTGGAACACGTTTTGAATAACTGTAGTAATTTGTATCTCCATCTTCAGGTTTCGTTGCATGGCCTTTATCTTGTTTGAATTTTCCATATTGGCCAAATCATCCTTCTGTTTGTTCTTTTCAGTCTGTATTTCTAACAGTTTATTTTCTGAAGATTGTTTTAATTCTATTAGATTAAAAAAAAAAAGATACTATATATAACAACTCCTACAAACAAGAGTCTGGAAAAATAGTGAAGCAGAATAGCTCCTGACTGTTTCAGTCAACAGAAAATATTTCATAGGCATCATTTCAGGTTGCAGTTCCATTTTGATCTGAAAATGACTTGCTTGGTGAAAAATACCAATATTTTGACTTTGACACTATACTTTACTGTATTATTTGATTTTTTCCCCCTGAGAATATATTAATTTTGTGATTTAAAGTTCTAAAACAATAAAATTGAATCAAGCAAAATACATTTTATATACTATTTTTAAAGAGACCATGTGCAAAATTTTAAGAAAATTTGAAAATTAAGAAATTTCTCAATGGCTGAGATAACTGGCCTTATCAATCTCTACAGTAAGTGAAAATGTTTTCTACAGAAAACAAAAACAAAACTGTTCTACATACCTAATCTCTTCTTTCTAACATCAAGCAGTTTTTCCTCCAAATCCCAAGATTCCTGAAAAAGTGAAGGCACATTACCTAAGAACAAACCTGTAACACTTACATCACTCAATTTTATCTATTAATTCATGTTTTCCCAACCTCCAATTTTTAATCTCTTTATTTCCATACCAAAAAATAACTATATACAATATGGTTGCCAGCAACAGGTTACTGAAATCATGAGAATGCATAAGCAACCCAATGTGCAGTTACCTGGTGTGATTTCATTATTAATTTGTTTAGTTTTAATACATGTTTCATGTTATCCATGAGCACACTGAAAAGGAATAAAAAATGATTTGTTAACCTTAATTAAAATTATAAAATTAAAAAAGTAAATATTATCATGAATGAACAAATCAATTATATATTTCCTTTCATGAAATTTATTATATACTTCAATAGAAAATTATCTTTTAACAAAATAAACTAAGAAAACTTTGATGTAAAGTAAATTTCTGTTTAAAATTAGAGATGCAGGGGCACCTGGGTGGCATAGTCAGTTAAGTGTCTGACTTGGTTTCAGCTTGGGTCATGATCTCAGGGCCATGAGATCAAGTCCCATATTGAGCTCTACACTCAGCCCAGAGTCTGCTTAAGATTCTCTCTCCCTCTGCCCCTCCCCACTGTGTTCGTGCTTTCTCTCAAATAAACAAATAAATATTTAAATTAGATGCAAAAAATAAATTAACAAAAATAAAATTAGAGATGCAGTTCCCTAGAAAAATAAAAAATCTGAAATTTAGGTATGTATGAACCTTTCTAAAAATATCCTAATAATAGACTTTATTTTTAAGAGCTATTTTAGGTTCACACCAAAACTGAATGGAAGGTAAGCCCATAGGCCCCTGACTCCTACCACACACAGCCTCAATTATCATCATCCTCCACCAGAAAGGTCCATTCATCACAAATGATGAATCTACATTTAACATATTATCATCCAAATCCTATAATTTATTTATTTTTTATTTTTATTTTTTTTCAAATCCCATAATTTACAGTAGGGTTCATTCTTGGTGGTGTACATTCTATGGGTTTGACAAATGTATAAAGACATGTATTCACCATTATAGCACCACAGATAATAGTACATGTATTCACCATTATAGCACCACAGATAATAGTTTCACTGAATATTCAAGCTGCTTTTTACCCTCATGTCTTCAGCAAGTATTTCTGAGTACCTACTACATGCTAGACATATGCCAGGGACCAAGATAGTAAAACAAATAAAACACCAAGAGGAAAGAATCTGCTGAAAGAGAAAAATAAATCCACAACTATAATATGGCTTCATTATAACCAGTAATAAATATGAACCACTTAAAGAGTTGTGCACAGAGTAGAACAAGGGAAACCCTTGATCTTAAACACATGAAATAATTACCTGGATTGCCTACATCAACTAGTTTGGTATAACTGGAGCCAAACAGTGTGAAATAAGACTGGGTAAGAACAATGGCTCTTATACTTCAAAGTGCCACCATCCCTTGGGAGGATGTTAAATGTGGATCACCAGGTGACCCTGACTATGCCCATTTGTCTTCAGAGACTGAGTCAGTAGGTTTGGGATGGGACCAGCAATGTGATCACCATGATAATACTAATCATTCTGGGGCAGCCCCGGTGGCGCAGCGGTTTAGCGCTGCCTGCAGCCCAGGGCGTGATCCTAGAGACCTGGGATCGAGTCCCGCGTCGGGCTCCTGCATGGAGCTTGCTTCTCCCTCCTCCTGTGTCTCTGCCTCTCTCTCTCTCTGTGTCTATAATAAATAAATAAATCTTTAAAAAAAAATACTAATCATTCTGATAATCAGCCAGGCACGAAACACTGCACAAGTTTATTGAGGAGGCTGAAAATGTGAATCTCTGCATAGACCTGGGAAAGCTAAACTCATTTTCTACTAGTTACAGCTATACTGGTTTGTAAACTTAAAAACTTGCTTAAAGGGGATCCCTGAGTGGGTCAGAGGTTTGGCACCTGCCTTCGGCCCAGGGTGTGATCCTGGAATCCTGGGATCGAGTCCCATGTCAGGCTCCCTGCATGGAGCCTGCTTCTCCCTCTGCCTATGTCTCTGTCTCTCTCTCTCATGAATAAATGAATAAAATCTTAAAAAAAAAAAAAAAAAAACTTGCTTAAAGGCACTACCTCAGCCTTTTTGGCCTTTCTGTTCCCTTTGGGTGTCAATCCTGTACCTCTTTAATTCATTATTTTTTTAATTCATTATTTTTAAAGATTTTATTTACTGGGCAGCCCGGGGGCTCAGCAGTTTAGCGCCCCCTTCAGCCCAGGGTGTGATCCTAGAGACCTGGGATTGAATCCCATTGTCGGGCTCCCTGCATGGGGCCTGCTTCTCCCTCTGCCTGTGTCTCTGCCTCTCTCTCTCTCTGTGTGTCTCTAATAAATAAATAAAATCTTAAAAAAAAAAAGATTTTATTTACTTATTCATTAGAGAGAGAGAGAGAGGCAGAGACATAGGCAGAGGGACACCAGGCTTTCCATGGGGAGCCTGATGTGGGACTTGATCCCAGGACTCTGGGATCATGACCTGAGCTAATGGCAGACATTCAACCATTGAGCTATCCCGGCGCCCCTAACTCAAGATTGTTTAAACCTCACCCTCTACGGAGGAGCAATTGTTAGAGGTCTCAAATTCAGATTTTAGGTTTTATGTATTCCTGGAGTTAAATGGAATATAGGGAGAACGCATTATCCAGCCTGAACTAAAATACTCAGGAAGGGGAAGTGTCCAGATGCATCTTAGCACTTTTACGATACAATGTAGGGAATCTTTTAATCACAAGATTTTTTTTTTTTTTTTATTTATGATAGTCACGAGAGAGAAGAGAGGCAGAGACATAGGCAGAGGGAGAAGCAGGCTCCATGCACCGGGAGCCTGATGTGGGATTCGATCCCCGGTTTCCAGGATCGCGCCCTGGGCCAAAGGCAGGCGCCAAACCGCTGCGCCACTGAGGGATCCCTAATCACAAGATTTTATTAGAACTTTGAGAAATAAGAACACAGGTAAGGAGGTAAGGCCCCTGAGGCCAGACACAAAGGACCAGATTATAGAGAACCTTGACTGCCAGAGTTTAATTTTATATTCCTTGGCAAATACTGTAACATATACAAGTTCATTTCTGCCAGTGAAAAACGAGGCATATACTTCTTGTCTCATTCCTCTCACTGGGTTATTGGACAAATGAGACAGCCCTATTCCTGTTTTACAGTAAATACTGAACAAAAGTTAACTTTCAAAATATTCCTTCAAAATTTTCAAACTAGGGCAGCCCGGGTGGCTCAGCGGTTTAGCACCGCCTTCAGCCTAGGGCCTGATCCTGGACACCCGGGATCGAATCCCACATCAGGCCACCTGCATGGAGCCTGCTTCTCTCTCTGCCTGTGTCTCTGCCTCTCTCTCTGTCTCTGTGTCTCTCATGAATAAATAAAACTAAAAAACTAAAAAAAATTTTTTTTTCAAACTAGCTGGCTAAAAATCTCCATTGCTTCTTAGTGTTGCAATCCAAACAAAAGGTTAGCCAGACTGTAAAAATTATAATGCGGAATATGACCCACTAAAATTCTGTCAATTTTCTTATTCCCCAGAAAAAGGTGTTTAGCACTGACAGCAAATTAAAAAAAAATCAGAAAACTCAAGTCATTATGCAAATCTCCCATCTTATTCTCAGCTTTAACAAATTCAGAAAAAAAGACAAAAGAGAAAAAAAAAAAACGTACCTAGTCTTGGGGTCAATTTTCTCCAGGTTTTTTTGAAGTGCAATCGAGAGCTGCATCCTACAATGCAAGGAAAAAAGCTCGCATTTTAAAACATGGATAACACTTGTGGTTCATTGAAAAGAAAAATGTAAACATGACAAGTTAAAGATTGATTTATTCTTATTTTTTTTAAAGATTTTATTTATTTATTCATGAGAGACACAGAGAGAGAGCAAGGCAGAGACACAGGCAGAGGGAGAAGCAGGCTCCATGCAGGAAGCCCGACGTGGGACTCAATCCCAGGACTCCAGGATCACGCCCTGGGCAGAAAGCAGGCGCTAAACCGCTGAGCCACCAGGACCGCCCTTTTGATTTCTTTTTAAATGTAACGTAAACCATAAGAAGGTTTTTAAACACTACTGTATGGGAAATACTTTGATAAAGAAGTCACAGAAATGGAAAAATAACAAGATGTGGTTGTGCACGGCTAGGCTGAGGGACTGATTAGACTGGAAATCAGCCTGAGCTTTGCTCTCCAACCCATCCACCTTCGTGCAGGGCTGAGAGGAAGCATTAAGGCACCACAGAGATCAGCACAGGCCTGAAATGGAGTTGGGGAATACAAAGCCATACCTGAATGTAAACTTTAAAGGATACCTACATAAAAACAAACTGCATAAATTACTTTTAAATCCAAATAGCTAATAAGTAATAATGAAAAGGTTAGAGTCACTTCTTCCTTTCTGTCACACACAAAAAATGAATTCATTAAAATGAGATATCTTAATAGCTCTGAAGTCATCTTTAAAAATATGATCTAGGGCACATGGCTGGCTCAGTCTCTACAGCATGCAACACTTGGTTTAGAGGTGGTGAGTTCAAGCCCCAGGTAGGGCACAGAGATTACTTAAAACAAATTCATGAAAAATACATATTATCTATATAATGATAGAGGGAAAAATGTTCACTGCTAGAAGCAATCAAGAGGACTTTAACTAGTTTTCAATTAAATAAGAAATTCATCTGGAAAAAAAAAAAAAAAAAGAAATTCATCTGGGAAGGCCAGAAACACAAGGAAGTAATTTTAAGTCATTCACTTAATTGATATTAATTCAGATCACACATCTAAGAGATCACGTCTTATTAATGAATGTATACAAACACCTACCACAAAGCTTAAGAGATAGTAGAAACTCAAATATTTGTTGAATGAATTTTAAAATACAGATACAAAACCTGTATTAAAAATATATTAACTATTTGTTGGCAAATTGAACACCAATAAAAAATAAATTTATTAAAAAAAAATAAAATAAAATAAATAAAAATAAAAATATATTAAGGGTGCCTGGCTAGCTCCATCAGTAGAGCATGAGACTCTTGATCTTGGGGTTGTGAGTTCAAACTCCATGTTGGGTGAAGAGAGGACTTAAAAATAAAATCTTCTAAAAAAATAGGAAAATGTATATATTTAAACTTGGTGACAATTCTTTTACTTGATTAATAGTTACTGCAATAATCGAATCCATATAATCCTTTGAAACACTGGATGAAATTTAAACTCACCCTTCTATTTCCTTGACTGATATTTTCTTATTAAGTCAACCTTATGTAACTACTTCAAATGAAGGTATTAATGAATGACATAACTTTTCTCTCAGGGCACAAAATTCGTTTACCCATTACCTAATGATCATTTCACTTGATGAGTCATTTAGACTAATTAAAATATTCCCTCCACCTCAAATCATACCCATTTTGCATTCAGTTCACAATGCTTATATCTAAAATGTAATAATTACCTGTCTAATGCAAGCTTTTTCATTTCAAAAGCAGTTTTCACTTCTTCAACTTCCTTTTCCAGGTCTTCAATTTTACTATCGAAGCATAAACAAAAAAATTTCAGCAATATCAAAAAAATTCCCTGTTGGCATAAATATAGAAAGTAAACCTTTGAAAAAAGTAAAATGGCCCTATCCAGATAAAATTATTCTACAGGCTCCCCACCCTGATGCATTTATAGATTAGGTAAACAGATGCCTCTGAGATACTTAACTAGTCATCTTGTGAAGGGGAATGCCAGAAGCTAATGTGACCACTCAGATACATGTTAAGTCCATCCCCTGTATCAACTTCTCAGTATATGCATGAAAAATTACTTGGAAAAATAAAGACAAAAATAAAGAAAGGTAATGGTATAAGATGGATAATAATATCAAACGTTAGTAAAAAACAAAATTCAAAAATATGACATACGCTTCAATATGCTTATCTTGTATGAGTTGTTCTGGAGTTTTTTCTTCATCTACAAAGAAATAATTTTTTGAAGTTAGTAAGAGTTTAAAAAAGTACTGTCCAAAAGATATATAACGTAAGCCACAGGGAGGGGGAAAAAAAAGTAAGCTACAAATGTAAACAACACTTTAATTTTTAATTTCCATATTAACAAACAAGTAAAAATATTTCAATGTAACTTATTTCATAAAACCAATAGATCTAAAATATGTAATTAGGGCAGCCCAGGTGGCTTAGCGGTTTAGCAATCAAGGGCCTAATTTCTGGAGACCTGGGATCGAGTCCCACATTGGGTTCCCTACATGGAGCTTGCTTCACGAACTCTGCCTGTGTCTCTGTCTCTGTCTCTCTCCCTCATGAATAAATAAATAAAATCTTTATTTATGTAATTAATTTAAAATTACTAATGAAATATTTTATAATCCTTTCTTCTGTATTTTGCATTTATAGTCCTTTTCAAGGACTAACCACATTTCAAGTGTTCAAAGGTCACATGGAGCTAGTTGCTATATGGACAAGGTAGTTTCAGAATAATGGAAAATAGAAAAGGAGTAAAATATTAACATGAGCAATGTCAAAAAGATCACCTGTATGTCTATATGTTAGAAACAATCGGAAATCAAAAGGTAAAATTACAATGTACAATTACTTTCAAAAATATGAAATATTTAAGGATATATTTTTTAAAATTTCTATATCTCAAGACTTTTATTTTTTAAAATATTTTATTTATTCATGAGAGACTGTTCTGGAATTGGATAGTGGTAATAATTACCAATACTGTGAATATACTAAAACCTACTTAACTTGTACATTTTATGTTTTTTTATTTTTTTTATTTTTTATTTTTTTTTTTATTTTTTTTTTATTTTTTATTTTTTTTTTATGATAGGCACACAGTGAGAGAGAGAGAGGCAGAGACGCAGGCAGAGGGAGAAGCAGGCTCCATGCACCGGGAGCCCGATGTGGGATTCGATCCCGGGTCTCCAGGATCGCGCCCTGGGCCAAAGGCAGGCGCCAAACCGCTGCGCCACCCAGAGATCCCTGTTTTTTTATTTTTTTTTAAAGATTTACTTATTTTATTTATTTATGATAGAGAGAGAGAGAGAGAGGCAGAGACACAGGAGGAGGGAGAAGCAGGCTCCATGCCAGGAGCCCGACGTGGGACTTGATCCCGGGACTCCGGCGCCCTGGGCGAAAGGCGGGCACTAAACCACTGAGCCACCCAGGGATCCCCTTAACTTGTACATTTTAAAATGAATTTTATATTATATGAATTAAATCTCTTATTAAAAGAAAGTTGTCGGGATCCCTGGGTGGCGCAGCGGTTTGGCGCCTGCCTTTGGCCCAGGGCGTGATCCTGGAGACCCGGGATCGAATCCCACGTGGGCTCCCGGTGCATGGAGCCTGCTTCTCCCTCTGCCTGTGTCTCTGCCTCTCTCTCTCTCTGTGTGACTATCATAAAAAAATAAATAAATAAATATTTAAAAGAAAGTTGTCAGATACACACACCACACACATAAATACATATCATACAATGCTATTTACATCAAATTCTGGAACAGTGTTGTCCAAGAGAAATTTCTGCGATGGTAGAAATGTTTAATATCTGTGCTGGCCAACAGGGTAGTCACTAGACACATGTGGCTTTTGAGTATTTGATATGTAACTAGAGTAACTAAAGAACTGAATTTAAAATATTAATTTTAATTAATTTAACTCTACAGTTAAAGGCCACATGTAACTAATGGCTACTGTACTAAATAGCACAACTCTAGAAAGCAAATCTATAATAACAGAAATTATAATGGTGGTTGCTGGGGGTAAGGGTAGGGACTGACTGTGAAGTCAAACAAGGGAGGTGTAACAGAAATATTCTATATCTTGATTATGGAAATGGTTATATTGATATATACATTTGTCAAAATTCAACAAATTGTACTCTGAAAATGGATACACTTGCTGTAAAAAAAAATCCTTCAAGCAATAAAGTAACATATTCTTTTAAGGGTAAAGTAATTTTTTTTAAGCTTTATTTATTTATTCAGAGAGAGAGAGAGGCAGAGACACAGGCAGAGGGAGAAGCAAGCTCCATGCAGGGAGCCTGACGTGGGACTCAATCCCGGGGTCTCCAGGATCACACCCCGGGCTGCAGGAGGCGCTAAACCTCTGCGCCACGGGGGCCGCCCAAACTTTTGATATCTTTCTTCGAAGATTACAACCTCACTCCTTGCCTTGAAGCTATAATCTCCTTTAGTTGTAGAAACTCTACAGTGTGCGCTATAAAGCCTACTCAAGTTTTCAGATTTCATAATTCCTTTAAAAAGGGATGATATATAAAAAAAAAAAAGGGATGATATATAGATGGAAAACAAGGACTATATGAGAAGGTGGAGAATTTCTTAACACTTGGATTTTACTCTCATGTCATCTCAAAGACACCATTGGTGATCAAAATATTTAAAGGAACCCCTCCTTGTCACACCATTACTTCCTTCATCACATTTACCACACTTAATAATGATCTTCCAAGGTTTCTTTCCTTACCTGTTTTGCTACATAGAACTTAAGCTCCACTAAGGCAAATTCTGGCTTATTCAACACGTCTCCATGCCTAGTTAAGTGTCCCTAGCAAGGACATAATGAATACTTTAAAAATGATTTGAATGAATGCAGGAATATGTACAGAGACAATTTCTCAATGGTCCAAATTACTTTCTACCTTTCCCCCTCTACCTTGTCCTCTAAGAAGATACTCTGTTTTTATTATGTGAGCTCCCATGCCAGCAAAGAATTTGGCCATATCCTACCTTTCATCTATGATGAAACATCATAGTTTAATACAAAAAGCATGGATTTTGGAAACGAAACCATTAATTCCTCCAGGTGAAGGCAGTGACCTACTGGTCATTTTTGATGAAAGCATTATTGATATAATGGAAGGTCATGGCTTTGGAGGCAGGAAGGCGGGGATCCCTGGGTGGCTCAGCGGTTTAGCGCCTTGGCCCAGGGCGCAATCCTGGAGTCCCGGGATCGAGTCCCACATCGGGCTCCCTGCAAGGAGCCTGCTTCTCCCTCTGCCTGTGTCTCTGTCCCTCTCTCTCTCTCTCTAATAAATAAATAAATAAATAAACAAACAAACAAATAAATCTTAAAAAAAAAAAAATGGAGACAGGAAGGCCTGATTCATATGCCAGTTTCATAAATTACTAGTTAATACTAGCAGAAAAGAGGCCAGGGGGCCCATTTCTCATAGTCCTGGTTTTTGTTGTTGTTGTTGTTTTGCATAAAAAAGACTAGAAAGCCTGGAATATCAAATGGACAACACACTAGAACTGCCTTTGGATCTATGGCCTTATAAAAGAATCTGAGCAGAGCCCAAAAAGTTCCTAAGTTAAACATGTATTCAGGTGAAGTGACTAAATCATCTATGTGGCCTCCTTGGGTTTTCTGCAATTCTTGCTTCAACCTAAGTATTATTTGGATTTATTCTTTAAGTCTATTTCACAGAGAAAGAGTCAACAAAACCTCTCTTTGTGATCCAAGGGCTTAAAAATTAGGTCACAATAATAGTTATTACTTTAGGAGCCTTAAACCATTATTTTACTACTGTCTTGCTCCCTAAGCTTCTGGATTTTAAAAGTTAAATATACATTTTTCCAGGGGTAGGGTGGCTCAGTCAGTTAAGAGTCTGCTTTCACCTCAGGTCACAATCCCAGGGTCTTGGGATAGAGCTCTGCATCAAACTCCCTGCTCAGTGGGGAGTCTGCGTATCCCTCTCTCTCTCCTCATACTTGTTCTTTCTTGGTCTCTCTCAAATAAATAAGTAAAAAAAAATTTTTTTTTAAGATTTTATTTATTTATGGGAGAGAGAGAGAGAGAGAGAGAGAGATAGGCAGAGACACAGGCAGAGGGAGAAGCAGGCTCCATGCAGGGAACCCGACGTGGGACTCGATCCCAGGACTCCAGGATCATGCCCTGGGTGGAAGGCAGGTGCTAAACGCTGAGCCACCCAGGGATCCCAATAAAAATTTTTTAAAAATTTAATTTTTTCAGGGTTTAAAATCAAAATTATCATTCATATCTTTAAGCTAATCTGCCTCTCATTCCTATCTTCCAGTGTTTCTCAAAGTATAGATCTTAAATCACTGGCTTAACAATCATTTGATCTAATTTAATCTCCAAGCTGTTCATAATCAAGTTCTAGGAATCCTTCCCACAGAAATTTCCCATTCTCTGATTAACAGAACCTAATTGTCTTGCATTATTATTTAGGGTTTCTATTTCCTGAATTCCTAACAAGTTCCTAAGGGACAGGGCAAGCCTGTCTTTTGCTTCTTACATAGTATAGTACAGCATTATGCTGACACTCCCATTCCCTAAATAAGCAACTTTTTGTAAAGTTGATTTTCTTTTCTCTAGAATACTGTTCATCACCACGCTCATAAAAACTTATTTGAAAATGAAAATACTTACTTGCATCAACCATTGATTTATATTCCAAGAGTTGTTGTTTTGTCTGTGCTCTTAGCCTGGAAAAGAGAAGTCATATATATATATTTTTAAGATTTTATTTATTTATTCATGAGAGATACACACACACAGAGGCAGAGACACGGGCAGAGAGAGAAGCAGTCTCCATGCAGGGAGCCTGATGTGGGATTCGATCCGGGGACTCCAGGATCATGCCCTGAACCAAAGGCAGATGCTTAACCACTGAGCCACCTGTGTATCCGTTTTTTTTTTTTTTTTTTTTTTAAGTAAACTGTACCCCAAACATGGGGCTTGAACTCAAAACCCTGACACGAAGAGTTGCACGCTCTACTGACTAAACCAGTCAGATGCCCTAGAAAGTATTTATAGAGGTTTTACTCTTTACTATATGATAAACCAACTCACCTTTTTCAGAAGTTCATGTAATAAAATGAGTGTAAGTAAACTCAGCAATAAGTCTTCTAGTTTGACCTTATTTATTTATTTATTTATTTATTTATTTAAAAATTTTTATTTATTCATGAGAGATACACAGAGAGGGAAGCAGAGACACAAGGGAGGGAGAAGCAGGCTCCACACAGGGAGCCCAACATGGGACTCCATCCTGGGTCTCCAGGATCAGGCCCTGGGCTGAAGGCAGTGCTAAACCGCTGAGCCACCCTGGCTGCCCGATCTAATTTATTTAAAGTGGGTATAGAGTGTTCCAGTTGAAGATGGTGATGTAGGAAAACTATGTCCCTCTCCACAGAACACACCAAATTACATCTATTAATTGCACAATTCCTCCTGAAGAACTAAGGGCTGACTAAACACTAATGAATAACCAAAGATAGATAGAACAGAAAAACAGGGAGAGAGATAGGAAACATGCCATGTTTTGAAAAAGTAACTAATATATACAGCCATAGCTCTAGTCAGCCAGCAAAACTCACCAAACACACAGTCTGCACAGGGGATACCATACACAAGATGACTCCTTCAAGTTTAGGAGAAGTACCTGTTTACCTACTCCATAGAAACAAACATAAAAACTCAAGCAAAATGGGGAGATGGAGGAATATGCTCCAAAAGAAAGAACAAGAAAACTCAGACAAAGAACTAAATGAAACAGAGGTAAACAGTAGTCTATGGCTATACCACCCTGAACGCGCCCAATCTCGTCAGAGGTAAACAGTAAGCCTGAAAAAAAAATTAAAGTAATGATTTTAAAGATACTCACTGGGCTGGAGAAAAGAGTGGAAGAACTCAGTGAGACCTTCAATAACAAGACAGAAAATATTAAAAGAAACCAATGAGAGTTGAAGAATGCAATAACTGAAAACACACACACATACATACACACACACACGAAAGTCAACAGTAGATGAAAGGATCAGAAGAATCTATCAGTGATCTGGAAGACAGGGTAATGGACAGCATACAAGCAGAAGAACTCAAAAAGTTTAAAAAATGTAAATAGATTAAGAAATCTTTTGGACAATATCAAGCAAACATTTACATTAATGGGATCCAGAAAAAGATGAGAGAGAAAGGCGTAGAAAAGTTATGTAAAGGAATAATAGCTGAAAACTTCCCTAACCTAGGAGAAGAAATAGATATCCAAGTCCAAGAAGCACAGAGTTCCAAACCAGGTAAATCCAAGGAGTTCCAGACCATAGCACATAAAAATTGAAATGTCGAAGTTTAAAAATAAAAGGAGAATTTTTAAAGCAGCAAGAGAAAAAACATAAAGTACCTAGAAGGGAAAACATGAAGATATCAGCTGATTTTTCAGCAGAAACTTTGCAGGCCAGAAAGGAGTGGCATGATAAATTCATAGTGCTGAAAGGAAAAAAAAACTACAACCAAGTACCTGCAAGGTACTCAGATTTGAGGAGAGATTGAGTTTCCTAGACAAACAAAAGATAAAGAAGTTATCACCACTAAATCAGTGTTGTAAGATATGTTACAAGGGACTTCTTTAAGTGGAAAAGAAATGTCCAAATTAGACATAAAAAAAGATGAATAAGAAGATGTAAAATAAGACAACATATACATAAACTGTGGAGAAGGCAGTAAAAAGGGGAAAGAAGGGGGAAAAGAGATTTTTTCTTTTACTGTTTTTGCTTTTTTAAAATTTTTTTATTTATTTATGATAGTCACACACAGAGAGAGAGAGAGAGAGAGAGAGAGAGAGAGGCAGAGACACAGGCAGAGGGAGAAGCAGGCTCCATGCACTGGGAGCCCGATGTGGGATTCGATCCCGGGTCTCCAGGATCGCGCCCTGGGCCAAAGGCAGGCACCAAACCGCTGCGCCACCCAGGGATCCCCATGTTTTTGCTTTTTTTAGGATGTGTTTGAACTTGTGGATGACCACCAAATTAATATGGACTGCTATTTATTTGGATCTTATATATGAACCTCATGGTAACCACAATGATAGAAACACAAAAAATAAAGAGAAAAAAGCCAAACAAAACACTAGATTCATCAATCACAAAGAAAGAGAGCAAAAGAAGAAGAAAAAGAACAAAATCCAAAGTGAGTAGAAGAAAGAAATAATACAGATCAGAGCAGAAGTAAATGACACACTGACAATAAAAAAAAAAAAAAGCAATGAAACCAAAGAACTAGTTCTTTGAAAAGATGAACAAAATTGATAAGCCCTTAGCCAGGCTCATCAAGAAAAAAAGAGAAAGGATCCAAATAAATAAAATCAGAATCAAGAGAAGTAACTACCGACACCACAGAAATACAAAAGGTTATAAGAGCATACTATGAAAAATTATATGCCAAAATAATGGACAACCTAAAAGAAATAGCTAATTCCTCAAAACACACATCTTCCAAAACTGAACCAGGAAGAAATTAAAAATCCTTAATAGGTCAATTACAATATAAGAAAATTGAATTGGGGGCAGCCCCAGTTGCACAGCGGTTTAGCACCACCTGCAACCCAGCGTGTGATCCTGGAGACCGGGGATCCAGTCCCATGTCGGGCTCACTGTGTGGAGCCTGCTTCTCCCTCTGCCTGTGTCTCTGCCTCTCTTTCTCTCTGTGTCGCTCATGAATAAATAAAGAAAATCTTAAAAAAAAAAAAAAAAGAAAGAAAGAAGAAAATTGAATTGGTAATCAAAAACTACCAAAAGGAGTGCCTGGCTTGTGTAGTCAATTAAGTGTCCAACTCTGGGTTTTGGATCCAGTCCTGATCTCAGGGTTGTGAGATCAAGCCCCACATCGGGCTCTCCACTCAGTGTCGAGTCAGCCTGAGATTCTCTCTCCTTCTGCCTTTGCCCCTCCCAATCATGCTCTCTTTCTCTCTCTCAAATACGTAAATAAATCTTTGAAGAAAAAAAAAAAAAACAAAAAATTTCGGACTACAGCGATTCACAGATGAATCCTACCAGACATTTAAAGAAGAGTTAAGGGAGGAGGGGCAAGATGGCGGAAGAGTAGGGTCCCCAAATCACCTGTCCTCACCAAATTACCTAGATAACCTTCAAATCATCCTGAAAACCTACGAATTTGGCCTGAGATTTAAAGAGAGAACAGCTGACACGCTACAGTGAGAAGAGTTCGTGCTTCTATCAAGGTAGGAAGACGAGGAAAAAAGAAATAAACAAAAGGCCTCCAACGGGGAGGGGCCCCGCGAGGAGCCGGGCTGAGGCCGGGGCTGAGTGTCCCCAGGACAGGAGAGCCTCGTCCCGGAGACGCAGGAGCTGCACCGACCTTCCCGGGCGGAAAGGGGCTCACGGGGAGTTGGAGCAGGACCCAGGAGGGCGGGGGTGCCCTCGGGCTCCCTGGGACACTAACAGACACCTGCGCCCCGGGAGAGTGCGCCGAGCTCCCTAAGGGTTGTAGCGCGCACGGCGGGACCGGAGCAGCTTGGAGGGGCTCGGGCGGCGGCTCCGGGGAGAGGCGGCTGCGCGGCCGGAGCACGAATCCAACAGCGCAGGCCGGGAGCACAGGGCGCAGGGACACAGCCCAGGATCCGGCCGCCCCCCGGGACAGGCAAAGGCCGGGAGGGCTCAGGACAGCAAGGACGCTCCTGCCCCAAGCTGAGCAGATCAGCGGCCCCGCCCCGGAGCCTCCAGGCCCTGCAGATGGAGAGCTCCGGAATTCCTGTGGGAGCTGAATCCAGGTTTCCAGACCTGGCCAGGCCACTGCGGTTGTTCCTCCTGGGGCCTCACGGGGTAAACAACCCCCACTGAGCGCCGCACCAGGCTGGGGGCAGAGCAGCTCCCCCAAGTGCTAACACCTGAAAATCAGCACAACAGGCCCCTCCCCCAGAGGACCAGCTAGAAGGACAAGTTCCAGGGGAAGTCAAGGGACTTAAAGTATACAGAATCAGAAGATACTCCCCCGTGGCTTTTTTTTTGCTTTTTGATTTGTTTGCTTCCCCCACCCTTTTTTCCCTTTCATTCTTTTTCTTTCTCTTTTTCTTCTTTTTTTTTTCTTCCTTTTTTCTTTTTCTCTTTTCTTTCCTTCTTTCTCTTTTTCTCCTTTTCCCAATACAACTTCTTTTTGGCCATTCTGCACTGAGCAAAATGACTAGAAGGAAAACCTCACCTCAAAAGAAAGAATCAGAAACAGTCCTCTCTCCCAGAGTTACAAAATCTGGATTACAATTCAATGTCAGAAAGCCAATTCAGAAGCACTATCATACAGCTACTAGAAAAAAGCATAAAGGACTCAAGAGACTTCATGACTGCAGAATTTAGATCCAATCAGGCAGAAATTAAAAATCAATTGAATGAGATGCAATCCAAACTAGAAGTCTAACGACAAGGGTTAACAAGGTGGAAGAACGAGTGAGTGACATAGAAGACAAGTTGATGGCAAAGAGGGAAACTGAGGAAAAAAGAGACAGACAATTAAAAGACCATGAGGTTAGATTAAGGGAAATAAACGACAGCCTGAGGAAGAAAAAGCTACATTTAATTGGGGTTCCCGAGGGGGCCGAAAGGGACAGAGGGCCAGAATATGTATTTGAACATATCATAGCTGAAAACTTTCCTAATCTGGGAAGGGAAACAGGCATTCAGATCCAGGAAATAGAGATTCCCCCCCCCCAAAAAATCAATAAAAACCATTCAACACCTCGACATCTAATAGTGAAGCTTGCAAATTCCAAAGATAAAGAGAAGATCCTTAAAGCAGCAAGAGACAAGAAATCCCTGACTTTTATGGGGAGGAGTATTAGGGTAACAGCAGACCTCTCCACAGAGACCTGGCAGGCCAGAAAGGGCTGGCAGGATATATTCAGGGTCCTAAATGAGAAGAACATGCAACCAAGAATACTTTATCCAGCAAGGCTCTCATTCAAAATGGAAGGAGAGATAAAGAGCTTCCAAGACAGGCAGGAACTGAAAGAATATGTGACCTCCAAACCAGCTCTGCAAGAAATTTTAAGGGGGACTCTTAAAATCCCTTTAAGAAGAAGTTCAGTGCAACAATCCACAAAAACAAGGACTGAATAGATATCATGATGACACTAAACTCATATCTGTCAATAGTAACTCTTAACGTGAACGGGCTTAATGACCCCATCAACAGGCGCAGGGTTTCAGACTGGATAAAAAAGCAGGACCCATCTATTTGCTGTCTACAAGAGACTCATTTTAGACAGAAGGACACCTACAACCTGAAAATAAAAGGTTGGAGAACCATTTACCATTCAAATGGTCCTCAAAAGAAAGCAGGGGTAGCCATCCTTATATCAGATAAACTAAAATTTATCCCGAAGACTGTAGTGAGGGATGAAGAGGGACACTATCTCATACTTAAAGGATCTATCCAACAAGAGGACTTAACAATCCTCAATATATATGCCCCGAATGTGGGAGCTGCCAAATATTTAAACCAATTAATAACCAAAGTGAAGAAATACTTAGATAATACACTTATACTTGTTGACTTCAATCTAGCTCTTTCTATACTCGATAGGTCTTCTAAGCACAACATCTCCAAAGAAATGAGAGCTTTAAATGATACACTGGACCAGATGGATTTCACAGATATCTACAGAACTTTACATCCAAACTCAACTGAATACACATTCTTCTCAAGTGCACGTGGAGCTTTCTCCAGAGTAGACCACATACTGGGTCACAAATCGGGTCTGAACCGATACCAAAAGATTGGGATCGTCCCCTGCATATTCTCAGATCATAATGCCTTGAAATTAGAACTAAATCACAACAAGAAGTTTGGAAGGACCTCAAACACGTGGAGGTTAAGGACCATCCTGCTAAAAGATGAAAGGGTCAACCAGGAAATTAAGGAAGAATTAAAAAGATTCATGGAAACTAATGAGAATGAAGATACAACTGTTCAAAATCTTTGGGATGCAGCAAAAGCAGTCCTAAGGGGGAAATACATCGCAATACAAGCATCCATTCAAAAACTGGAAAGAACTCAAATACAAAAGCTAACCTTACACATAAAGGAGCTAGAGAAAAAACAGCAGATGGACCCCACGCCCAGCAGAAGAAGAGAGTTAATTAAAATTCGAGCAGAACTCAAGGAAATCGAGACCAGAAGAACTGTGGAACAGATCAACAGAACCAGGAGTTGGTTCTTTGAAAGAATTAATAAGATAGATAAACCATTAGCCAACCTTATTAAAAAGAAGAGAGAGGAGACTCAAATTAATAAAATCATGAATGAGAAAGGAGAGATCACTACCAACACCAAGGAAATACAAACGATTTTAAAAACATATTATGAACAGCTATACGCCAATAAATTAGGCAATCTAGAAGAAATGGACGCATTCCAGGAAAGCCACAAACTACCAAAACTGGAACAGGAAGAAATAGAAAACCTGAACAGGCCAATAACCAGGGAGGAAATTGAAGCAGTCATCAAAAACCTCCCAAGACACAAGAGTCCAGGGCCAGATGGCTTCCCAGGGGAATTCTATCAAACATTTAAAGAAGAAATCATACCTATACTACTAAAGCTGTTTGGAAAGATAGAAAGAGATGGAGTACTTCCAAATTCGTTCTATGAGGCCAGCATCACCTTAATTCCAAAACCAGACAAAGACCCCACCAAAAAGGAGAATTACAGACCAATATCCCTGATGAACATGGATGCAAAAATTCTCAACAAGATAGTAGCCAATAGGATCCAACAACACATTAAGAAAATTATTCACCATGACCAAGTAGGATTTATCCCTGGGACACAAGGCTGGTTCAACACTCGTAAAACAATCAATGTGATTCATCATATCAGCAAGAGAAAAACCAAGAACCATATGATCCTCTCATTAGATGCAGAGAAAGCATTTGACAAAATACAGCATCCATTCCTGATCAAAACTCTTCAGAGTGTAGGGATAGAGGGAACTTTCTTCGACATCTTAAAAGCCATCTACGAAAAGCTCACAGCAAATATCATTCTCAATGGGGAAGCACTGGGAGCCTTTCCCCTAAGATCAGGAACAAGAGAGGGATGTCCACTCTCACCACTGCTATTCAACATAGTATTGGAAGTCTTAGCCTCAGCAATCAGACAACAAAAAGACAGTAAAGGCATTCAAATTGTCAAAGAAGTCAAACTCTCCCTCTTCGCCGATGACATGATACTTTACATAGAAAACCCAAAAGCCTCCACCCCAAGATTGCTAGAACTTATACAGCAATTTGGTAGCGTGGCAGGATACAAAATCAATGCCCAGAAGTCAGTGGCATTTCTATACACTAACAATGAGACTGAAGAAAGAGAAATTAAGGAGTCAATCCCATTTACAATTACACCCAAAAGCATAAGATACCTAGGAATAAACCTAACCAAAGAGGTAAAGGATCTATACCCTAAAAACTATAGAACACTTCTGAAAGAAATTGAGGAAGACACAAAGAGATGGAAAAATATTCCATGCTCATGGATTGGCAGAATTAATATTGTGAAAATATCAATGTTACCCAGGGCAATTTACATGTTTAATGCAATCCCTATCAAAATACCATGGACTTTCTTCAGAGAGTTAGAACAAATTATTTTAAGATTTGTGTGGAATCAGAAAAGACCCCGAATAGCCAGGGGAGTTTTAAAAAAGAAAACCATATCTGGGGGCATCACAATGCCAGATTTCAGGTTGTACTACAAAGCTGTGGTCATCAAGACAGTGTGGTACTCGGGATCCCTGGGTGGCGCAGTGGTTTAGCGCCTGCCTTTGGCCCAGGGCGCGATCCTGGAGACCCGGGATCGAATCCCACGTCAGGCTCCCGGTGCATGGAGCCTGCTTCTCCCTCTGCCTGTGTCTCTGCCTCTCTCTCTCTCTCTCTGTGACTATCATAAATAAATAAAAATTAAAAAAAAAAAAAAAAAAAAAAAAAAAGACAGTGTGGTACTGGCACAAAAACAGACACATAGATCAATGGAACAGAATAGAGAACCCAGAAGTGGACCCTGAACTTTATGGTCAACTAATATTCGATAAAGGAGGAAAGACTATCCATTGGAAGAAAGACAGTCTCTTCAATAAATGGTGCTGGGAAAATTGGACATCCACATGCAGAAGAATGAAACTAGACCATTCTCTTACACCATACACAAAGATAAACTCAAAATGGATGAAAGATCTAAATGTGAGACAAGATTCCATCAAAATCCTAGAGGAGAACACAGGCAACACCCTTCTTGAACTTGGCCACAAGAACCATCCACGAAGGCAAAAGAAACAAAAGCAAAAATGAACTATTGGGACTTCATCAAGATAAGAAGCTTTTGCACAGCAAAGGATACAGTCAACAAAACTAAAAGACAACCTACAGAATGGGAGAAGATATTTGCAAATGACGTATCAGATAAGGGCTGGTTTCCAAGATCTATAAAGAACTTCTTAAACTCAACACCAAAGAAACAAACAATCCAATAATTGGGCAAAAGACACGAAGAGAAATCTCACAGAGGAAGACATAGACATGGCCAACAAGCACATGAGAAAATGCTCTGCATCACTTGCCATCAGGGAAATACAAATCAAAACCACGATGAGATACCACCTCACACCAGTGAGAATGGGGAAAATTAACAAGGCAGGAAACAACAAATGTTGGAGAGGATGTGGAGAAAAGGGAACCCTCTTACACTGTTGGTGGGAATGTGAACTGGTGCAGCCACTCTGGAAAACCGTGTGGAGGTTCCTCAAAGAGTTAAAAATAGATCTGCCCTACGACCCAGCAATTGCACTGTTGGGGATTCACCCCAAAGATTCAGATGCAATGAAACGCCGGGACACCTGCACCCCAATGTTTATAGCAGGAATGTCCACAATAGCCAAACTGTGGAAGGAGCCTCGGTGTCCATCAAAAGAGGAATGGATAAAGAAGATGTGGTTTATGTATACAATGGAATATTCCTCAGCCATTAGAAACGACAAATACGGGATCCCTGGGTGGCACAGCGGTTTGGCGCCTGCCTTTGGCCCAGGGCGCGATCCTGGAGACCCGGGATCGAGTCCCACGTCGGGCTCCCGGTGCATGGAGCCTGCTTCTCCCTCTGCCTGTGTCTCTGCCTCTCTCTCTCTCTCTGTGACTATCATAAATAAATTAAAAAAAAAAAAAGATTGAAAAAAAAAAAAAAGAAACGACAAATACCCACCATTTGCTTCAACGTGAATGGAACTGGAGGGTATTATGCTGAGTGAAGTAAGTCAATCGGAGAAGGACAAACAGTGTATGTTCTCATTCATTTGGGGAATATAAATAATAGTGAAAGGGAATATAAGGGAAGGGAGAAGAAATGTGTGGGAAATATCAGAAAGGGAGACAGAACATAAAGACTCCTAACTCTGGGAAACGAACTAGGGGTGGTGGAAGGGGAGGAGGGCGGGGGGTGGGGATGAGTGGGTGACGGGCACTGAGGGGGACACTTGACGGGATGAGCACTGGTTGTTATTCTGTATGTTGGTAAGTTGAACACCAATAAAAAATTATTTTATTAAAAAAAATAAAAATAAAAAAATAAAACTTAAAAAAAATAAAGAAGAGTTAATACCTATTCTCAAAGTATCCAAAAAAAAAAAAAAAAGAAGAAGAGAAAGGAAAACTTCCAAATACATTCTATGACACATTACCCAGATACCAAAACCAGACAAAGACACCACAAAAAAAGAAAATTACAATATATCCCAGGTGAACAAAGATGCAAAAATCCTCAACAAAATATTAGCAAACCACATACAACAACACATTAAAAAAATAATTCACCATGATCAGGTGGGATTTATTCTACAAGAGTAATTCAATATTAGCCAATCAATCAATGTCATATATCACACCTACAAAATAAAGGACAAAAATCATATGATCATCTCAATAGAGCAGAAAGAGCACTTGACAATATTCAACATTCATTCATGGTAAAAAAAAAAAGAAAAAAAAGCTCTCAACAAAATGGGGTTAGAGGGAATATACCTCAACACAATAAAGGCCTTATATAAAAAAAACCCACAGCTAACATCACACTCAATGGTGAAAAACTGAGAGCTTTCCCTCTAAGGTCAGTAACAAGAGAAGGATGTCAGTTCTCACCACTTTTTTAAAAAAAGTAATGAATTAATTTGAGAGAGAGAGAACAAGCACAGGCTAGAGGGTGGATGAAGAGAGAGAGACAATCTCAAGCAGACGCCCTGCTCAGCTTAGAGCTTGACAGGGCTTGAAATGACCTGAGCCAGAGTTGGATGCTTAACTGACTGACACACCTAGGCACCTCCACTCTCATTACTTTTATTCAACATAGTACTGGAAGTCCTCTCCACAGCAATCAGACAAGAAATAAGAGTCATCCATATTGGTAAAGAAGTTAAACTGTCACAATTTGCAGACAGCATGATACTATACACAGAAAACCCTAATGACTCAACCAAAAAATATACTAGAAGTAATAAATGAATTCAGAAAAGTGGCAGTGTACAAAATTCATACACAGAAATCAGTAGCATTTCTATATATTAACAAGGTCACAGAAATTTTAAAAACCACCACCATTACAATTGCACCAAAAATAAAATAAATAAAATAAAATACCCAGGAATAAACTTGACCAAAGAGGTGAAAGACCTGTACTCTGAAAACTATAAAACACTGATGAAAAAAAATGAAGATGACACAAATGGGAAGATAGTCCTGGTTCATGTATTAAAAGAATAATGCCAAAATATCCATAGTACCCAAAGCAATTTACGGATTCAAAGTAATCCCTACCAAAATACCAATAGCACTTTCTACTAAACTACAACGATCAACGCTAATATTTGTATGCGGTGGCAGGGTGGGGGTGGGGGTGCACCTGGGTGGTTCAGTCAGTTAAGCATCTGCCTTCGGCTCAGGTCATGATCAGAGTCCTGGGATTAAGCCCTAAATCGGGCTCCCTGCACAGCAAGGAGTCTGCTTCTCCCTCTGCTTCTCCTCTTCCCCCTCATCCCCACTTGTGCTCTCTTGCACTCTCTCAAGGGAATAAACAAAATCTTATAAAACAAAATAAAATTTGTATGGAACCACAGAAGATACCAAATAGCCAAAGCAATCCTGACAACAAAGCATGAACTTGGAACTATCAAGATTCCGTATAAGATTCCGTATCTCAAGATATACTATAAAGCAGGAGAGATCAAAACATTATGGTACAGGCACAAAAATAGACAAATGGATTAATGGAACAGAACAGAGACTCCAGAAATAAACCCATATTAATATGGTCAATTAATCTATGATAAAGGAAGAATATACAATAGGGGGGATGCCTGGGTGGCTCAGTGATTGAGCGTCTGCCTTTGGCTTGGGTTGTGATTCTGGGGTCCTGGGATCCAGTCCTGCATCCAGCTTCCTACAGGGAGCCTACTTCTCCCTCTGCCTGTGTCTCTGCCTCTTTCTCTGTCTCTCATGAATAAATACATAAGATCTTAAAATATATATATATGTGTGTGTGTGTGTGTGTGTGTGTGTGTGTCTTGAGACAAGGAAAACAAAAGCAAAAATAAACTGCTGGGACTACATCATAATAAAAAGTTTTAGCATAGCAATGGGAACCATGAACAAAACGAAAAGACGACCTACTGAATGGGAGAAGATATTTACAATTGATTTATTTTATAAGGGGTTAATATCCAAAAAATATAAAGAACTTATCTAACTCAACATCAAAAAAAGTCTGATTTAGAAATGGGCAGATGACCTGAATAGACATTTTTCTTTTCTTTTTTTTTTTTTTAAGGATTTTATTGATTTATTCATGAGAGACACAGAGACAGAGAGAGGCAGAGACACAGGCAGAGGGAGAAGCAGACTCCATGCATGGAGCCCGACGCGGGACTGGATCCCCAGTCACCAGGATCACACCCAGAGCTGAAGGCGGTGCTAAACTGCTGGGCCACCGGGGCTGCCCTGAATAGACATTTTTCTGAAGAAAACATATGGATGACCAATAATACCTGAAAAGATACTGCTCAACATAACTAATGAACAGAGAAATGCTCATTATAACCACAATGGGATATCACTCACAGTTGTCAGAATGGCTAAAATAAAAAGACAAGAAACAAGTATTGGCAAGGACGCAGAGTAAAAAGGAAACCTCCTGTACTATTGGTGGGAATATAAATTAGTACAGCCACTCTGGAAAACAGTATGGAGGTTCCTTGAAAAAGTAAAACCAGGGACGCCTGAGTGGCTCAGTGCTTGATTATCTGCCTTTGGCTCAGAGTTTGATCCTGGGGCCCTGGGATCGAGTCCTGCATTGGACTCCCTGTGAGGAGCCTGCTTCTCCCTCTGCCTTTGTCTCTGCCTCTCTTTCTGTGTCTCTCATGAATAAATAAAATCTTCAACAAAAAAACAGATAAGAAAAATTAAAAATAGAACTACTCTATGATCCAGTAATTCCACTACTTGGCATTTACGAAGGAACACAAAAATACTAACTTGAAAAGATGTATGTACCCTAATGTTTACTGCAGCATTATTTACAATAACCAAGACATGGAAGCAACCTAAATACCCATCAGTAGTTGGAATGGATAAGGAGAGTTGGGTATATATATATATATATATATATATACACACACACACACACACACACCATGGAATATTATGCAACCATAAAATATGAGGTCGGGTCATTTGAGACAACACAATGGACCTAGAAGGTATTATGCTAAGTAAATCAGAGAAAGGCAAATTCCATGATTCCACATATAAATGGCATCTAAAAAACAAGTAAACAAAAAGTAGAATCAACACTATAAATCCAGAGAACTGATAGGTGCCAGAGAGGCAGAAGATGGGGTGGGGGTGGGGTGTATAGGCAAAACAGGGGAAGAGAAGAGGGAGGTACAGGCTTCCAGTTACGGAATAACTAAGTGACTGGAATAAAAAGAGCATAAGGAATACAATCCATGATGTTGTAAAAGTGATGCAATAGGAGAGATGCAGGAACATAGCAAAATGTATAAACTTTTCAAATCACTAAGTTGTACACTTGAAACTTATCTAACATTGTGTCAACTATGCTCCAAACTTATGGGGCTCCTGGCTGGCTCAGTTCCAGCTGTGAGTTGGGGCCTCACAGTGAGTGAGTGTAGAGATTGTTTAAAAATGAAATCTCCAGGGCACCCTGGGGGGGGGGGGTCTCAGCGGTTTAGCGCCACCTTCCGGCCGGGGTGTGATCCTGGAGACCCGAGACCCAGTCCCACATCAGGCTCCCTGCATGGAGACTGCCTCCCTCTCTCTTTCTGTGTCTCATGAATAAATAAAATCTTAAAAAAAAAAAAAAAAAAAGAAAAAAAATCTCTTTAAAAAAAAAAAAAGCCTCAGAGGAAGATGCAACATGGACTCCAGTAGGAAAATAGCAATTATGAGGAAAAGTTAAAATCCTGATTTTTAAAATATGCCACACTGGAAGAAATATGGGCTACATAAAAAAAAAAAAACAAAAAAAAAACATTAAACTGGTAAAAACTGCAAACACTATAACATTTAACTCTAAGAAGTTTAAAAAGTATATAACATTCTTAGGAGATACAGAAAAACAACAAATATACGAATCCTTGGATACATCATTCATATGGTTTCCTAGCTGTCCTACGATTGTAACTAATTGAAAAGTCATACATTAAAATAAGAAAATGGGGATCCCTGGGTGGCGCAGCGGTTTGGCGCCTGCCTTTGGCCCAGGGCGTGATCCTGGAGAAATAAGAAAATGGGCAGTCTGGGTGGCTCAGCGGTTTAGTGTTTGCCTTGGGCCCAGGTCATGACCCCCATCCGGCTCCCTGCATGGAGCCTGCTTCTCCCTCTGCCTGGGTCTCTGCCTCTTTCTGTGTCTCTCATGAATAAATAAAACAAGTAGAAAATTGATGGATAAAATGCTAACTAGCTGTTGTCCGCTGCATGTAGTTTCATAATTCTGAAACTGCTCAGTGACTCTGAGACCTATGTAAGTAGCTAAGTAGCAGGAGATGGATTTTTAAAGCATCATGGTGTAAGATCCTCATGTTTGAAATTCCAAACGAAAAGAACAATTCCTTACAGGTTAAGAAAGTAGGCTGGCATTTTAAAACACACTCTAAAAAAAGTTTTCCCTTTTAGCTGAGATTTAAGAAAGGTGAT
Organism: Canis lupus familiaris; assembly: GCF_011100685.1. NCBI lineage: Eukaryota > Metazoa > Chordata > Mammalia > Carnivora > Canidae > Canis > Canis lupus. The sequence goes on along the minus strand of NC_049223.1, from coordinate 53,501,661 downwards.
CCTATATATTTAATATTTTACATCATACGGGAGGTAGGAGACAATTTTTAAAGTGACATTGTAAAAAAAAAAAAAGTGAGACTGTGAGGTTGATTAGCCAAGACCTTTTACAGTAGCGGTAAAGCTGAAATACAGTCACAATGCTTCGGGGAGGGAGGGGAAAAAAAATCCCCTGTGATTTAGAACAGTCTTTTTTTTTTCCTCTTTCCTTTTTTTCTGTAAAGGAGGAAAACAACAAATATATGATTCACACGGTCACTGTCAACTCCGACCCTGTGGCAGGAAAGCTGTGTTTCAAGAAACCTTTCCGTAAGGGCACTGAAATTTGAATTTTGTATCGTTTTCACGTGTTAGTAAATATGCCCCCGGGAATTTTTTTTTTTTTCAATCCCAAACCCTTACAAACAGAAAAACTATTCTCCGCTTGGGCCCCCGGAGGGGGAGCTCAGCGGTGGAGCTTCTGCCTTCGCCTCAGGGCGTGACCCCGGGGTCACGGGATCGAGTCCCACGTCAGGCTCCCTGCATGGAGCCGGCTTCTCCCTCTAAGATCTTAAAAAAAAAACAAAACAAAAAACACCTCTTCTGAGCTTGAGGGGCCACACCAGGCTTAGTAGAACAGTATAAACATCAACCCCCTGGCAGGAAATAGAACAAAAGAAACTTCTGGATCGAAAAGGGTGTTGACCGTAAATCACGAGGGCGGGGCGAGGTCTCCCAGGCGGCTGGGCCCTCACGGGCGCCTCAGGACCGCGCGGCGCGCGTGGACGAGCAGAGCGGGGACTAGGCCGCAGGCTCGCCGCCGCGCAGCCCCGAGCCCCGCCGGCCGTCCCGGGAAGCAAACCTCCGCCGCGAGGATGGAGCCGGCGCCCACGGAGCCTCGACGACGCAGGGACGCAGCCACGAAGCCACCGCGGCGGAATCCGACGGCCTCGGGCCCCGGGGGTGGGGGCAAAGGGCGCGCTCGGGGCCACGGCGGCCGCGGGAAGCACCTGAGCAGCAGGGTCAGGCGGGCCTCGGGACGCGCTGCCTGGGCGCCGGCGCCCTGCGGGGGCTCGTCGTCCCCGCCTTCCCCGCCTCCCGCGCCGCAGTCCGCGGGCTCGCCGGCCGCCTGCTCTCCCGGCCGCCGCTCCATTCTGACCGGCGCCAAGAGAAACCGCCGGCCGACTCGAGTTTCCCGCCACCGAGTCGTGGCCCGGAAAGCCTTCCCGCCTCACCCCGCCCCTTCCGGTCTCCGGCCCGCCCCTTCCGCCCCGGCCCTGGTCGCCGTGGTTACTCCTCCCATCCTGACGACCACTGTAAGACTTGAGGTTTTAAGCTTCGGCTGCAGCCGTTGGGGACGCTCCGCGGCTCCCGGGAACCGCCTGGAGGGAAAACTCGGACAAATATGGTCGTTCGTGCCCGGCGCTGGGACCGGGCCCCTGCGGGGCGGCGGGTGTTTTGAGCCATGTTGGCGGCCTTGGGCCCCGGTGTGCCGGGCGGGTGGCCTGGAGCAGCCGCTGGAGCCGAGCTCGCAACGCCCACCCGGGATTGGCGACGTCGCCGTCGGCGAGACTCGCACTCGCAGCCGAGCCCCAGGCGTCAGCTTGTCGACTGTGTCCCAGTGAAGCTTTATTTCAGGTGAGTGGTGAGCGGGTCATAGAGAAAATGCAGGACGTGTAAATCCCCGATTGTAGGTTTTCATGAAGGGCCGTCGCTCCGGCTTCGCAGCCACCGCCCGGGAACTGAGAGCTCGGACCCGCGGAGCCGCCTCCCCCTTCAGGGCCGGCTTCCCGAGTTCTGCTCGGCCGCCTCGCGAGTGCGCGCCCCCCTTCCTTCCTCTTCGGGATCTGGGTAACCCGCTCCCTTCCAAAGACGCGGACGTAAATAAGGCGATAGGCTCGCCATTCCGATCCCCGAGCCCCGAGCCCCTGCGGAAAAAAATGGGGTTTCATTGTTTTGCACAAAAACGGCAATGCTAATTTTTAATTTTATCCTGGATGTCTTCCAATCTCTCACATCCATCTCATCCTTTTAAGCAGTTGCCGGTCAGGTGTCCAAGGCCAAATTTGGGACCGAGACAACGTAGTTCTCCATCTGGGCAGGAATCAGTCATGGGCTGGGCTGCTTAAAAGGGACTGCTGGGTGGCTGGGACTAAGAGCACGGTAATGTAGAGAACTGACGGGTCACTGTTGGACGCCTGAAACTAATAGAACACTTAATTATCCTGGAGCTTAAAAAAAAAAAAGATTGATACATGCCTCTCCCAAGTTTTTATTGTGATTTTTATTTGTAACAAAAGCCTAGGTGATGTTCATCCTGCTGTTTGGGGAAGACACTTGAGAACCACTGAGGTAATAGATTATAGTGATTCAAAAAAAAAAAAAAAAAAAAATCCAGGGACGCCTGGGTGGGCTCAGCCGTTGAGTGTCTGCCTTCAGCCCAGGGCCTCATCCTGGAGTCCCGGGATCCAGTCCGGCATCCGGCTCTCTGCATGGAGCCTGCTTCTCCCTCTGCCTGTGTCTCTGCCTCTCTCTCATGAATAAATAAAATCTTTTTTAAAAAAAACCTCTAATGTGGATTATACCACATTAATAACCCTAATCACATCATAAGCTGAAAAAGTAAATGAATTTCCACAGCCTTGCCAATTAACAATTAACAGAAGTAGAAAAAGTCCTAAGATACAAAGACTACTTAAAGCCTAACAACAAAATTATTAAATGATAAGAACACTTAAGCTGGAACAATATGGGGTCTATTACGATTATGTTTAAGATTCTAATACAAGTGAATACTGTAAACATTGGGAGGAAAATTTTTTAGACTTAAGGCCTAGAAAAACTCCATTAAAAACAAATCCGGCTATTGTCAGCTGGATAAAAAAACTACAACTAGCAATACAAATAGAAGTGGGAAATAGGTCCTATTCACAATAGTGACAAAACCCTCACAAACCCAGGAATAAACTTGACAAGAAAAGATCAGCAATTATGAGATTCTCAATGGGTAAATTTTAGAATTTCAGATGTTTACAGTTTTGGGATGGAGTTGACTTTAGGACTGATAATCCGAAAGCAATTACAGAAAAAAATAAGATTTGATCACAAAAAACTTAAAAGTGTCTGCATGGCAAAAGAGCAAATGACAAAAAGGGGAAAACTTACATATTGGGAAGTAGTCAACAAAAATTTATTCAACTAGTCATCAGAATTATAAGTTACAACAGCCAACAAGATAATTTTTTTGCCAAATTCACGGAAATGGAGAATCATTACCTTCAGCTCTGGCATGGACGCAGAGAAATCCAGCGCTTTTGTACATTGCTGAGGGCACTGAAAAGTCACCTGGCAGTACCAGCCAAAACCTAGCACACACAGAACCTGGAGAACCCAGCGTACAGAAAGGAAAGTATGTTATTTAATGAAAAATACTTCTGTCTGTAGGAGCAAAGAGGAAAAGCAATGTGAAGGTCACCAGCAGAATGATGGAATACGCTGCAGCACATCCGTATGATGGAATGGAATGCCCAAGTCCAGGCAAGGCCTCTACATGTTAAAAGAAATTGCTTTTGTAGAGAATGATTCCATTTCTTAGAAATTCCTCTAACAATTTAGATGCATGTCTGTGTTTATAAAAGGCATGAAGGATACATCCCAAACTGTTGGTACCTTCTGATGGATGAGATTGAGCTGTAGGAGTGGGGGGTAAGGAGTAAGTTAACTTTTTTAGATACTTCTGTATGTTTTGAGGATCCACTTTTATTTGATCAATAAAATGAAAAAGTAAAGTAGGATTAGAATATAAAGTTCTTATTTTTCCAAGTGAAAAAATTGGTACTAGCTACAATTGATAATTTAAGAAATAGTGGTAGAGGTAGAAGTAAAAACTACCTAAGAGTTATGGCTACCACCCAGAAGAAACCGAAAACGGGGATTTTAGGGATTAAGTGGCAGACTTTTAAGCAGAACGAGGCTACATATTCTCCAAGATGATTTGGCTTATGAGCAGTATGCCCTACAGAAGGGCTTTAAATGCCTTCATGACCATAGTAATCCATATTAAGAAAGCAAAGCCAGATACGTAAAACAGCAACCACACAAATAACAATTACGTATGTGAGTTGGGTCCCGACAAACTGAAAAGCACTTCTTATACTCCCCATCAGACCTTTAACACAACTTTTAGGTTATCCTCAAGTAGAAAAGTAGCCACATTCAAATGAGTTAAGGTGTAAGAAGTTAAAAAGGACCACAAGCTTTATTAAAAGTAAAGGTAACATATAATATATACAGATGGCACATGGTGCCAATTTTATTTGCAGATATTACAATACTCCAATGCATGTTTACAAGTTACACCTTTGCCACAGCCTTGGCTAAATCTTGAACTAGTGCAGAATTTAGCTGTGCCAGAGTGCTGATCTTAGCATGCTTAGAGGCGGCATACTTGTTCTTGATAGTCTGGAAGAGAAAAGCATAGTAATTAATGAAGTGAAAGAGGAAAACACTGTAAGATCCAATGGTGCAGATATTCACTGAAAACATCAACTACTTAAAAATAAGCTATGCCTTGGGGCCTCTGGATGGCTCAGTTTAGGCCATGATCTCAGGGTTGTGAGACTGAGCCCTGCACTGGGGTACGTGCTGGGCATGAAGCTTGTTGAAGATTCTCTCTTCCATAAAATAAGATGAAATCAGAGAGGGAGACAAACCATGAGAAACTCCTAACTATAGGAAACAAATTGAGTTCTGAAGGGGAGAGGGAGGGAGTAACTGGGTGATGGAAATTAATTAAGCAAGGCACATGATGTAACTGATGTTACATACAACTGATGAATCACTGAACTCTACCTCTGAATGTTAATTAAAGTAAAATTTTTAAAAATTCTGTCCCCCTGCAGCCACCCCCTCCCATCTCTCTCTCTCTAAAAGAAATTTGAAAAGGAAGAAAAATAAGCCTTGCATTTGCAGATATGAAGTCTTAAGTATTTTCACTCCCCACCACCTCCCACCTTCACCGCAACATCCTATGGTGCCCCCAACTTACCATGTGCTTTGTAAGCCCACGATTCACCATGACTATATTCTTAGCCAGGTGTTGCATAACATTTAGAAGGGATTCTTCAGTGTAGGACAGATAATGCTGTAGAGTTGGTGTCTAGGGCAACAAAAGTTAATGTTAGAAATGCTCAACAATGTTTTTCATACAATTTCTGTATATTAAAAGAGTAGGAAGAGATTCCATAGGACTGACTATAATTGAAATTTACGATAAACTTAAGATGCTTTCTTCCTCAGGTACTCTTTTTTCATGCTTTCTCTAGGATCCTGTGCTTAAATCTATTCTACACATATGCTCAAATTCTTTGACGCCAACTTCCTCATGCATAGTTCCACTCCTAGAGCCTAGGATAGCACGGGGCACATAGGAGAAATACTTGGTGAATCAAGGATTATGAATAAACTTTTAGCATATCATTTGCTCCAAGTGTCTTTATCTGTAGAGAAGGATAAAGTTAGGTGATTAAGTGGGAGTATCCTACAAACACACAGCAAACAAGATACAATTTTTAATCATTCTCTCAGTAGATGCCCTATTTTTAGAAGCCATTTGAATCGTCCTTGAATGAAAACAGTCTGGTATTCATGCCAAACATCACTTACAATATAAAAGCTTAGGGTAACCAAGGTCTGTGGTACAGAGCTTACCCATTCACCATTATCGAGAATTTTCAGCGCTAAGCAAAAAGCTCCTGCTGCAATCTGAGAAGGAGGAAAGTGTACCATATCGTAGTCCAACATAGATAGCTCCATCAGGTATTTGGCCAAAGTATGTTGCTCAACATCAACCTGAAATAAAAGCCACAGCTCTCTGAACTGCTGCAGAGAATTCTGTAATTGGCAATAACCAATATGCCCATTAACTGTAATTACAAATGTTTGTCTATAAACTCTCAAACGCAACTGCCCATGGAAGGCCTTAATAAAAATATTAATATGTAGCCTGATTGGAAACAAACAATATCTTTGTCTACACATCTCATGCATTCTTTTTTAAGTCAGTTCAATGAGATCTGCTTGATTCGCAGTATTTCGTGATGTACCATACCAAAGGTTACCAAAGAAGTATGTACCTCTCCAATCTTAGATGCTCTCCGAAGGAAATGCAGGGGTAGAGGGCGGCCCAGACCAAAATTTAAAGATCTTAGAATCTTCATTTCCATCTGTCTGATTTGGTGTTTAGTGTAAGTATTGTCAGTCACAAAGGCAAAGTCACCAATTTCTGGAGGGTACATTTCCTCATATTTGCTTGCAATAAACATGGCAGTGACACCAACCAGCTGCAGCATCTTCTTGGGCACACAGTTATTCTGCAGTGGGAATTCCAACGGGATGAATAACTAATACGTACTCGAAAAAGGAGACAACAGAGCTATGAAGGGGACATGGAAAAACACTCTCACAGCACAATCTTAATTAATGACACTCTATCCAAGACAGATGTTAACTGAAAAAATCTGTTTCTTAGAATTCTGCTAGGACCCTGGAAGGGAGAACCCTCAATTACTGAATTATGCTCACCTGCATGAACCGATCAATAATGGAAACAGTCATGTACATGGTCTCCTGCAGTAACCTGAATTTCATTTGAACCTGTACTAGCCAGTCAATTAGGATGGCTCTCATGTTTCCAGTGACTTCACGACCCAGTAGGTATTTTGGTTTGACTGCTTGTTCTTCCTGCAAAAGAATGATTATCCTTTAGAAGTAAGACTTCATGTGACATTTCTGACCACAAATAGTAGTCACCACAGAATAGTAATTCAGAGTTCAGAATCTCCAACAGTCCTCAACTTAATTACTCATATGGTCACTACAAATAGCTGTCACTGTGTTAGAAAGCAAACATTAAATATGACAGTTTGACTTACTATGTTCAACCTACCATCACTGCTACCTGCCCACATTCCCACTTCATCACAAAGGTATCATGCTATCATCTCAGATCTTTTTACTTATGACTCAAACCCAAAATCTGAGCTGTATGAAGTAGAGAAAATGAACAGCAGCTACTTTCCAATCCATTGGAAATCCTGCTCTAGGAATTAAACCCCCAAAATGCCATAGAGAAAAAGACTGAACCAGCAAGGATCAGCACATATGTCTCCTAAGCCCATTCAGCCTAAGTTAGAATTCTAAAAAGAATGGAGAAAAAAAAAATAAAAAGAGGCAGATAAAGGGACACCTGGGTAGCTCAGTAGTTGAGCATCTGCCTTTGGCTCAGGACGTGACCTCAGGGTCCTGGAATCGAGTCCCACATCAGGCTCCCTGCATGGAGCCTACTTCTCCCTATGCCTACATCTCTGCCTCTCTGTGTCTTTCATGAATACATAAATAAATCTAAGAACTGGTAAAACAAAAAAAAAAACAAACTACAGCCATAATGACAGATAAAGATATCCTTGGTTTGGTTACTGACTTTTGATGTTTGGTACTCAGTGAATGGAATTTGGAAGTGGGATCTACTATTAAGAAATGCTGCTCACACCCTGCTTGAATCATTGTAGACTGTGAGTGGAAAGTGTCTTAAGAGGGCAGCCCCGGTGGCGCAGTGGTTTAGCACCACCTGCAGCCCAGGGCGTGATCCTGGAGACCGTGGACAGAGTCTCTGCCTCTCTCTCTCTCTCTCTCTCTCTCTCTCTCTCTGCATCTCTATGAATAAATAAAAATCTTTAATATATATATATATATATAAAAAAACAATGTCTTAAGGGTCAAATGCAGTTCAAAAAAAAAGATTCTAAAAATAATACAGACCTCAAGTTGTCTCAGATAAGCATAAATATCTTTCACGTATTCACTACAAAGGTTTGGATCAGCTCCATCTTCTGCATCTACATCATTCACTGCAAGAATTACATCAGAGAAAGCCTGACACAGATATTCTTCTGCAGGAGCACATCCAGATGTTTCCATCGGGCTTGGAGAGGGAGTATCAACCTTAAAACAAAGAGATCTTTTGAAATAATAGCAAAGAGGAGCATACAATCCAGGAATGAAGGCCCAATTACTGGAACTAACTCAGAAGACCAACTGCTAAAGAGACATATTATCATTCATGATTCATTTCTTAAAGGAAACATCTTCTTTTCACATGTATTCAATTTATCCTTAGTCCTTAGTCACAAAAAACAAAAGCCAAAACAGACTGAGCCAATTTTAAGTGAGCAGAACCTAAACCCTAATGAGTAAAACAGAGAAAAATCAAACAAAATCACATTCTAGACTTTCCTCTGAAGGGAATGACTAAATAAATAATCTCTATCAGTGTCATACGAAGTCAATCCAAATGAATGACCGTCTTTAGTCTTTATTTTATTTTATTTTATTTTTTGTCTTTAGTCTTTAATATCAAATCAAGGACTGCTTCTCACTGCCCAGGAAAACACAAGTTCTGTCCTGACTACTAAGGATTAACTGAGTTCGTTCGTTGTTACTATTAGCTATTTCCCTCAAGCTCCAGTTCTCTCTTTGCTCAAACATTTATCGAGCATTTTCTTCCAGTTAAGCTCTGTGCTAGGCACTGCCTTTATAGTGTTCTCAAAGGGGTTTAAATCTAGACGAGAAAAGTAATGAAGTGAGGAGATTGATTCTAAGAACAAGGGTGAGGGAAGTTAGGGAAAGTTTCAAGATTTCATGCTTGAGCCGCTTTGCCAGATGAAAAGGTACAAGAGAGCGAAAAGCCTTTTTCAGCAAGTGGGAAAGCAAAGAAACAGTATGGGACCTTCAAGGAAACCTCACATAGAGTTTGGTATGGCCAATCAAAAGACTGTGCGTGCTACAGGTTTCATGTGCTATGTCCAGAATGTCAATACTAAAGCAATATCCTTGGGGATCCCTGGGTGGCTTAATGGTTTAGCGCCTGCCTTTGGCTGAGGGCGTGATCCTGGAGTCCCGGGATCGAGTCCCACATCAGGCTCCCTGCATGGAGCCTGCTTCTCCCTCTGCCTGTGTCTCTGCCCCCCCCTCCCCCGTCTGTCTCTCATGAATAAATAATAAATAAAATCTTAAAAAAAATAAATAAAAAATAAAGCAATATCCTCCAATCTCCGACTCTTAGATATAAGGAACTAGGCTGAATGACTTTTATAGATCATTTTCTCAACTGGCTTAAACTATTTGATTCTTAATTTAAAGATGTAGGGCAGGGATCCCTGGGTGGCGCAGCGGTTTGGCGCCTGCCTTTGGCCCAGGGCGTGATCCTGGAGACCCGGGATCGAGTCCCTTATTGGGCTCCCGGTGCATGGAGCCTGCTTCTCCCTCTGCCTGTGTCTCTGCCTCTCTCTCTCTATCATAATAAAAAAAAATTTAAAAAATTTAAGAAAGTGTCTTATTAAAAAAAAAATAAAATAAAAAAAATAAAGATGTAGGGCAGCTCGGGTAGGCTCAATGGTTTAGCACCACCTTTAGCCCAGGGTGTGATCCTGGAGACTCAGGATCGAGTCCCATGTCGGGCTCCCTGCATGGAGCCTGCTTCTCCCTCTGCTTGTGTTTCTGCCTCTCTCTCTCTCTCTGTGTGTCTCTCATGAAGAAATAAATAAAATCTTTAAATAAATAAATAAATAAATATAAAGATGTAATGGTCTTTATTAAGTGATTCATGAAGTGGGTATCATCCCACCTAGCAAGTAGAGTTGCTCCTTAACTACATTTTAAAAATTAGAGTCTGGGTGGCTCAGGTCATGATCCTGGGGTCCAGATCTGGGTCCAGCCCCCACATAGGGCTTCCTGTTCAGTCTACTTTTCCCTCTGCCTCTCACCTTGCTCATGCTCACTTTCTCTCACTCTCTCAAATAAAATAAGGAAAAATAAAAACTAGAGCTTCATTAAATACAGTTCATTATAATTTCAGCAAAAGAACCCTTTCAATCCCTGGGTGACTCAGCGGTTTAGTGCTTGCCTTCGGCCCAGGGCCTGATCCTGGAGACCTGGGATCGAGTCCCACATCGGGCTCCCTGCATGGAGCCTGCTTCTCCCTCTGCCTGTCTCTGCCTCTTTCTCTCTCCCTGGGTCTCTCATGAATAAAGAAAAAAAAATCTTAAAAAAAAAAAAGCCCCTTCTAGGTGCCCTGTTTCTCCTTCCCAGGATTGGACACATTTCCCTAACTGGTATTCAAGAAGTTCTTAGTTTTTGAGGCTGTTAACTCACCTACTCTCTGAAAAGCTACATCTTTTTTCCGCTTAACACCTTTATATATCCCAGTGTTACAGGCTTATTAATTCAGTGGCCACATTAGAGAGGGAAAGGATTCAAGATAATCTGTTTCAGTCAATAAATTCTAGTCAGATGGCTTGAACTAAAGACAGTCAAACTTTTGGTTCATGCACCTATCACTCAATACCATTAATAGCAGGGAGGGGGCAGTGTACAAAATGATGAAGAGCCTAGGTTCTGAAGCCAGATGGCCATCATGGGTGCCATAGATTAGACGTGTGACTCCTTGAAAAGTTACATAAATACCTCTCTAAGCCATTATCTAAAAAGTAGAGGTAGTAATACAAGAGTCCATGTAAAGATTATGTCAGTTAAAAGCACTTCCAGCGCAGAGCAGAGACTGCTGAGCACTCTATGCTACTAGCATTACCACTTGTTCAAATGTTACTCCATGTGCTGAGAGGACAACCAACCAACACATGGAGAAAGGCAAAGTAAGTTTACCAAAATAGGCTCGGGCGAAAGTTTTTCTTCTTTAACCGGCTCAGGTTCCAGCTCTGGTTCCGGGACAGGGACAGGCTCAGGTGCCTTCTCTAGAGGCTTTGGTATTTTTTTAGCAATGACTTTTCCAGGAACCGCAGTTTTTGCTTCCTATGGGTGGAAGGGAGAAAATGAGAAAATGACATGTTTTTCCATCAAGGGTTCCGGCGGTAAGGTGGACCCTCACAGAGAGGCTGGGTCAGCAAGACAATTACCTTTTTCAGAGGCAGTTTGGCCTTGTGGTTGTTCACTGACTTTGTTACCAATGTCTCCCAGAGCAGTTCTTGGCCTCAGGCCGGGCTTGGAGGCTGCAGCAGAGGCCAGAGGCACCCGCTTTGCCCCTGCCATACCGATCTTCGCCTTGTTTTCAACATTCACTTTTGTGTTCTGAAAGAAACAAAACCCCCTTTTTGAGAACTGGCCCAGCCAGGTTAGAGTTAAGTCAAGGGTTGGTTAGTTAAGTTGCGGGGGGGGGACGGACGACGACACTGACTCGGAGGAAAAGCTGGCGGTAAAAAATGGGTTCTCAAGGGAAACCAGGGCTCCAGGATCTACGCTTGGGCTGTGACAAGCCCCCCTGGTCACCTATCTATTAAGGGGCTGCCTGTTGAGTCCCCGGGGAACCTAAAATATCGCCAATTTACATTTGAAAGGAAATCTGAAAAGCCTCCCAAGGCAGGCACCTTCTCTCCGGGAAGCAGGGTTAGGCGGCGGGTGGGTGGGGGCCCACTCAGGGGCGCGCTACCACTTTTTAAAAATATGTATTATTTATTGATCCATGAGAGAGGCAGAGACCCAGGCAGGCGGGAAGCAGGCGCCCTGCGGGGAGCCCGACGCGGGACTAGATCCCGGGACCCGGGGCCACGCCCTGGGCCGAGGCGGACGCCTAACCGCTGAGCCCCCAGGTGCCCCCTTTCTACCGCATTTTTACCAGAGGTTTCCCGTCGACCCTCCTCCGCCCTCCCCTCGCGCCAAGCCTGTATCCGGGCCGGCCCAGCCCAGCCCTCCGCTCCCGTCGCTCCCGTCGCTCCCCACCGTGCCCGGACCCACCGAGGCCCCCATCCTCCTCCCCGAATCGCCGCCCTAGTGCCCGGGGGGGATGGGGGGGCTCGGGCAGGGCGGAGCAGGGCCGCGGCCGCCCGCAGCAGCTCACCCTGGTGACCCGGAGCGCCATGGCCGCGTCTTCACGGGGGGAGAGGAGAGCGCGGGAGCCGCCGACGAGCCGGGAGCCGGGAGCCGGGAGCCGGGAGCCGGGAGCCGAGAGCCGAGGCCTGCGGGTCAACAGCCGTTCCTCCGCAGCACGCCGGGAGGAGCCCGGCCGCCTCGGGTTTAAACCCCGCGCTGCTGCCCCCTCATTGGCCGGTTCGTGGCACTCGCTCGCTTCCCATTGGCCGCTGCCGGTTCCTCCGCGAACGCGTTTCCTGGGCGACCCCGCGGGGACGTTCGCGAGGAGGCGGGGCCTCGGCGGGGCGGGGCTTCGGGTGGGCGGGGCTTCGGGCGGGGCGGCCGCGCGGCCACCTGGAGGGGCGCTGCAGGTGCACCTGCGCGGGGCTCGGCCGCCTGGGGCCCTCGCCGTGGGCTGCTGTCCTGCGAAGGAGAGTGACGGCCGCGCGGCCCGACGTGGAGAATCTGAGGAGCAGTGCTACGTATTTTTTTTTAAGAGTTTACTTTTTTTTTTTTTTTTTTAAGAGTTTACTTATTTATTCATGAAAGGCACGGAGGGAGGCAGAGACCCCCCTGCAGGGAGCCGGACGCGGGACTCGATCCCGGGACCCCGCCACCCAGGCGCCCCCAGTGCGACGTATTGTTACACACTTTCCTCTTGTGCCTGGCATGTAGCAGGAAAGGCTGATTTAATGTACATTCAGCAGCAGCCCTCTGGGTGAGGGACCAGAGCTCAGGGCGGCTCTGAGTGACTTTCCCAGGGTCACAAATTAGTAACACGGGAAATGAACTTCAGTTGCTGTTTGGCTCCCTGATGTTTCCACAACACCAATGGCCTCTTAAGAATATTGTCAGCTTCTTAACCTGACAGGTTACTTTAATCCAGTTGCTTCCCAAAGCCAATCTTTTGTTTTAGCTTTGTATTTGAAAATGATTTCAGACTTAGGGAAGTTGCAAACAAAAATACTACGAATAACACACGTATGCCTTTTGCCTAGATTCAAGTATGCTTGACATATTACCTCATTGGCTCCATCATTTACTTCTTTCTGTATATAAATATCTACATCTGTCTATAAACATTTTCTTCCTGGGGGCACCTGGGTGGCTCAGTGGCTGACCATCTGCCTTCAGCTCAGGGTGTCATGCTAGGGTCCTGGGATCAAGTCCTGCATCCGGCTCCCCACAGGAAAGCTGCTTCTCCCTCTGCCTGTGTTTCTGCCTCTCTCTGTGTCTCTCATGAGTAAATAAATAAAATCTTTTTAAAAAGTTAAATTAAAATTAATTTTTTCCTGAAACATTGGAGGGTAAGTTGATGTACTTATGGCCCTTTATCCTTAATTCTTTAGTGTGTACTGCCTATAAGAAAAGGATATATTCTCTTACATAACCACAATAGTTATTAACTTAATAAGTTTACGTTATTACAGTATTTCATGCAACTTAGTTTATACTGCAGTTTTGTCAGTTGATCTAATAAGATCCCTCATAATATTTTCCCTCCTCCAGGGCAGGATGCAGTCTAGGGCCAGATGTTACACTTAGCTTCCTTTAATCTGGAATGGTTCCCATGGCTCTTCCTACAATGCATCAGATAGCTCCCACCCTCCCAAGTACACACAAATAATAACCCAACCCAAAATGTCGATAGTGTACAAGTGCCAAACTTGAGAAATCTTGCCAACTATGTACACATCTATAGACTCATTTCTATTTGGTATGATAGTTTTTGATGCTTAATTAGCCTAAGTACCATGATCACCCCCTTTCTTTATAACACTTAAAAACTAGGGATGCCTGGGTGGCTCAGCGGTTGAGCGTCTGCCTTCTGGCTCAGGGTGTGATCCTGGAGTCCCTGAATCGAGTCCCACATTGGGCTCCCCACAGGGAGCCTGCTTCTCCCTCTTCCTATGTCTCTGCCTCTCTCTCTCTCTCTCTGTATGTGTCTCTCCTAATAAATAAATAAAATATTTAAAAACAAGTTGTGTGAGTTTCTCCTCAATGAACTACTCAATGTGAAGTCAATAAACTCAATGTTCTCTCCTGTGGCCAATAGCGCTAACTACATACCAGGCCCTGTTCTAAGTGCTAGGAATATAGCTCTGAACAAAACAGGGATCCTCACTTTCACAAACCTTATATTTCAGTAGGAGAAAGAAGTGAGCAGAGTGGGGGAAAAAAGAAAGAAAGAAAAAAAAAAAGCCAGATGCTAGTAAGGGTTAGACAGAGAATGAAGGGAGGGTTGTAGTCACTTGGTAGCTACCTTAGACTTGGTGGTTAGGACAGTCTGGGAAAGTGATGTAACTCCTCTTAACATGAGGCTTAAATGACAAAAAAGGGAACATTCCCAATAGAGGAAATAGCTGTGAAAACCTAGCAATAGGAATGGGTTTGTCGTGTTCAGCAAAGCCAGTAAGGCTAGACGTATAGAGGACAGAGTAGAAGTGAGATTGAAGAAATTGGAAAAAATAAAATTCTACCAGTCTTTGTAGACCAAGGTAAAGAGTTTGGGCTATGGAAGTGCCTTGGAAGCCTTTGGAGGGTTTCAAGCCAAGGTGTGGTGTAATCATCCTTCAATAGAATTACTTTAGGGTTTCTGTAGAGACGATGTGTGTGGATTGGGGGCAGGGGGGAGCAAGAGGAGCCCTGAAGAGTCTATCACAGCTGACTAGGCAATAGATGATGGCTTGGATGGGTACTAGTAGCACGAGACAGAAAGAGATGGATTTTGGATAAATATTGGAGGTAGATTTGTTGGGTCTTAGTGGCTTGCATACTTGGGAGCGATAACTCAGGTTTTGGCCTGAGTAACTGAAACAGAAAGACTGCCCACTTAAAGATGAGCAGCTTTTAATGGGTAGCAGGTTGTGGGTAGGAGATCAAGAATTGCGCTACATCTGGAATGCTTAAAGATATGCAAGAGGAGATGTCCACCAGGCCGACTCAGGGTGGGAGCTAATGGCTGTGGACCTGTAGATGGCATTTAAATCCCTACACAGAGGGAGGTCATCTAGAGAAGGAATGTAAAGAAGCCTACACACCAGGAGCAAGCCCTGGGGCCCTCCATGTGTAAAGATTGAAAAATAAGAGAAGCCAGTTAAGAAAATTGGGCAATAAGATCAGAGAGGTTAGGAGATCAAACAGTGGTGTCCCAGAAGAGAGAAGGCCAAGTTTCACGGAGGGAGCAGTGGGTACCATGACAGACTGAATGTACATGTCGGCTTGGTTTCTCCCCGAAGAAAGTAAAGGGATTTAAGAAAAATGGGTAACTCGCAAGGATAGGGAAGGAGACACTAAAGGCAACATTTTGGAAGCAGAAAAGCAACTCAATAAGGGGTAATGGAAGTAGCAGACAGCCCAAGAAAGTTGAAATCTAAGCTGGCAGTGGAAACCCAAGAAGCACACATTTCAGGAACTGGAGGTACCAGGAGCCTATGAAATTGGCGGTTGTAGGTGGAGCTGAAAACAGAATTAGTAGCTTCTCTCCTGCACATCTGAGTGCAGTGAGAGTGTGGCCTCTTTCTGGTCCCAGCTGACAACTGGAGGTTTATGTTCAGGGATGCTGAACTAAAGGAACTCTGGATTCAGACACCAGGCAAGATGAGGATGAAATAAAATTTTTCTTCTTTTAAGATTTTATTTATTTATTCATGAGAGACACACAGAGAGAAGCAGAGACACAGGCTCCATGCATGGAGCCCAATGTGGGACTTGATCCCGGGACGCTGGGATCATGCCCTGACCTAAAGGCAAATGCTCAACCACTGAGCCCCCCAGGAGCCCCTGAAAAAAATTTTTTTTAAATGTGACAACAACATTTCTTTCTTTCTTTCTTTTAAGATTTTATTTATTTATTCATGATAGAAATAGACAGAGAGAGAGAGAGAGAGAGAGAGAGAGGCAGAGACAGAAGCAGGCTCCATGCCTGGAGCCCAACATGGGACTTGATCCCAGGTCTCCATGGTTAACAACCTGGGCCAAAGGCAGGCGCCAAACCTCTGCGCCACCCAGGGATCCCCTGAAATAAAATTTTTTGATACCAAATGGTGAGTCCTTCAGTTTCTTTCTCCCACTCAGTCCCCTAAATGCAGGTAGCTAAGCTTATATCCTCCAAAATGAGGTAAGAGCATGATTCCCTGGGGAATGGACCAGCCCCACAAAAAAGTCGCAAAAATACTGATGGTTAGGGTGTGCAAAGAGATGAAGAGATGGTTCGGTCACCCTGAAAACAACACTCACTACTTGACATGCTTGCACACTGACCCTGAGCTTCTGATCAACATTTTAGCATCTTACTCTTCACTCTTAATGGCCAGCCAGTGAGCACCAGACATATGAGGAAATGGTCCAACTTGAAAGAGACCAAAACAACAAAAAAAGAAACTCCGTGAACAAGCAATTCAAGGAGTAGAAAGCTAAAAAATAAAAATAACTTACAACCCATATCATCAGAAAAATAAAAATAATTCACCTATAAGCAAGTTTATAAAAGAGCCCCAGAACTTAGAAATATGACAGCAAAAATTAAAAAGGCAGGGAGTTTGAAAGAAAAGAATGTTCCCAGAAAAAAAGATAAAAAGACAAAGAGACCATAGAAAAAATAAGAAAATTAGAGCTCATTCCACAATGTCTAACACACAACTAATAGTTCAAGAAAAATAGACCAGAGAAAATTCAGAGGATACCGTTAAATACATAATACCAGAAAACTGCCCAGACCCAAAGAACATTAGTTTCATGCATTCACGTCTGAGCTTTTCGCAAAATAAATGAACAAATGATAGATCCCATGACACACTGTGCTGTGCTGATATATAACATTAAGAATAAAGGAAAGAACCTAAAAGGAAACAAAGTCAGATTGCATATACGAAGGATCCAGAATCAGAATGGAATTAGATTTTCAATAGTAAGGTTGAAAGCTAGAAGATTCTCAGGGAAAATGATTTTCAGTTTATAATTCTTTTTTTTTTAATTTTTATTTATTTATGATAGTCACAGAGAGAGAGAGAGAGGCAGAGACATAGGCAGAGGGAGAAGCAGACTCCACGCACTGGGAGCCCGACGTGGGATTCGATCCCGGGTCTCCAGGATCACGCCCTGGGCCAGAGGCAGGCGCTAAACCGCTGCGCCACCCAGGGATCCCTAGTTTATAATTCTGTACCCGGACAAACCATCCAATAATCACAACATGGAATAAAGTCGTGTTCAGATTTACAACATCTAAAACATTACCGCCCCTGTACCTTTTCTTAGGAAATTATTGGTGTGTAGTCTTCCGAAACAAGGAGGAAAATTAAAAGAGTTCGATGTGGGATCTAAAACACAGCAGGAAGGCAAAAGAAATTCCAAAGACTTTGAGGATCCCAGCCTGGCTCTTTCCAGTAGACCTCGGTGCGCCTGGACGGTTTGGTCAGTTAAGTGGTGGACTCTTGATTTCCACGCAGGTCCGGGTCTGGGGTCGTGGATGGAGCCCTTGCATGAGGATCCCGTTCAGTGCACAGTCTCTCTCCCTCTGCCCATCCCCTTGCTTGCACGCAGGCATGGTCTCTAAATACATACATACATACATACATACATACATAAAATCTATTAGGCCTCAAGCTAGGTCAGGCCATGGTGGAGTAGAACAAGGATGGTGGGCTCTAAAGGGGACACTCTCCAAGCAAAAAAAGAAAGAAAGAAATTAATTTATCATCTGATGTATTTGAAGGTAGTGAGCAGAGATTTACACTTCTGGTAAATTGGAGATGAATTAGTAGCAGGCACAGAAAAACACTAAGCAAATGAGAACAGACACAGCGATAGTCAATCTGGAACAAGCTAGAAGTTGTTAAAAGAAAAGATGGGAATGTAGTCCTAATAGGGTCCATAGGGCACTGTGGTAAATTACACACAGTCACAATAAGAGGAACACTGAATATTGAGTTAACCAAAAACTATGATTCAACTTGTATTGGGAAGGCGAGGAAAGAGAGAGAGGGATGCCTATGGACGTGCCTGTGTGCCGGTGTGGTGTAAAACCGCCAAACCCTCATCTTCCATTGCAAGGAGCTAGCCGGGCAATCTTTAAAAACTGTACGTCCCAGGGGTGCCTGGGTGGCTCAGTCGGTTAGGCGGCTGCCTTCCACTCAGATTATGGTCTCAGGGTCCTGGGATGCAGCCCCGGAGCCCCGGGGCGGTGTGGCTCCCTGCTCCCCACCCCCTCACCTTGTCCTCTTAAATAAATAAGTAAATCATTTTTTATTTTATTTTATTTTTTTATTTATGATAGTCACACAGAGAGAGAGAGAGGCAGAGACATAGGTAGAGGGAGAAGCAGGCTCCATGCACCGGGAGCCCAATGTAGGATTCGATCCCAGGTCTCCAGGATCACGCCCTGGGCCAAAGGCAGGCAATAAACCGCTGCGCCACCCAGGGATCCCTAAATAAGTAAATCTTAAAAAAATACCTGTGTATCCCCCAAAATAGCAGTGTAAGGATAATATTGAGATTAATGCAGTTAATTTGCAATGGCAAATTGCAGTTAGGAATAGAAAGCTGTTCCTTTTAGAGAGCAGGAATGGGGCACAAGGAGAGGTCCATTTTGTTCAATATTTTAAAGAACAATTTGACTATTTATTTATTATTTATGTTTTAAAAAGATCTTATTTATTATGAGAGACACAGAGAGAGAGAGACAGAGACAGAGACATGGGCAGAGACAGAAGCAGGCTCCATGCAGGGAGCCCCATGTGGGACTCGATCCCGGGACTCCAGGATCACACCCTGGGTTGAAGGCAGATGCCAAACCACCGAGCCACCCAGGGATTACCCCAATTTGACTTTTTTTTTCTTTTTTTTTTTTTTTTTCAATTTGACTTTTTAAAAGCAGGCATAGCAGACTCTGCTGTCCTGCCCACTTGTCCCTTGCGGTGTATTCAATGAACTTCTATCTCCTTTAAAAATAAACAGATAAATGAATACTCGCACATATGTAACTGGAGAAAGGGTCACATTGAAGGGAGGGAGTGGTTATGGTGGCTGAAAATCAGGGATATTCCCACTAAGACAGAGATGGAGATAGAAGTGAAAAGGACCCTGGGAATGCATGATGAAGCAATTTCTTCAGTGGGACAGGGTTCCATTGGTACAGCTAGTGTATACTTGCCTTTTTTTTTTGTTATTTAAAGTAGGCTGCAGGCCCACCCTGGGGCTGGAAGTCACCACCCAGAGAGGAAGAGTCCACACTCCACCGACTGAGCCAGCCACTGCACAGCGGGCGTACCCCTGAGCTAGCTCTTACCACTGTCCCTTGAATTGTTGATAGCAGTTTTTTCTTTTTTCTTTCTTTCTTCTTTCTTTCTTTCTTCTTTCTTTCTTTCTTTCTTTCTTTCTTTCTTTCTTTCTTTCTTTCTTTCTTTCTTTCTTTTTCTTTCTTTCTTTCTTTTTCTTTCTTTCTTTCTTTTTCTTTCTCTTTCTTTCTTTCTTTCTTTCTTTCTTTCTTTCTTTCTTTCTTTCCTTCCTTTCTTAATTTCTCTTTCTTTCTTTCTTTCTTTCTTTCTTTCTTTCTTTCTTTCTTTCTTTCTTTCTTTCTTTCTTTCTTTCTTTCTTTCTTCTTTCTTCTTTCTTTCTTCCTGGTTTTAGATGCTACACGTAACCACAGTTAAGGAGGTTATACAATAAAAATTAAGTACTCCTCCACAGTAAAAGGCTCTTGGGTGTCCTTTAAAAATATTTTCTGCACATAAAAGAGTACAAATGTTTTTTTTTTTAAGTTTTATTATTATTATTTTAAAAGATTTAATTTATCTGAGAGAGAGACAGAGGAAGGGAGCCTGATGGGGAGAGAGGGAGAAGCAGGCTCCCCGCTGGGCAGGGAGCCGGATGTGGGCCTTGGATGTGGGCCGGGCCTCGATCACAAGGCTCTGGGGTCATGGCCTGAGCCCAAGGCAGACGCTTCTTCCCTGACTGAGCCATCCAGGCGCCCAGTTGTATTATTTAAAAACATTAAAGAAAATTATCTATTTAATTTCAGAGAGAGGCAGAGAGAGAGAGAGAGAGAGAAGAGAGTAGCAGGGGGAGAAGGAGGGGAGGCCGACTCCCCACTGAGCATGACCTGAGCTCTCACCAAGAGTCAGCTGCTTAACCGCCTAATTGAGCCACTTTGGGCACCTCCAGAAGTACAGACATTTTAAAAGAATCTTTAAATCTTTTTTTATTTCAAACTATGAATAAGTCAAGTTTGTACAACCAATACTTTTTTTTTTTTTTTAGTTGTCACTATGTTTTATGTCGTGGGATAACCGCTGTCAAGGTGCACATTCTTGCAGATGTGAAGATAAAGTCTTACAATACATGATTGGATTAGATAAGATTTCTGTCTCTCAGCAGCCTCTCTTCTTCCCTCTCTCCTTTGTCACAGGCGGGGTCGGGGGAGGAGGGGGACGTGGGTTTAAAAAACCAAGAGCGCATTTGCACCGGAGCTCCCCTGTGATAAGGGCCCCAGGGCAACTGGCTTAAATGACAAAGGAAAATTCTTGGCTCCCTAAAGTGGCAAGTCCTGGGAGCCCCTAGCTTCAGGGCAGGCCGGTTTCAGGGGGCAAGCCCAGGAGGATGCGTCTCTGGATCTTGCTGTGCTTTCCCCTCTTGGAACTTTAAGAATTTTTAAATCTTTTTTTTTTTTTTAAGATTTTATTTATTTATTCATGAGAGACAGAGACACACAGAGAGAGAGAGAGAGAGGCAGAGACCCAGGCAGAGGGAGAAGCAGGCTCCATGTAGGGAGCCTGATGTGGGATTTGATCCCGGTCTCCAGGATCACGCCCTGGGCCAAAGGCAGACGCTAAACCACTGAGCTACCCAGGGATCCCCAATGCCCTTCACCAGTTGGGGCGCTCAGGCTCTGGGACTTTACAGAAATCTTTACAGAAAAAAGGTAACAGGTTGCTGTGTTGAGAGAGCAAGAAGCTTGGAGACCCCTCTGCTTCTACTCCCGCCCTGCTGTGCGTGGGAGTGTGGGCCTGGGGGCCTGGGGAGCACCCCGATATGTTTACAGAGGAAGAGGGTGACACAACTGGTACTTGAGAAAGCAGTGAAAAACAGTTTTTGTTCTATTTAGAGTGTGGTCGATATGTATTTCAACTTTTCTTGGGCTGGCTGTCCTGCAAGAGGCTTCTCAGCAGGAGGCTGTTTGCAGTGACTGATCCCCGCTGCTACAAGGGGAACTGGGTCCTCGGCCTTGTGGTGGTTGTTCGCACCCACTGGGAGTCAGCTGCACCCCAGCCGTCCCGAGGTGAAGTAGCTTGTGGCTAACCATCCTGCATTGAGAAACCTTGTTACAAACCCTATTTATTTATTTTATTTTTTTTCTTTTATTTATTATTTATGATAGTCACAGAGAGAGAGAGAGAGAGAGAGGCAGAGACATAGGCAGAGGGAGAAGCAGGCTCCAAGCACCGGGAGCCCGACGTGGGATTTGATCCCAGGTCTCCAGGATCGCGCCCTGGGCCAAAGGCAGGCGCCAAACCGCTGCGCCACCCAGGGATCCCAACCCTATTTATTTTTTAATTAATTTTCATTTTTAACGTTGTTATTGTTATTTTTTTTAGTGATCTCTGTACCCAGATTGGGGCTCGAACTTGTGACCCTGAGATCGAGAGCCGCCCGCTCGGGGACTGAGCCGGCCGGACACCCCCAAGGCCTGGCTCCCCTGCTCCTGGTGGGCGCAGGGTGCTGAGCGAGGGCAAGAGAACAGAAACGGATCAGACGGGTCAAAGGGCAAGAAGGAAGGGAGGGGTGTCGAGGCGCAGCACTCCCGTGTGGTGTGGACAGCGGAGCCGGGCTCTGCACGCTGGTGGCCGAGGGCTCGTGCACCACCTGGGGCCTCCAGGCGCCCAGCGACCTCCACAGCGGCTCTTTGCTGGAGTCGGAGGTGGGAGCAGCCGGGAGGTGCCCCCGCCGCCCTGGGGGGCTCCGAGGGAGCGAAGCCAGCGTGAGCTGTCCTGGCGTAGGCCGCGAGGCGCGGGGACCAGTGGAGCTCAACCTCACCTGACCCGCGGGCTTTTCCCCCTGGTTGTTAACAGCCTATGCCCCCTCCTCCATAAAGGCTTTTCTTT
The DNA here is from genome assembly GCF_011100685.1 of Canis lupus familiaris. Taxonomy (NCBI): domain Eukaryota; kingdom Metazoa; phylum Chordata; class Mammalia; order Carnivora; family Canidae; genus Canis; species Canis lupus. Next base: position 53,479,666 of record NC_049223.1, on the reverse strand, counting down.
CTTTTTAAAAAAGATTTGATATATTTATTCATGAGAGACAGAGAGGGAGAGGCAGAGACACAGGCAGAGGGAGAAGCAGGCTCCATGCAGGGAGCCCGACGTAAGACTTGATCCGGGGAGCCCAGGTCACGCCCTGGGCCACAGGCAGGCGCTTAACCGCTGAGCCACCCAGGCGTCCCCAGCTTTTCTAATCTTCTCGGGAGACTCTTCTTCCTCTTCTGAGCCCAGAGCATTAGTTCATTCATCTTTCTCCTGACATGCATCTCTTCATTGGCTTTTCCCTGTTACCGATGCCCGGTAACTACTGCTTTCCCGTTGGGACAGAGGCCGGAAGGAGCTGTCATCTACCCTATTTTATTTTTTAAGATTTTATTTATTTATTCATGAGAGACACACGAGAGAGAGAGAGAGAGAGAGAGAGAGAGAGAGAGAGCCAGAGACACAGGCAGAGGGAGAAGCAGGTTCCATGTAGGGAGCCCGACGTGGGACTCCATCCCGGGACTCCGGGGTCACACCCAGGGTGGAAGGCGGCGCTAAACTGCTGAGCCACCGGGGCTGTGCAGTTATGTGATGATACACACCCAGGCTGTGATAACACCAGAGTGCTGGGAAATGGTTATGTAAACTGCTTCTTCAGTGCCTAGTATATAGTAGCTTCTAAATTAACAATCACGGGCAGCCCGGGTGGCACAGTGGTTTAGTGCGGCCTGCAGCCCAGGGCGTGATCCTGGAGAGCCAGGATTGAGTCCCATGTCGGGCTCCCTGCATGCAGCCTGCTTCTCCCTCTGCCTGTGTCTCTGCCTCTCTCTCTCTCTCTGTGTCTCTATGAATAAATTAAAAAAAAAAATCTTAAAAAAAAATTTCCTCTTAAAAAAATAATTATCACTAGCAAGTTATAAGAACATTTAAAGGGGATCCCTGGGTGGCGCAGCGGTTTGGCGCCTGCCTTTGGCCCAGGGCGCGATCCTGGAGACCCCGGATCGAGTCCCACGTCGGGCTCCCGGTGCATGGAGCCTGCTTCTCCCTCTGCCTGTGTCTCTGCCTCATTCTCTCTCTCTCTCTGTGACTATCACAATAAATAAAAATTAAAAAAATAAAAAAATAAAAAAAAAGAACATTTAAAGAAAATGCAGTAAGTTAAATTATAATTTAAAAAATTTTGACAATTATATACCTATGTTAGATGTAGACATAGAACATTCCCATCATTTCAAAAAGAGCCCCTTTGCAATAAATTCGGTCTCCCCAAGGCAGCCACGTAGTAGGCAGATTAACGAGCCACTGGCCCTCAAGATGTCTTTGCCATGCCTACAACCTGCGGATACGAACACACCTTTGGATAGGTTACATGGCAAAAGGGCTTTGGTGGCCTTGAGATAGGGACATTATCTTGGATTACTTGGATGGGCCTCATAGAACCACGAGTCCTTAGAAGTGGAAGAGGGGCCAGAAAGGTGCATCAGAGGAAGATGGAACCGTGGGCAAGGAAACAGGGCTTGAGGTAGGAGGAGCACGGGACCCACAGCTGCCGGCTTTGAAGACGGAGGATGCCAAGGAATGCAGGCGGCCTCTAGACCCTGGGAACACGAACAAAAGGGGACCTCAGTCCTACAAGCACAAGCACTGGGTTTGGCCAACACTCTGAATGAGCCAGGACGTAGACTGTCCTCTAGAACTTCCAGAAGGAAACACAGTCCCGCAGCACCTTGACTTTAGCCTAGAAAGACCCACCCTAGAGACTGCCGACTTAAACCGTCAGCATTCTGTGCTCTAGCGCTACATATTAGTCTATGTTCTTGGATTTCAGGAGTCTGGCTTTTTTCACTTATGTTTTTTGAGATTTACCTGTACTTTTGAAACAGTAATTTTTAAAAAATCTGAGTAGTGTTCGATTATGAATACACTGCAACTTACTTTTTATTGATGGATACATGGGTTGCTTCTGGTTTTTGGCTATCACGACTATGTACATCCTTGTACAAGTCTTTTTGTGGACACACCTTTCCATGTCTTGGGTAAACATGACTAAATACCTAGGAGCAGAACTGTGGGGTCACAGGGTACACATGTTTTAAGAGTTCTCCAGAGTGGTTGCCTCATTTCATACTCCCACCTGCACGGAGTTCCGGCTGTTTTATATCCTCACTTCACTGAACTAAGCGCTTAAATGTATTTCATCGTGTGCCTAAGTGTACCGCAACATAGAGAAGAAAAAAAACATAACAGAATACTGAATTTGTATATGCAGAAAATGTAATATCAGTCATCTCCCTCAGAAACTGTACTGTGGATACAAGGAACAAGTAAAGAAAAATTTTTGATTAAAAAATCCAATTTCGGGGCACCTGGGCAGCTCAGTGGTTGAGTGTTTGGCTTGGAGGCATGATCCCGGGGTCCTGGGTTCGAGTTTCACATCAGACTCCCTGCATGGAGACTGCTTTTCCCTCTGCCTGTGTCTCTGCCTCTGTCATTTTTAGGTTGGTTCCAATGTTTTGCTTTTAGAGACTGCTGATATGAATAGTTTTGCACAAATGCTATTTTGCATATGTGCAAATAAATATGAAGAATATATTGTAGCATGCAGGATTTCAGAATCAAAGGGTTTAAGGCATTTATAAATGTTTTTTTAAAGATTTTATTTATTTATTCATTACAGGGAGAGAGAGAGAGGCAGAGACACAGACAGAGGGAGAAGCAGGCTCCATGCAGGGAGCCCGACGTGGGACTTGATCCCAGGTCCCCAGGATCACTCCCTAAGCCTAAGGGAGGCACTCAACCACTGAGCCACCCAGGCGTCCCACATAATCTAAATTTAAAGTAAAACCAGAATCCTTAGAGAGATCTAATTATATATAGCTTCATTATTCCATTGAAATTAGGAAAGTTTAAAGTTTGATTATTAAGCACAAGTAACAATGAGTGTATATTATAACATATATAAAATCAATTCTAAGCAGAAATTACCAATCTGGAGTTCCCAAATTGGTAATATGGGGAAAACAATGGCTGGAGAGAAAAGGAGAGGAGAAAAATTTATAGGTATAGTAAACAACCATTACTACCCTTCTTCTTTTTTTTTTTTTTTTTTTTTTCATTACTACCCTTCTTGGAGTGAATAAACTGTTGAACAGGCTGCTGTTTTAGGTATTATTTTGAACTTATTTATACATTTAACATGCAGTATTATCTTTTGGGATGCTGATTTTAATAGGAAAACATAGGCAAATTAATGAAAGCTACCTTTGAAGGCAGGTTTAGAATAATAATTCCTCAACTTTATTCAGTCCTTTTCAAGAACTTCCAATTCATTTCACATACATTATTCCTTCTGCTCCTCATAGCTCTATGAACTGGAGCAGATTTTATTCTCATTTTATGTACAAGGAAAAAAAAAAAAAAGATACCCAGAGAAGATGAATTGCCTAAAGTCATCATGTTTGTATGGGCTAGAACCTGTACCCTGGTACTCTTTTTTTTTTTTTTTTTTTAAAGATTTTATTTATTCATCCATGAGAATGCACAGAGGGGAGAGAGAGAGAGAGGCAGAGAGAGAAGCAGGCTCCATGCACCGGGAGCCCGACGTGGGATTCGATCCCGGGTCTCCAGGATCGTGCCCTGGGCCAAAGGCAGGCGCCAAACCGCTGCGCCACCCAGGGATCCTTACCCTGGTACTCTTAATACTGGTTTCCCTATTTTCCATTCCCTTCAGCCCCTGCCCTATGTCTCGCCTTCTCTCTCATCAGAGTAATTTTTCTGTTGTTATACGCCTCCTAGGAAATGACAATTTTAATAATGGAACAATATTTATTGTATCTATCTACTTAAATTTTTTTTTAACATATCAAAGTTGCATTAAAACATCAATATGCAATTAGTTTCCCACCACTCAAAAAATTTTAATATGTATTGAAGATTCTGGACCAGAAAATGTGTAAAGACAAAGAATATCAAAATAACTTATAACAAATTTCTGAAACCTCTCACATATTAAAATTATTAAGATAAAAATATGATTTACAATACATGTTTGCCATGTGGTATAGTTAAAAAAATAGTACACATACTAAAATTAATTCATCCTACTTATCAAAATTCCTATTATAAGAATGAAAATATTCAAATGCTTATAAATAGGTATTCAAAAGCTTTCTTTTGAATAACATTCTTTGGTGTTCATAAAGCTGCATATATTATATCTATTTATCATACAGTTTTTTCAGACTATACATTCAGTTTAAATTGGAAATGAAAAATAGGGTAAAATATCTTGATTTCATGGTGCCCAACTACTAATGGACAAGATTTACTTACTAAATTTAAAAATAACTACCTTTCTTTGATACTTCTTATAGATCTACATGTTCCAGAAATTCAAAAAATTAGGTCTAAAGGCAGAAAATTCAAATATGAGTTGACAATTATTTATGATTCTCTCAACTGGCTGTTCCACAAAATATGGAGCTAAATGAAAAGAGAACCCTAGCATTGCTTGGATACCAGCTTGACAAGCAACTTGGAATGGCAGATGCACAAGAAATGGAATATTCTACTTCAGAGGAAGAAGACAAGTGATTGAATAACATACACACCACTTAGTATAAGTTCTTTACCTAATAAAGTAATTATTCATTTGCAAATATTACCAAAAGTAAAAAAATTTATTTTACAGAGTGGTTGGTTTTTGTAATACATCAATAATGTTATATTTCCCTATTCTCACTGCTTATCTCATTTCAGTGGTTGGTTTCTCCCAAATAACTTAGTTTACATTTAAAGTGGCAATACAGCTTTTACTTAATGTATTTAAGTTATAATTAGAAACCAGTTTTATATACAGAAAATCCATAAATATAGAACTTTTATTCCTATTTTATCCTAGGACTATTCAAAAATTTGACTAAAAATTTTTCATTTGGGTCTTTGTAGTAAACATGAAAATACATTATTTACAATGGAGATGCTTTCTGACAGAAAGTAAACACGCAGAAGTAATTTTGGTCTTCACTAGAATCCATCATTGTAGGTTCATTTTGAAGATGCTGTGATATATCACATTCCTCAAATTTTAAGGTTCCGTTTATACACATAATTCAAGTAATTATTTTACTTGTACTATTAATGCTTCATTCTATATTTAAATTTCCTTTAAGAAAAATTCCTTGATCCAATAGTAGGGAGCTTTAGAATATTTCTCAAATACAGCAAAATATTTCTGTACAATTATGTGCAATCTTCTTCCTTCTGGCAAAATTATAAATACCGAGTAATCTTCATTGTTCATACCCCAGAGGTAATTCTCGAGTTATCTCACATGATGTAAGTACCATCTTTGTAGTACTTCATGGACTCCATTTGTTTTGTCATCGCTAGAACATCATGAAATCCAGTACTTAGGCCAGACATATGTTGAAAGTATGCCTCTTTTTCCACTTGAATTGTTAAATTGTTTACTCCAGCATCTTTAAGTATTCCTGTAACCTGTTACAAAAACCCATACATTTTAAAGCATTTAGATTAATAGATTTAGTGCTTATGTCTTAAATAACTGATCTCACATTTTTTTTTATAGCCACAGATAGTCAAAGATAATCCTCAAAATAAGTTTATTATTTACTTGGCCAAATGTTAGATGTAATCCTTCAGATGGCCAGTAAATTAATGACTGAACATTCAAAGTTGAAAAGGAAAATAGCCTTTATTTCCAATTTGGTAGTTTTAGAATAGGGATACAGGAACTGTTTTGATCTTACCTCCGATCACAGCATATATGTTGCCAACTTGAACAGTGATTATTATTAATCTAGATCTGTATTTATAATAATTTTTTTCTGGATAATTGATAGGGAGCCAAGGTGAATAACCAAAATTTTTTTACATCCACTTAAGCTTATCATCTAAATACTATATCTTAATTTTATTTTAACCATTTTTGGGTAGAAAACAAATCTATATATAAAAAATGTTATATTATCCTTGCACTGCTGAAAGATTGACCTTTTTTAACAGTTAAATGATTACTGAACAGTGTAATTTATAATGTGTCCCAGTTTATGTGCGAATTAACTCAAATGATACTACTTTAAAAACAAAGATTATCACCTGCTGTACTATTCTTTGTTCCAGCACATCGGATGTCACTTGTATATGAATTGTTCCTGCCACAACACTGGCTGAATGACGCCAAAAATGAGGGTCTCGGTATGATATTAATCCTTCAATTTTCTGTATCTGTCAAATAAAAGTAGAGGTAATGTAAATGGACTTAAAGGCTAATTAACACAAAGCAATCTTTTTGGTCGAGGAACCAATATTAAGCTGATTAAAAAGTTAATAAGGAGAGCAAAGAAGCAAAGAAGAAAGAAATGAAAGCAACAAATCGTTTGTAGTAAAGGTATATTTTGAACTGGGGGTGAGGTCAGGGAAGACAGCTCTGAATAAGAAATGAATAGGGGTTACAGGTCTTCACACTCAATACCTGTATACCCATTTTCACCTCTTTAAGAGGTACTTTGCCTTTTCTAAACATTGGAGACTTTCAATGGACTACTTGGTTTCCTCACATTCATATATTGTTGGCTATACAGAGTAAACATGTTCAAAAGATATCCTCCATGTTTAACAATGGAGAAATGTTTTTTTTTTTTTTTAAAGATTTATTTATTTATTTATGATAGACACACAGAGAGAGAGGCAGAGACACAGGAGGAGGGAGAAGCAGGCTCCGTGCAGGGAGCCCGATGCGGGACTCGATCCCAGGACCCCAGGATCGCGCCCTGGGCCAAAGGCAGGTGCCAAACTGCTGAGCCACCCAGGGATCCTAGAAATGTTAAAATAAATAAGTAACAGGCAGGGCATACAATGTAACACCACACTATTAAAAAAAGATACGAAAAAAAAAAAGGTATGAGCATTATTAATATGACATAATAGGGAAAAATTCACTTAGTACAGAATTTTTGCCATTTTTCTTTTTTAAAAAATATTTTATTTATTTATTCATGAGAGACACACAGAGAGAGAGGCTGAGACAGAGGCAGAGGGAGAAGCAGGCTCCATGCAAGAAGCCTGATGCAGGACTCGATCCCAGGACCCTGGGATCATGCCCTGAATCGAAGGCAGAGGCTAACTGCGGAGCCACCCAGGTGTCCCTCATTAGGAGATTCTAATTAAACATGATACGCAAGGGGGCTTGGCTGGCTTAATTGGTAGGCATGTATTTCTTGATATTGGGGCTGTGAGTCTGTGGCCCACACTGTGTATATAGATTACTTAAAAAAAACAGAATCAAATTCTCTTTCTCAGGGTCTTGAGTTCAAGGCCCACGTTGGATGTGAATCTTACTTTAAAAAAAAAAAAAATGGGGGTGCCTGGCTGGCTCGTTTTTTTTTTTTTTCTTTAAAGATTTTATTTATTTATTCATAAGAGACACAGATTGAGAGAGAGTCAGAGACACAGGCACAGGGAGAAGCAGGCTCCCTGCAGGAAGCCTGATGTGGGACTCGATCCCAGGTCTCCAGGATCACACCCTGGGCCAAAGGCAAGCACTAAACCACTAAGCTACCCAGGGATTCCCGGCTGGCTCGGTTAGTCGAACCTGTGACTACTGATCTTTTGGGGTTGTAGGTTTGAGCCCCATGCTGGGTGAAGAGATTACCTAAAAAATATATATATATATTTTAAATTTACTTATTTTAGGGAGAGAGAGGGAAAAAGAGCATGTGAAAGAATGTGTGTGCTAGTGGGGGGAGGGGCAGAAGGGGAGGGACAGAATCTCAAGAAGCCTTCCTGCTGAGTGCAGAGCCCAGTGCGGGACTCGATCCCTGGACCCTGAGATCATGACCCGAGCCAAAATCAAGAGTTGGAGGTTTAACCAACTGAGCTACCCAGGTGCCTGTAAAAATAAAATCTTAAAAAAAAAAAAAAAGATGCAGCACACTTCTAACTAAAAACATTTATTTTGTATTTGTTTTTTCTATGAATTGCTGGTTTATAGTCTTAGTCCATTTTCCTACAAGTATCTTCTTGATTTAAAAAATTATGGATAAAAAAAAAATAAAAAAAAAAAAAAAAAAAAAAAAAAAAAAAAATAAAAAATTATGGATAGTCTCTGCCCGTTTATACATGCTGCAAATATTTTCCCCTTGTCTGCCTTTTTTACTTTTCTTCCCCCTCTGTTCTTGTATTCAAAAATTTTCCATTTATGTTCAAAAGCTACTACATAAGTTTTGAAAATTAATGTTTCAGAATAACTTGCTTGGGTTTGCAGGTTCTTCATCCTTCCGTTAAAAGATGGAAAAAAGGCATCCTTTCCATGCCTCATATCTAATCAGATGTTTCTATATTAATGCATAAAAGCTTTGGAACAAATTGGTCTCAACCAGAACAGTTTATGTTAGAAAAAATTAGAGTACAAACTAATACTCAATTTTCTATGTTCAGAATGCCTGAGAAAGCATTTTGACTATTACAACAGTTTACTTAACAAAAAAGTTCAATATGAAAATGCAGGACTTGACATATTTCTTCATATCACCACCATTCCAATATTGTTTTGTGGCCCACTAGTTACCATGTACACATATATTCATCTATCCACAGGATTCGCAAATGGATCGAATTCCCACAATATTCCTTGGACATGTCTGCCACCACTTAATCTCAATGATAATTTCTGGTACATAAATTCTTTCAACTTGGGAGGGTGAGTTTTGCTCATGGTGTCTACTCAGCGAGCTCAAAGATCTGTATTTCTTATTTGTTAATGGAGTCTTCTGCCGATGGACAGGTTTCAACTGGTCCAATCTGTAGATTTTCTTCCTTCCTTTTTGGCTTCCAGCTTTTCTTCTTTTTAAAAAGGATTTTTACTTATTTGAGAGGGAGAGGGACAAGGGGCTTGATCCCAGGACCCTGAGATCACCACCCAAACTGAAGGCAGACACTTAACGGACTGAGCCATCCAGGCATCCCTTGGCTTCCAGTTTCAATTCAAGCTTATCAAAAAGGCTTTTTCTGCCTCTATGACACTAAAAATATTCTATTTTATTTTAGTGGTTTTTTTTTTTTATCACTTACATATTTAGTCCATTGGAAATATGTTTTGATATTGGATGGTAACGAGATACAGCTTTTCTTTCCCACCAAGTGGAAATGTTAATTAGGTCTACCCTTTCTCCCCACTGATTTGAAATGCCATCTTTTGAAAGGATAAAGAAGATGTGGTTTATGTATACAATGGAATATTACTCAGCCATTAGAAACGACAAATACCCACCATTTGCTTCAACGTGGATGGAACTGGAGGGTATTATGCTGAGTGAAGTAAGTCAATCGGAGAAGGACAAACAGTATATGTTCTCATTCATTTGGGGAATATAAATAATAGTGAAAGGGAATATAAGGGAAGGGAGAAGAAATGTGTGGGAAATATCAGAAAGGGAGACAGAACGTAAAGACTCCTAACTCTGGGAAACGAACTAGGGGTGGTGGAAGGGGAGGAGGGTGGGGGGTGGGGGTGAATGGGTGACGGGCACTGAGGGGGGCACTTGACGGGATGAGCACTGGGTGTTATTCTGTATGTTGGCAAATTGAACTCCAATAAAAAAAAATTTATTATAAAAAAAATGAAATGCCAACTTTGCTACATACTGAATTCCATAAATTCTTGGGTCTGCTTCTGGACACCAATTTTTTAGAAAAAATGTCTTTAAGGTATTTTATTTATTTATTCATGAGAGACACACACACAGAGAGAGAGAGGCAGACACACGGGCAGAGGCAGAAGCAGGCTTCATGTAGGGAGCCCAATGTGGGACTCAATCTTGGGTCTCCAGGATCACGCCCTGGGTCTAAGGCACCTGGACACCAATTTTTTTTTTTTTTTTTTGGACACCAATTTTTAAAAAATTGATTTGTTTACTGTTGTGCAAAAATGAAACCATTAGTTGTGTTAATTCTGTAACTTTCCAATCACGAAATGGGATCCTATTAGTTAATCCTATAATTTATGCATTTTGTTGTTGTTGTTTATTCTCAAGCGTTAACTGTATCTTAATTCATATTTTGCACATTTCCAGTTGGGTCAACTTAATTTCAAATGCTATTTTAAAAGGAAAATATAGGGATCCCTGGGTGGCGCAGCGGTTTGGCACCTGCGTTTGGCCCAGGGCGCGATCCTGGAGACCCAGGATCGAATCCCACATCGGGCTCCCGGTGCATGGAGCCTGCTTCTCCCTCTGCCTGTGTCTCTGCCTCTCTCTCTCTCTCTGTGACTATCATGAATAAATAAATAAAATCTTAAAAAAAAAAAAAAAAAAAGGAAAATATATAGCAAATAAATTACACACAATACCTTTTCTAAAGCGACATGTAGTTCTTTTTCATATTCTGGTGGCAGTCTCAAAAGTAGAACCTGATAGGCATCTTTAATCAGTGGAAAAACACTGAGAAATATTAATACAGCAATAAAGAGAGAACAGAGGGGATCCGCAATGAACCATCCAAACTGCTCTATAAGAACTGTGGATACGATCACACCAATACTGCCAAGTGTGTCTGCCAAAACATGTAGAAATACACCTACGAGTAAAATATATGAAAACATTAAAAATTAAAGCACATCTAATTTAGTCCTTTTATTCATTTTATAAATATTACTGGTACCTACTATACACCTGAGATTCTGCTAGGGGATGGTACTTCAAAAACAAAACAAAACATGGTCACTGCTCTCAAGAATACACAGCATAGTGGTAAAAAAGGAAAGATATAGGCAACTCTAACACAAAAGTGACTTTAGGTGTGGTTTTCCTAGAAATCACACATGAGTCAAATTTTGACATTACCCAAATTACTTAAACAAGGATAAAGAATTCAACACAATAAGTGATAAATACTTCCTCTATATATTTTACAGTATAATAAAAATTTCCTAGTTCTTTTCAAGTGAAAGTTCACAATGACACAATGTTTCCCTTCCAAATAATATTTATGCAAATGTTACTATGAAAAGGGCTCCATAATACAATAACCTGTTTAAAAATTGACATTTAAGAACAGATGTCAACATTTTCTGCAGATGACTTCAGATACTTTTTAGCCACAGATTGTTTCTCAAAAATAAGACTGTACCAGAAGCCTAATATTTACTACAAATAAGACAGTGTCAACTCAGAACAGTTGAAAAGTAGGATAATATTTGCAAAGACTCACCCCTCATGTTAGCATTCATGCCTCTGCCTGTAGATCCGTGGCTGTGACCATGCCCATGGTCACTGTGTCCATGCATATGGTGGGAATGGCTGTGATCAGATGAATGACAGCTTCCCTGAGAAGCTCCGTGGTTATGGTTATGGGCATGGCTAAAGGCACAGATACCAATAAGGTTTACTATCAGCCCTCCAACTGAGACTGGCTAGTAAAAGGAGAAAAGAAAACCTTTAAATTTGTAATTTAAAAAATAAATTTTTAAAAAATTACTATATATCTACATGTTTCTATTTACAATTTTCCAAGTATCTTTGGTAAAATCTCACTATGTTCAATAATGAAATCCAAAATTTTTAAAAAGCAGATTTTGGAAGAAACATTTTAACTTTTAAGTGCCAAAGTTTTGACAAGTAGAGGAATTTGGACTTCTTTAATCAAGTGATTAAAAATATGCACTTGGGGGATCCCTGGGTGGCGCAACGGTTTGGCGTCTGCCTTTGGCCCAGGGCGCGATCCTGGAGACCCGGGATCGAATCCCACGTCGGGCTCCCGGTACATGGAGCCTGCCTGTGTCTCTGCCTCTCTCTCTCTCTCTCTCTCTGCCTCTCATGAATAAATAAAATCTTTAAAAAAAAAAAAAAAATGCACTTGGTTCATAGTTTGTGAATAAGTAAGTTAATGCTAGAGTTTTCTTCTGTTTATTTTTTTCTTCTGTTTATTTTTTCAAATATTTTATTTATTTTTTTAAACAATGCTTGTTATTATTTTTTTAAATTTTTATTTATTTATGATAGTCACACACACACACACACACAGAGAAGCAGAGACATAGGCAGAGGGAGAAGCAGGCTCCATGCATCGGGAGCCTGACGTGGGATTCGATCCCGGGTCTCCAGGATCGCGCCCTGGGCCAAAGGCAGGTGCCAAACCGCTGCACCACCCAGGGATCCCCTATTTTATTTATTTCACCAGAGACGCAGAGACCAGGCAGAGGGAGAAGCAGGCTCCACGCAGGGAGCCCAATGCGGAACTCGATCCTGAGACTCAAGGATCACGCCATGAGCTAAAGGCAAAGGCTCACCCAGGCGTCCCTCTTTTGTTTATTTAAATAGAATTTTTAAGTATTGCTTAGTAGACCAAGTATGCACTGTAACTGAAATCTCATTTATATTACCAGATAAATTTCTGTTTGTAAGACAATGACTATAATTTACTAACTAGTCAATTCCAAATACTTACCTTATTGTTTGTTAAATATAGTAAAATTTCCCAAAGGAAAAAGAAAGTATAATGGAAAAACAAACATGTAATAGTAATCTTTCACTTTTTAAAATTATTTATTTTTAAAAAAAGATTTTACTTATTTGTGAGAGAGATGGGGGGTGGGGAGTAGAGGGAGAAGCAGACTCCATGCAGGGAGCCCGACGTGGGACTCGATCCCAGGTCCCTGGGCTGAAGGCAGCGCTAAACCTCTGAGCCATCCGGGCTGCCCTCACTTTTTTTTTTTTTTAAAACATTTTATTTATTCATGAGAGACACAGAGAAAGGCAGACACACAGGCAGAGGGAGAAGAAGGCTCCCTGTGGGGAGCCCAATGTGGGACTCAATTCCAGGACCCCGGGATCACGCCCTGAGCTGAAGGCAGACGCTCAACTGCTAAGCCACCCAGGGGTCCCTCACCTTTATTTTTTAGTGAACGGCATTATCTTGATTTAATAATGCCACAATAACATCTTGAAGGATAAACAAAGTTACTTACTCTTAATTATCCTCTCTTATAAAATGATTTTGGATAGTTGGTTCAGGGTGTTACTTAATTTACAAACATTACAATTTCTCCTTTAGAGAAACCCATTTGATTTATAAAAAGAATATATAAAAATAATGGGGACAGATAATTCTAATTAATTTCCAAAGATGTAAAACAAGAGATTTACCCTTCTTACTGAGGTTCAGAACATTTGTCTGTCAGAGTTTAAAATTTTAGTTTTTTATGTTTTTAAAGATTTTATTTATTTATTCATGAGAGACACAGAGGGAGAGAGGCAGAGACACAGGCAGAGGGAGAAGCAGGCTGCACACAGGGAGCAGGATGTGGGACTTGATCCTGGGACTCTAGGATCACGACCTGGGCTGAAGGCAGGCGCTTAAACCACCCAGGGATCCCTTTAGTTAGCTTTATGAACTTGAAGATGGTTAATGAATTTTGAATTAAATCAAATACTGCATAGAGGCCCCATCATCTCAAATATTTCTCCTCTAAACAAATACTTCATGTAGATAGTGCCAAGTCCCCTGTAATCCAACCCCCAAGAATTAGTCACTTAAACAATGGCGTATTTTCTATGCAAATACTAAACTACATATATAAAAACCTTTTAAAACACATCACATTATAGTATTGCTTTGGAATTTTTAAAAACTACAGTTCTTAAGTACTTTTTATGCCAGTATATATAGATAAGCTCCATTCTTTTTATTGGTTGCATGGTATTCTATGAATGACAGATTTAACTAGTCTTTTCTTTAGGACATTTTTTTCACCATAATGAACAGTGACACAATGAATCATGCACCTTTATGCATCTGTGCAAATATATATTTTTTGGCAAGTATTTTTGTAATAAATATTAAAGGTCAAGGATGTAAGCATTTAAAATTCAAAATAAATTTCTAAACTATAATCTAAAGCATTTTACTGATAACATGCTTCCACCAACCAGATTCCTAATTACTTGTAATTATTCAACAATTAATTGCTGATTTCCTACTATAAGCCAGATGCTAGAATTTGAGTTAATGATAGACAATTTAGGTCGTGAAGAGATCACTTACATCTTTAACTGTAGAAGAATGACAGAGGAGTTATACCTCAATGTTACTTAAAAAAAAAAAAAGAGAAAAAGCAAGACACAAGGGAAATAGTATGAAAGGGAAATCTTCCAAACTCTGGAGAGGGAAGAAAGGGATTAATGGAAAGTATCTCACTAGCAGAGACATATCGGCAAAGTCCTGATGAAGGCTGAAAGGCAGGTGTGAGGGAAAGGCAGGCCAACTACAAGAAATAGCACATGCAAAGGTTTGGAAATACAGGGAAAACATTACAGACTGCTATAGCAGAAATACAATCTACAGGGTAATTATCATTAAAATGATAATATTTTTATGATTCTATCTTTAACATTTTGTAAATTTCCTCAGGTATTTAAAAAGCACATCTTCACACAAAAACATTTATTTATTATTTTTAAAAGATTTTATTCATCTATTTGAGAGAGAGTGTGTGTGCACAAGCAAGAGAGCACAATCAAGGGGAGCAGAAGAGGGAGAGGGAGCAGGAGACTCCCCGCTGAGCAGGGAGCTCTGACATGGGGGCTGGAACTCAGGACCCTGAGACCATGACCTAAGCTGAATGCTGCTTAACTGACTGAGCCACCCAGGTGTCCCACACAAAAGCATTTGAGGGATCCCTGGGTGGCGCAGCGGTTTGGCGCCTGCCTTTGGCCCAGGGCGCGATCCTGGAGACCCGGGATCGAATCCCACATCGGGCTCCCGGTGCATGGAGCCTGCTTCTCCCTCTGCCTGTGTCTCTGCCTCTCTCTCTCTCTGTGACTATCATGAATAAATAAATAAAATCTTTAAAAAAAAAAAAACAAAAAAAAAAACAAAAAAAAAAAACAAAAGCATCTGATAAGTCAGAAAGAAATCCGTATGGTTTAGATCGTCATCTAACTGTCTTACTACGAAAATATTAGAGAAAAGGATTAATTTCTAAGAGCAGTATAAATGTAAATATAAGATGTTAATTTACATTAAAAAATAAAATAAAACCTTCCTAGATCAATAACTATAGAGAGTTAAACTTTAGCATGGAAAAGGCGATAGGGGATATGAAGAGAAATTCAAACAGGAAAATAAGGACTTACTGTTAACATGTGTGTGTCTAATTCCGGAGGATCAATTAATCTAGCCACTGACTCCACAAACACGAAAAAAGCTATTACCATTAGAAAAAGTCCATTAATAAATCCAGAGAGAATTTCTATTCGGCCATACCTAAAAATGTAGAATATATTTTTAGAAAAAAAAATGACAAATATTTTAAAAGTATAAATATTATGTTACATAAGAGTATACTAAGTTCAGATTTTTCAACTACGTACATAAATACGATCAGAAGATAACCAAGATCCTAAACACTACACTAATGCTGCAAGAGTCTTTCTGTACTTAAATTTGTTGCAATTTAAAATATTTATCAAAGTCCTACATAAACCCTTTCCTAATTTCTTAACAAGAAGTTCCTTCTCTTTAAGCCCTTGATGAGCTTTTGATCTCTGTCACAGCCCACAGATTCTGCTTTACATCAAAATTATTTGTATTTTTGGCTTACTGGTCTTTCAAAATATTAACAGTTGAAAAGAACTAAGTTTATAAATCTATTTAGGGTAGGTCTTATCAAAATTCTGTGTACAAATCAAAGATTCTAATATCTGTTAAACTGATTATTCAGTTAATGAAAGGATATTTCATGCATAGCCACCTTAAAATAAAGTTCTAAAAAATTATTTGTAATAAAAGTAATAAAATTTTATTCCCTAAGATGGAATCTGTCCTTAGGATTTTTTCATTGTGTTATATCACTTTGATGGTCGGTGTCCCTACCCATAGGAGAAAATCCGAGTTGCTTTCCATCTACTCATCAGGGCTGCAAAAAGTCCCATGACCAAAGCAGAGCAGTCAAAGAGCATGTGAAATCCATCTGAGATCAGACCCAGACTATTGGTCAACACGCCATAGAATAATTCCACAAAGGTAAAAAGCTAAAATAAATTTAAAGAAAAACAGGGGAGGAATGTGTTAGGAAATATCATTTCAAGAGATTTATCAGGACTTAATCATGAGAATTTTAACTATTATGCAAACCTTACTTGAAGATTAAGTGACACTTAATTTCATTTCATATATACTGCAAGCTATTAAGCTCAATCAAATATGTTCATCTTACAAATTCTTTAAAAGGAGATAGTTTCATTTATATGTCTGTAGAACTCAATAAACTAGGATATAAAATGTTAGCAATCCATCCAGTCTATAGTGAGATCCTATGAGAAGCAGATAAAGATTTTATAGGCTACTATATTTACTGATTTGAAATAGCACACTAAACTAATGCATCTAAAATGCCTCAAAAATTGTTTGCTAAGTAAACATTTTTTTAATAGGTTGAATATAATCCTGAAATCTTCCCATCGCTGAGAGAAAATGTAATTTTAGCCCCTCTCTATCAGAAATTTGGGAATCACTAAAATTATACCAGAACTGTCAAAATTAAAAGTTTAAGCTGTTAAGATGTCACTAATATATAAAAAATCTTACCAGATTCAAACACAAGAAGTAAAAGATCTGCCTAGAGTCATTCTCCTCAAGAATTTGTTTTAGTGATTCCTTAATAAACCTAGGGATCGATTGGGAACTATGCTGGAAAGCATCACCCATGAAGTTATAAAGAGGTGTTCCTTCAGGAGAATATCCAATTAGGGTACCTTTCTGTCCTCTCTTGGAAGGAGATGATAAGATGTTGGCAGCTTTTAAAAAAGGGAAAAAAACAACAAAGTTACAAAAGTTTTATAAGCTTAACCTACCAAAACCAACACAGTATCTGTCAGCACTAAACACAAGCACTGAAGAAATTCCCAAATTAAATAATTTCAACATCAAAATGCATGAGATTAAATTTCCTAAGGAAAAATGCTCACACAAAATGAAGAATATAGCGCTCACTACCACTCCTCCAGACAGGACATGTTCAGTGCTTTCCTGGTGTGCTGCTTTGTTCATAGCTCGAAGCTGGTCTGTTATTGGATGTGTCCAAAAATTTCCAAAAAGTAGAGCACTAATAAAAATGGGAAAAGATCCATAGCGGGCACATTTGGAAACTTCCATTTTGACAGAACAAATAGAATCAACATAGAAATCCAGGATCATGACAAAAAAGATAACTGTTGTGAAAGGCATAATGAGAGAAAACCAAGACTCGACTTTACTCTAGAAATTAAAAAAAAGAAAAAAAAATAGTTAGTAGTGCACAGGAATAAAGTTCACATCTTACATTTTAGTTAATCCCTTTATAGATAAACAAATGTTCTAATTCAATGATTCATAAGATGCCAAAACATAAGAGCTGTAGGATATTAGTGCATTTCCCGGTTATCCCCAAAGTATTAAAAAATAAAAGTACTATGATTTAATAATTATATAAATACCAGATGACCCACAATCCTTGTCTGTAACACATGGTATATATTAAATGGTTTTCTTAGGGGCGCCTGGGAGGCTCACTTGGTTACCGTCTGACTCTTAATTTTGGCTCAGGCCATGACCTTAAGGTGTGAGATGGGAGCCTTGCATCAGGCTCAGCATGGAGTACGCTTGTCCCTTTCCCTCTGCTCTTCACCCTGCTTGCTCATTCTCTCTAAAATAAATAAAATCTAAGTAAAAAAAAAAAAAAAAAAAACTAAATAAATCAATTTCTTTCTTTCTTTTTTTTTTTTTTAAGATTTTATTTATTTATTCCTGAGAGAGAGAGAGACAGGCAGAGACACAGGCAGGCAGAGGGAGAAGCAGGCTCCATGCAGGGAAGCCCAATGTGGGACTCGATCCCGGGTCTCCAGGATCACACCCCAGGCCGAAGGTGGTGCTAAACCACTGGGCCACCGGGGCTGCCCATAAATCAAGAGTTTCTTGAACAGATTTCTTTGGGCCACAGGAATGGAAATATAAATGTAATAGTACTTGATTTGTTTTCTAAACAATAAAATTTACTTCCCAAATTTTTCAACAATTACAAAAAATGCCAAGATAATTTAAGATACTTGCAAGCTTAAAGTGAAGTATAATACAATGTAGTTAACTAAAATTTTTAAGTAACAGCAATTCATTTTACTTATTACCGATAAATTCCTCTTACCTCAGTTGTCACAGAAAGAACAATGACCCATGGACACAAGAGAAGCACAGAAATAAGATGGGATAAAGCTTGAAGACGTTTGGCTCCACCAACATCTATAGAGAGTTTTCTGGAAGCTGTATGAAAACCAACTTTACAACACAAAGCCAGTACTAGCAACAACACTCCACCCTATGAGTAAAATGAGAGAAGTTTCATTAGAAACACACAGTCCAATATGCGATCCTTAAATACATAATATTTGGAGAAAATGGAGCTATTATGTTTCTTCCATATCCCAAATTACTAAACCACTTAAGTATCACGCAGTTCTGTAAATTACTGGTAACTTATTTTATTTTTTTAATATATAGTTTTTTATTGGAGTTCGATTTGCGAACTTAAGAGAACTTTTAAAGTTATAGTTGCTACTCTTTTTTTTTTTTTTTTTTTGCTACTCTTGATCATTCTAGGAACAAAGAAAAGAACATACCTTGTGATCCGCCACACCTAAGAAGGCAATGGCTGTGTAAAGCATGTGAGTTAGAGCACTGTCATGATGTCCTTCAGCTAAGTGAGTTGCAATAAAGGAAAAAAAAATCCCAAATATTAACTCTTTGAATCCTTAAGTTCTCCTAAAATTTTAGCTACATTATTATAGGCTAGTTTGGGGGTCCCAAACCTGTTTACTTGAGGTTGCCCTTAAATTTATTATTTATTGTCCTTAAAAACAAAACAATTAAAAATTTAATTCTGGGACATGATTTATAAATTAGAATGGCCTGTATTTCTTTTGTTGTCTCCAAAACAATTATAATAGTGCTTTAAGATACAGTTGTTAAATTTTAGTAGTTAACCGACAAAAGTGTATGCGTACAGTTGTAAGCAGGACAAAGGGACCAGAGGAAGGAAACTTCTTGGACCATTACTGTCATGGAACTAAGGCTTTTTCAGAACATCTCAAATCAGTCCTGAATCTAAGTCCTGCCCACGTAAGCCTCAGCAAAGAAGGCAGCTTAGAGATGCAGTCCCACTGTTATTAGTTAACTGATGGGCTTTCAGATAGTGTAACAGCAGGAATTAGAACTGGTGTTCCAAGGTCAGCTAAATGGAGTGGGAAGAGGTGTGTGGACAGAAAAGAACAGGCATGTCTGTCTATGTGCTGCTGAACCGAGCACAAGGCATGTATGTCTGTAGAGGAAAATAAGTATATATATTTAACAGGAAAGTTGGGGGACAGCCGGGGTGGCTCAGTGGTTTAGCGCCGCCCTCAGCCCAAGGCGTGATCCTGGAGACCTGGGATCAAGTCCCACGTCAGGCTCCCTGCAGGGAGCCTGCTTCTCCCTTGTCTGTGTCTCTCTCTGTGTGTCTCTCATGAATAAATAAAATCTTAAAACAAAACAAAACAAAACCGGAAAGTTGGGGTTATAGAAGAGTGGAAGCTGAACTGGAAATAACAGTTTATTTATTTCATTTTAATTTTTTAAAAAGATTTTTCATTTATTTATTCATGAGGGGAAATAACAGTTTAGCGCAAGAGAGTGATTACCAGGTTAGGAATTTCAGTTTTTTCTTTCAGGCAAGAAGATGTCAAAGATTTTTTTTTAATTAAATCTTAAGAAAGTTTATATTTAATAATTGCAACTGACATCTAACTTGAGTATTTAAATTGTTAAATTTGTCACAAGGGATCAAACAGAGTGATTCTGTTGACTGGCAAATCAAATATTTTTTTAAGCCCCTGGCCATTCTAAAACATTCTTTCACTGTCCCTGTAGAAGATACTGATGGAAATGCTATAAAATATTTAATTTAGAATAATTTATTCATTATTTGAATACCTTCATTAATGCATGAAGTTTCACTCATGACTGATCAGTCTAATTCAATCCTCCTCCTTGTCCCATTCTGCCAGTCTTCTATTTTTCTGCAAGACTGAATTACTCCAATCTACTGTAAAAGGATACGGTGTTCAGCCATTTTAGCCATGAGATCGTCATTGTCGAAAAGCAATAAGCAGATCACAGCAATAATGAAAAAAGCAGCCCCTCTTGTCTGAAAAGGAAGAAAATATTACCAAAGCTGGCTATTTTAAGAGCTGATTTTTTTTTAAAGACCATGACTATACAAATGCTAAAGAAAAAACTTTTTCAAATAAATAAAGAAAAAATAACATATAACATTAAAGCCCTTCTACTACACAATATAAAATTGCAGTATTAACAGTAAGATAAAAAAGCAAAGAGCTCCAACAGATTCTGGAGGATATTTTAAGGGCATTTAAGGCACATAATAATAGCAACCTGAACTATCTCCTTGCTAAAAGGACCAGGCAGGGCAGCCCCGGTGGCTCAGCAGTTTAGCACCGCCTTCAGCCCAGGGTGGGATCTGGAGACCCAGGACCGAGTCCCACTTTGGGCTCCCTGCATGGAGCCTGGTTCTCCCTCTGTCTGTCTCTGCCCCCCTCTTTCTATGTCTCTCATGAATGAATAAATAAAATCTTTAAAAAAATAAAAGGACCAGGCATGTTACCTTGCACAAACTCTTAATGTTTGCAGATTTTTTAAAATATATATATATATTTTTTAAATATCTTTTTTTTTTTTTTTTTTTTATGATAGTCCACAGAGAGAGAGAGAGAGAGAGACAGAGACACAGGCAGAGGGAGAAGCAGGCTCCATGCACCGGAAGCCCAACGTGGGATTCGATCCCGGGTCTTCCAGGATCGCTCCCTGGGCCAAAGGCAGGCACCAAACCGCTGCGCCACCCAGGGATCCCCTTAAATATATTTTTTATTGAAGTTCGATTTGTCAACATGTAACACCCAGCGCTCATCCCGTCAAGTGCTCCGCTCAGTGCCCGTCACCCAGTCACCTCCACCCCCCGCCCACCTCTCCTTCCACTACCCCTTGTTTCTCAGAGTTAGGAGTCTCTCATGTTGTCTCCCTCACTGATACACTGATATTTTCCCACTCATTTTCTCTCCTTTCCCCTTTATTCCCTTTCACTATTTTTTATATTCCCCAAATGAATGAGACCATATAATGTTTGTCCTTCTCCAATTGACTTACTTCACTCAGCATAATACCCTCCAGTTCTATCCATGTTGAAGCAGAGGTGGGTATTTGTCGTTTCTAATGGCTGAGGAATATTCCATTATATATATAATGTTTGCAGAATTACTCCTCCGCAATGTTACTGTGCTTTTGGTTGAAAAGTCAAGTAGCTACAGAGTAATTAGTAGGAACTTATTTTATTCTACAACATGCAAAGTGATAGAGAAGACAGTTAATTTCTAACAATATCAATATTTTAGTTACCATTCTTCTAAGGGAAAAAAACAAAGAGGGCACTTTAGGAAGGTTAGCAGAGTCATTTCTCATACCCAGTACAGGTATACAGAATTTAAAAGCTGATGAATTTTTTAAGTTTATGTTCCTATTCCAGGGAAAGGAATGATTTATTAGAGATACTACTGAGAGGATATATATGATTTATATTCTCATTTCTGAGTATTAGTACAGCAAATATTTTTTTGCAAAATTTTTGTTTTATTTATTTTTATTAAAATTTTAAAAGATTTATTTGAAGGAAGGGGGAAAGGGAGAGAATTTCAAGCAGATTCCACACTGAAGAAAAAGAGCCCAATACGGTGCTTGATTCATGACCCTGAGATCACAGCCTGAGCTGAAACCAAGAGTCCAACATTTAACCAAAGTTTTTTTTTTTTTTTAATGTTTTAAAGTCATTTGTATTTCTTTTGTGAGTTGCCTTTCTCTGCCCTTGGCTCATTTTTACTGAGAATCTTAAGGATTTTGCTTAACTGACCTTACTAATCTATATTTTATTTTTTAAGAGAGAAAGAGAGAGAGAGAGAGAGGCAGAGACAGGCAGAAGGAGAAGCAGGCTCCCTGCAAGGAGTCCAATGCAGGACTCTATCCTGGATCCCAGGATCATGCTCTGAGCAGAAGGCAGATGATCAACCACTGAGCCACCCAGGGCGTCCCACTAGTCTATATTTTTAAAGAAATGTAAAACTTTGACTTGTGGTAATTTTTTGTTGTCTGTTGTCTGCACAGTGATTTCTGTTACGTAGAAGTTTATGATCATTATGAAGTCAAATATGCTGAGTTTTCCCATTGTGATTTTTTCCCACTGCTTTTATGCTCAGGAAGTTCTTTGCTTATAGTTAATTATTCATTTTTACTTTATATCATATATATTCATGTTTTATGTGATACATGTTTATCTCTGTATTTTATATATTATAGTATACCACTTTTATATTAATACTTTATGTATATTTGTATTTTATATTACACATTACAGACTTACGTTATTCAATATATTTTACAGTTATACTATATTAAGACTATATTATATTCAATATTTTTATTCACAAAGCTCTTCAAACCACTTGACATTTATTTTGGAGTACTCTACGAATGAAAGAAAAAACAGTGACATATGCTTTAATATTAAATATCCTATTTGAAGTCTATGGGCTGGGTAGTCTTTTTGCTCTACTTGGCATGTTATTTTGTTCACTTAATTTTATTCATCTGCCTCCATTACTTAGCCTGTAATAGCCCCTTTCAGAACAGGGACTACTACACCTTGTCTTTATTTCTTCTTTTCCCTGTAACTGGGACAATGAATCATGCACAGGAAACATTTAATTTGGTAAAACAGAAATACTGTAGGTATAAGAATTTGGAATTGCAGATTTGTAACTCATTTACCAAAAAAGGATAATACTTAAGTTACTTAAGACAAATAAGGCCTACTTGGCAAAATGTTGGATGAATGTTCATCAGACTTTATAACAAGTTTTTAGGTATCTTCCAAAAAGGGTTAAAAAGGAGGTAGGTGAGAGGCTTGGGTGCAGCATGATGGGATCTTTGTGGTGATCAGTCAGTTCCGTGTCTCAGTAAGGTCTATGGATTTTTTTTTTTTAAAGATTTTATTTATTTATTCATAGACACAGAGAGAGAGAGAGAGAGAGAGAGGCAGAGACACAGGCAGAAGGAGAAGCAGGCTCCATGCAGGGAGCCCGATGTGGGACTCGATCCCGGGTCTCCAGGATCACACCCCAGGCTGCAGGTGCTGCTAAACCGCTGCGCCACTGGGGCTGCCCCAGGTCTATGGATTATACCAATGTCAATTTCTTGGTTTTGATAGTGTACTTCAGCTGGGTAAGAAATGACCACTACAAATGAGTGAAGGGCACTCTGTGCTATTTTTGCAACCTCCTAGGAATATATGACAAATCCAGAATAAAAAGTAAAAAAAAAATTTGTTAAGAACAAGTTAAAATTAGCAGAAAAAGCCCTTACATTATTTATTTTTATTTTTATTTATTTTTATTTTTTTTATTTATGATAGTCACAGAGAGAGAGAGAGAGAGAGACACAGGCAGAGGGAGAAGCAGGCTCCATGCACTGGGAGCCCGACGTGGGATTCCATCCCGGGTCTCCAGGATCGCACCCTGGGCCAAAGGCAGGCGCCAGACCGCTGCGCCACCCAGGGATCCCCCCTTACATTATTTTAAATGGTAAAAGAGATTATTTAATTGCTTTGGATAACATTTTACATGTATACTTTCAATTTCCAAGTAAGTAATAACAGAAAATTGTACCTTTGCTGGTCCTCCTCCAGAACTAGTGAACAAAACCGTGAGTAGTGAGATGACAACAATATCACTGTGTTCAAATAGCAGCAAAGTCCTATAAAAATACATTATTGTTCATAAAATATATCTGATCTTTATTAAGAAGCATGAATTCAAATGCAGTAAGAGAAAGTAAACATTTCTCACTGATTTCATAAAACACTGAGAAAAATAGATAGGGACAACTGTTTTGGAATTATCTACCTTTTGTCTTTATCTAAGAAAGGCTGAAACTAGGGGCACTTGGCTGGCTCAGTTGATAGAGCACCCCATTCTTGATCTCGGTACTGAGGTCTAGACCCATGTTTGGCATGGAGTCTATAGATTTCAAAAAAAAAAAAAAAAAAAAAAAAAGAGGAAAAAAAGGGTTGAAATGATACTACTCATAGGATTATACCACACCAATTTCTTGTATATGTGTACCAGAAAATACTTCTAAAGCTTGTTCATATCAGCTCTGTTTGCAGAATCACCAACCTAAATGTCACTGGTAACAATAAATGACAGAGTATATCCATTCAATGGATTATTGCACAGCAATAAAAATGAGTGAAATTCTATGATTATATTAAGAAATCCTGAATTATACACTTAAATGTGTTATAGACTGCATGTTTGTGTTCTCCCTAAATTCATGTTAAACCAATTTAAATGACTATGACTTAAATCATAGTCTCCAGTATGATGGTGTTTGGAAGTGGGGCCTTTGAGGTGCATAGGTTGTGAGGATGGAATCCTCCCTCATGAATGAGATTAGACTCCTCATAGTAAAGATTACAGAGTATTCCTTTTGCCGGGTCTGCCACATGAGGTTATAGAAAAAGACAGTTGTCTATGAACCAACCAGGAAGCAGTCCCTCACCCAATAGTCCATCTGCCTCACCTTGATCTCCAGTCTCCAAACTGAGAAATAAATTTATGTTATTTTTTTAAAAAATATTTTATTTATTTATTCATTAGAGATACACAGAGAGATAGAGGCAGAGAAACAGGCAGAGGAAGAAGCAGGCTCCATGCAGTGAGCCTGACATGGGACTCGATCCCGGGTCTCCAGGATCAGGCCCTGGGCTGATGGCGGCGCTAAACCTCTGAGCCACCCAGGCTGCCCAAATTTGTGTTGTTTAAAAGCCACCTAGTCAGACCACCTCTCTCTGGTCTCTCATTAATAAATAAATAAAATATTTAAAAAAAAAAAAAAAGCCACCTAGTCTATGGGGTGCCTTAGTCAGTTAAGTGGCTGACTCAATTTCAGCTCAGGTCATGATCTCAGGGCCATGGGATCAAGTCCAGCACTGAGCTGTACACTCAGTGGGGAGTCTGCTTCTTTCTCCTCGCTCTCCCTCTGTCCCTTTTGCTGTTCATGCACTCTTTCTTTCTACAATAAATAAATTTTCAAAAAAAAAAAAAAAAAAAAAAAAGAAAGCCAACCAGTCTATAGGGTATTTTTTGTTATAGCAGCTCAATTGGACTAAAGGAACGAATCTTATGGTATATGAATCATATTTCATAATTTTTTAAAGATTTATTTATTTATTCAGAGAGAGAGAGAGAGAAAGGCAGAGACACAGGCAGAGGGAGAAGCAGGCTCCATGCAGGAAGCCCGACGTGGGACTCGATCCTGGATCCCCAGGATCACACCCCAGGCCACAGGAGGCACCAAACTGCTGCGCCACCAGGGCTGCCCGTGAATCATATTTCAAAAAACTGTCATCTGGGGCAGCCCAGGTGGCTCAGCAGTTTAGCACCGCCTTTGGCCCAAGGCCTGATCCTGGAGACCCAGGATCGAGTTCCGCGTTGGGCTCCCTACATGGAGCCTGCTTCTCTCTCTGCCTGTGTCTCTGCCTCTCTCTCTCTGACTCTCGTGAATAAATAAATAAAATCTTAAAAAAAAAAACAAACCCCACAAAAAAACTGCCATCAGAATGAATGAAATATATACATATATAACATGCATCAAGAAGGGCGAGTTTCAAACATAACACTAAATGGAAAAAGTATGCTGTAGAACATACACGCAATATAATTCTATTAACACAAAGTAAGAAACTTGCAAAGTTAGACATTAAAAAAAGACATACATACATACATATGTGGAAAATAAAGAAAACCAAGAAAACAAAAAACCAAATTTAAGATGCTGACTGCACTTAAGAGTAGGGGGGAGATGGGGATACAAGCAGGAGGGGCACACAGGGCTTCAAAGGTATTGGTATGGTTTTGTTTTGGGGGCTGGGTGTTGGATACATGAATATTCACTTGATTACTATTTTATTTATCTGGGGGGGAGAGAGAGAGAGAGAGAGAGAGGAAGCATAAGTTGGGGGAGAGGCAGAGGGAAACTCAAGCCGACTCTGCGGACTGCAGAACCCAGTATGATGCATAGCTTGATCCATCACCCATGAGATCATGACCTATAGAGCCGACACCAAGAGTTGGATGCTTAACTAACTAGGCCACCCAGGTGCCCTCACTTTGTTATTATTTAAACCTTTTTATTCGTATTAACTTTCTTATACGTATGAAATATTTACAAAAACTGAAAAACATGATCACTAGCCAAAACAGGGCTTACAGGATCTAAATAGTAAGATTTTTAGCCACTCTTTAAAAAAATTTTCATTTTTCCTCTTAATAATCTGTAGTACAGAACACAGAAGTGGTAACTTTAATTCTATTAATTATGAGACACAATTTGTGAAAATAAATATATCAGCAGAGTAAAAGCAACCTAAAATAAGATGGCTATGGAATACTGAGTCTTTCTGATCAAGAAATTGCATGGGGTTAGGCATCCGACTCCTGATTTTAGCTCCTGAGATGGAGCCCTGCATGGGGCTCTGCACTGGGCATGGAGCCTGCTTAAGATTCTCTTCCTCTGCCCCTCCCTCTCCCTCCCTCTCTAAAAAAACCCCCACAAAACACTGTAATTGTAATTTCTTTTTTCTTTAAAAATTTTTTTTAAAGATTTTTATTTATTTGACAGAGAAATAGAGCCAGAGAGCACAAGCAGGGGGAATGGCAGAGGGAAAGGGAGAACCAGCCTCCTTATGACCTGAGCCCAAAGCAGATGTCTGACTGAGCCATCCAGGCACCCTTCTTTTCCTTTTTTAGATAAAGAGGGAGGGTGTGCAACTTGGGGTGGGGGGTAGAGGAACAGGGAGAGAGAGAAAAATCCCAAGCAGGTTCCATATCCACTGTAGAGCCCAAATGGGGGGACCTCACAACCCTGATATTATGATCTGAGCTGAAATCAAGAGTTAGACACTTACGTAACGGAGCAACCTAGGCACCCCTGTATGGCGGCTTCTTTTTTGGTTTATTAAATTAAATTAAATTAAAATAATTTGAGAGAGAGCACACGAGAGCATATGAGCAGGGGAAAGAGCAGAGGGAGAGAGGACAAGCAGATTCCAATGCTAAGCATGCAGCACAACATGGGACTTGATTCCAGG
This sequence comes from Canis lupus familiaris, assembly GCF_011100685.1. NCBI lineage: Eukaryota > Metazoa > Chordata > Mammalia > Carnivora > Canidae > Canis > Canis lupus. The sequence goes on along the minus strand of NC_049223.1, from coordinate 53,452,389 downwards.
ACACTGAGATCATGACTGGAGCTGCAATCAAGAGTCAGGAACTGGTGGTAGTGAGGGGTTGTAACTTAGGAAATAGAGGACTAAATAAGGAGTCAAGTAAGAATTTAATAATTTTCCGCCTTTCTTCCCGATCCTAACATGTAGGGACAGTGGTTTGATAAGGACAGTGGTTTGATAACATAAAGAACAAAACATAATTTCATTGTAAATAAATATAAATTTTAGAGACGGTAATACTACCACTCAATCATATTCAAACATAAAATGAAAAAGCTCTCCCGAGCTGAGAAAATTCAGCCAGCTTTCCTATCATTCCAGGATAGTGCTGTTGTCAAAGACAATGACATGACACTTGGAATTATGCATACTCTGCATCTGACAAAATACAGAGTAAACAAGCCAAAGAGGCTTCAAACCCAGAAGCTATTCTATTGGTTATAAGATGGGAAAGAATTTTCACAAAGCATTTCCCACTTATTATTTTCTACTCTGCTTATCCCACCAGTTCCTTCAAAATATCCTTCTTTTCACCGCTTATCTCTCATTATCATATTCCCTGCTCTCGCCCATTCAATGGCCAGGTACTTTTTCTTACACTTTTAATCAGTCAGTAAAACTCTTTAAACATAGAGCAGCATTAAAAGAATGTTAATGCACAGTTGCACGTTATAATTCCTATTAAATTAAATGGCCCTTAAGGATTTTCCCTCCTGAACTGATCTGTTTACATAAAAAGATTACTCTACATAGATCTAGGGGAATATGAGAGTTAACTCATCTTTAACCTGATGATTGACATACCATTCCCAAAATATTTGTTTATAACCATAACTTGTGTTTTCTGTGGGTATTAGAGCTGTGCAAAAAAGAAAAAAAAAGTGTTTTTAAAGATTTTGCTCTCCTACTGGTTGATTTTATTTACCATCAGACCTTTCAGTTTCTAAAAACAGTTGCTAAAAAGGATCACCAATAGGGGATCCCTGGGTGGCTCAGCGGTTTAGCGCCTGCCTTTGGCCCAGGGCATGATCCTGGAGTCCCAGGATCAAGTCCCACGTCGGGCTCCTGGCATGGAGCCTGCTTCTCCCTCCTCCTGTGTCTCTGCCTCTCTCTCTTTCTCTATGTCTATCATAAATAAATAAATAAATCTTAAAAACAAAATAAAAAGGATCACCAATGGATAATAAAAAACCACCTATGCTAAAATTTCCTGAACCTGTTTAGATTCTTAACTAGTAAAATACCAGGACAGATCATGAACAATACATTTAGTGTTCACAAAAAGCTAGTCCACAAATTACACAGGTTCTCTCTCTCTTCTTTTCTATACATATAAAAATGTATGTGAGTTGTATCCAATACTATAGGAGAGAAGCATTTGCATATAACAACATAAATATTTGACACAGAATAGAAAATCAATATTCAAAATTAAGAAATATAAGTAAACATTCAAAATATGCACTTTTATTTACCTTAGTGGTCCACAAAGAGTGAGGCCAAAAAACCACAAGAGTGAAATGATACACCCAGCAACCGCATGTTTAAATATTTTGATCCACTATAGATGGAAACAAAAAGTTAAAAACTTTAATCATATATGTTTTGCTAATATCTCAACATCTTAAATAAAATACACAGGGAAAGAAAATAATGGTAGCACTTAAATATTTTAAAGACTAAATAATTACATATTTTAAAAACATAATCACATATTTTGAAATTAAATAGAAAATGTTAAGATCCCTTGACTAAATCTAGATTTGTAAGACAGTATTCTGCTTTTCATTTTCTATATTCTTGTCTGTTGTTAGATCTTGAAATCTTTTTTGATGGAATACACATTTCTGGGGTTTTTTTCATTAGTTTCTCACTAGTTTGTTAGGAACACACGATGTTTTAGTCTTTAAATTCTTTCCCATCAGATATTCTGAGTTTCAATTACTTGAAAAGAGAGAAAAAAGGTATGATGGGGTTTAAAATATTAACCCTATTTTTAAAACATGCCTGGTCTCTAAAACAGAGGTTCATAAATTTGTCATTCTAGTGAAAAATCAAGGCACAGGTTTCTAAGTTGTGGCATAAAGCAAACTAGTAGTACGGTACGACTACTATCTAAACCATGATAATATGAGGTGACTATACAGAAGCAGGACATTTCTGGTAGGCAGCCTATACCTCAGGTGCCTAAAGAAAATAATGATGATGATGAGGGCCACAGCTAATACATATTGTATATTCACTATATGCCAGGCATTATTTCAAGAACTTTCAATGTACTAATTCATTTTTCCCTCACAGCTCCATTACAAAGGTATTATTACCTCCATTTTATAGGTGAGAAAATTGAAGGAGGGAAAAATTAAGGAACTCACTCAAAGAAAGAGTTCATAAGGAGGACAAATAGAACATGAATCTGTCTGACTCTGGAGGCCTCATTCTTAATTTCTATGCTTTATCTGCCTCCTAATGGCATTTGTCCTACACTCCTGGGCATGTCTCCAAGTCTCATTTATAAATCTTTCAGAATAGGGTCTTATATTAAAAAAAAAAATTATTGTATACCTTAACATTTTCTACCCTTTTCTCCATTTTTAAACATTGTTATATTAATACTTTATTCTTGAAGCCTCGATACTGAAAGGCAAGTCAAGAGCAAGGTAACTATGGAAATGTTCTTAAATGTGTACTTAAATCATTTGTTAAGTAATCCTGATCAAGGAAAGGGCAGTGTTTCCTGGCCCAGTGACTAGCAAGCTGCTAGGAAAAAGAGGACTGTACAAAAAACTCACCTGGTGTTTGGTAATACTTTTCCCAGAAGAAAATGGCTTTTGAAACAAAACCATAAAGAATGCAGTCCTGCGAAAAACAAAACATTAATATATTAATATTTATCTTATATACAAAGTGTGATGTTATGTAAAGATACTCACTTTATTTTTTTTTTTATTTTATTTTATTTTTTTTTTAAGATACTCACTTTAAACAAACATATTACAACTTGAAAGGTAGGTTACCCTCTAAAAAAACTTTACTGGAGAACAATAGTTATTCTAATAATGCTTCCACTACAATATCTGGGGAACTCTTATTTTGTAATTGCCTTCAGAACCAGTTCACAAGCCATGGAAGAAAGGGGTCTGTTTTTTCATATTTTGAAATACCCCCCCCCAAATTCCTATCTTCTACAAAACTTAATAACAAAGATTGAAATAACATAAATGAAGAATATCCCTCCTTTCACATTCCCAAAATGTTTATATAAAAATGTACATACAATTGCTTACTTAAAATTTCCTAGTCAAGAATCTCCTTCCATAATTACTAAAATTAACTCCCGGGAGTCTTTAACAGATTTTTATTAACAGAGTGGTCACTATCAATCTCAACATCCAAAGAAATTTCATTCAGACAGTTTCTTACTATGTGCAGAATAGTGTAAAATTTATTTTATATGAGGACCCTGTATTGTGAAGGGAGCATAAGTGAATAAAACCCAGGACAGTTTAACTTAGAAAATAAGGAACATCTGTGCCAAGACAACTCTCAGGTACCTGCTGGAAGGCTGAACTATACCAGTGGTATGGTCTGGGAATCTCTAGAGCCTGGAGACTCTTTTAAGGAGACCATGGGGTCAAAGCTATTTTTATGAAAATACTAAGAAATTATCTGCCCTTTTCACTCTTGGGATGTACCACGGAGCTCTTCAGAGGCTAACTAATATAAGGTCCAGCACAGATTGAATGCTGAAGCAGATACGAGAATTCAGCAATCTTCTATCAAGCTGAACATTAAAAGAAATGTGCAAAAATCACTTTAACACAAACTACAGTACAAGTCTAGTTTTGGAAAGCTATTATACAGCAATCTTTTACAGAAAAAGTAATTCTCTTCGTACCTCTAACGTCAGGTGTTTTATTTTTAAAAAAATTTATCATACGTTTGTTAGGATGAATAAATAGCACAAAATATTTTATCTAAAATTTCCTAAAGATAATCAGTTAAAACAGGAGTTCCAAATAAATAAAACATTAAGGAAAACACACACACTCACCCAAGTTTTAATATAAAAATGAACTGAACAATGTGAACTGCTTTCAGGATATCATATGATTCAAAAAGTCCCACAGCCTTCAAAAATTTAGTGAAACATAGTAACACAATATATTTTGTTAATCTGAAAAATAAAAGCAGAAACAAGTTTCAGTATCATTAAAATCACAAAAAACTCTGTAATATATTTTTTCTTATACAATACGAATTATAAAACCCAGATATTCATATAAAAAATGAAACAAACAAAAACCCAACTCACCATCTATGTAGCTACCTTTTTTTTTTTTTTTTTTTAGAGATTTTATTTATTCACGAGAGACAGAGAGACAGAGACAGGGACAGAGGCAGAGGGAGAAGCAGGCTCCATGCAGGGAGTCTGATGTGGGACTCAATCCCGGGACTCCAGGATCACACCCTGGGTTGAAGGCGGCGCTAAACCGCTGAGCCACCCAGGCTGCCCTCCAGATTCTTTTTAATATATAGAACATAGATAGATAGATAGACAGATAGACATAATCTGTTAAAAAAACAAAAAAGAGGCCAAACTAAAAATAAATTATGTTCTTGATTAATTGAATTGCCCAGATTACTTTGCAATCTGCTTTTTAAACTCAACAGTTACCTCAAGCAAAGAGAATACAAACACCAGGCTCTTACCTGCAATGAAACTAGAAGACCACAATATAAAACGGAACAGAGGAATAGTAAACGCCTTGGGTTTACCCCTCCTCTGCTTTGCTATGTGACTGAGATGAGAATCTAAATTGAAAAGTCAAGCAACCTGCCCTACAGGGTCCTGTAAAGGCTCAGGAATCTGAAGCACCTCAGAAAGGGCTGGAAAGTTGAAGAGAGGAGCAGTATCAAGCAGTTCTCCAGGTAGTCAGATCCCCACATTACCACCCAGCACAACCAGGCAACTACTTCTCAAACACGACAGAAAACGAGGCTTAGTCTCTGGAGAGGTTTAGAGTAAGGCAAAAGAGTAGAGAGATGAGCTAGAATAAAATCATGGAAATTAAAAGGAAATTTCCTTAACTCCACCCCATCTCTCTTTTCTCTTTTACTTCCAATATCCTAACAGCCAGGTTGCAATCTCTTAGCAGAACACTTATAGGGATCCTCCTCTAGAGACAAGTCCCACAATGGTATTCTAGTTAGCTTTTTAGGCCTCACTCAAATATGAATGGCAAACAACGATAATCCTTTAAGATAAGCTTGAGAGACCAAACAAAAACAATAAATCTAAAAGATAAAGGGATCGTAGGTAACAGCAGAAAACAACTATAAATAATATTCTGGGACATAAGAGAATACTGAATGTGTGAAAAAGTTGGGCTGCCATAAAAAGAAAAAAAGGAGCTGTGAAAAAGAAACTGAAATTAGGGACGAAATTACTAGTTTTTTAGCTTAATAGTCTTCTTTGATCATATACCGTCCAGCAGTAAAAAAAAAATTTTGCACATGAAATCCATTATTTATCTGTATAAGTGTGTACTACTGTACTGATGTTATATATATTATAAAACATATACAAATTTGAAAATTTAAAAAATGAGATAAAAAGTTAAGGAATTCTTAGTATTATTTCTTTCACCCTAGCAGGATAGCTCGTGCAAGCCACTCAGGAGATGACTTTTTAAGTTTACATCAAACAGGTGTTACTAGATTAAAAACGAGATGTAGAGAAAAAAAATTAAAACAACAACAAAAAGGATGTGTGAGGGATGTCCAAGGCAGCACACTGACAGGCATAAGTCTCTATCAATGGGAGAAAAAAATACAAAAAGCAAACCCAGAAGTTTATTTTATTTTATTTTTTTTTAAACCCAGAAGTTTAAAAGAAACTCAAGTCATTCAAACAGAGTTAAAACAATTTGACGTACAATGGAGATATCAGTGTACAAAAGTATAAAAACTGATGTTTGTGTGATGGTGAATTAACAAGAGCTAAACTATTATTCAATAAACAGTAATCTGATTAAGGCGGCATGAAAAAATATATTTTAGGAAGATTTTGATACAATTATTAAAATAAGTTTCAGTCCTTGAAAGAATGAATCTCAGCATATTCACCATCCAACATGGCTCATTTTCTGTTTTAGTCCAGATATCATACTAAACTGAAAAAAAAAAAAAAAAAAGATTTGGAGCAAAGTGCTTTTTCTTATCATGAACACCACCTAGGGGCCATTTATTTACTTAAAGATTTTATTTATTTATTCATGAGAGACACAGGCAGAGGGAGAGCAGGCTCCATGCAGGGAGCCTGATGTGGGACTGGATCCAGGGCTCCAGGATCACGCCCTGGGCCGAAGGCAGGTGCTAAACTGCTGAGCCACCCAGGGATCTAGGGGGCCTTTTATAGCGCAATCTAGGAATTATTTTTCCCCTGGGGATTTTAACTATGTGATAATTAATTACCCTAAAGCTAATAAAAATGTTATGAACAATTTAAGTCACATCCTAAAGCAGTTCCTATTTAACCCAGTTGTTGAATAGAATAAACTTCATTAATACTTGTTTAAAAGATCAAACGTATTTCCTGAGATGGCAAAAATGTTCTATGGCTTAGGGTGCCTGGATGGCTCAGGAGTTAAATATCTGACTCTTGATTTTGGCTGAGGTCACAACCTTAGGTTAATGGGATCAAGCTCTGTGTAGGGCTCTATAGTCAGGGAGGAGTTGGCTCAAGATTCTCTGCCCCTTCCACCTGTGTGTGATCTCTAAAAATAGATTTATAAATCTTTAAAAAAAGATTTTTATTTATTTATTCATGGGAGATAGAGATAGAGAGAGGGGTGGGGCAGAGACCCAGGCAGAGGGACAGGCAGGCTCCATGCAGGGAGCCCAATGCAGGACTGGATCCCAGGACCCCAGGATCACACCCTAAGCCAAAGGCAGATGCCCAACTGCTAAGCCATCTAGGCGTCCCAATACATACATCTTTAAGTTATACAGGTATACACATTTATGAAAAATGCAAACTTGTACTTTTTAAATCTATGCATTTTATTGTAGGTAATTAAAAAAATTTAAAACATTTTCTTTACTTATTTGAGAAAGAGCAAGTGAGAGAGAAAGAGAAAGAATGAACAAGCTGGGGGGGGGGGGGGGCGGAGCAAGGGAAAGGGAAAAGCGGATTTTCCTTTGAGTAGGGAGCCTCCATCCCAGGATCCCAGAATCATGACCTGAGCTGAAGGCAGAGGTTTAATTAACTGATCTACTCAGGCGCCCCATACCACAGGTATATTTTATCTCAATGAAAAAAGGCGTACTGGAAAAATAATAAAGTTGTGGCTATAACAACTACAAAAAAATCAAGTGTATTTTGTTTTTGAACTCTCTGCAGACTGGCTAAAAACACAGGACAATAAGGGAAATCTACCAAATTTCTAGGAATTGTTTAGGTATGAAAGTAAATGTACATGTGCTAGAAAAAACTGAACACTAACATTTAAGAACTGAGGAAAACCTTAGAGATTCTCTGGCCCAATTCCTCTCATGTTATAGATTGGGAAGTTAAAGCCCACAAAATTAGCTAGGGTCTAGCCCATGTCTCTTAAGCGTGCACTTTTTAAATTTTAAATTTTAAGTAGGTTCCATGCCCAAGATAAGGCTTGAACTCACCACCTGGATATCAAGAGTCACATGTTCTACCAACTAAGCCAGCCAGGTGCCCAAGTATGCTTTTTTTTTTTTTTTTTTTTCCCTGAGAGAGCGAGAGAGAGCAAGTGCGAGCCAGGATGGGGGTAGAGGGAGAGGAAAGCAAGAATCTTAAGCAGGTTTCTTGTTGAGCAGTCCAATGTGGGGCTCAATCCCAGGACCCTGAGAGCACGACCTGAGCGGAAGGCAGATGCTTAACCGACTGAGCCACCCAGACACCCCTAAGTATGCTCTTTTTAGTATGTCACACAGAAAATCAAAGTTCATCCAAAGGCTTTGAGGGTTCCTATACTCTAAATTGTTCTCAATTATATATTCACAGTGGCCTACACAAACAGTAAAATCTTTAAACATGAAAGACAAAATGCATATTAAAACCTAAGATTAATTTCTTTCTAGGCCCATTTAAACCAGAGAAAAAAGTCATACAAGACTTTAGTACATCTAGTATACTAATGATATTATGTTAATTAAATATTAAGGTCAGCACAGCAATTCAAAACTAGCCAATGAAAGTAACAGTTGAGCTAGAAATCCACTGTTTATTAGTTCCTAACACAGGAACCAGCATTATATGTGCTCAGTAAATCTTTATCAAATGAAAGAATGCTAACTCTACAACTATACTTGTATGATAGAGCAGTACCTCATACAGTAACATATATAGTGCAATAATGTACTACATTAAGTGGCAGTCAAGCTTCTGGCAATTTGAACTATTAGCAACGCAGCCATGGACTCAGAATGAAAAGAACAGAATGAAAACAAGTAGACAGAGATACTCCAAACCTCAAGTGTCTTACCCTTTAAGCTCTTGATTAGGTGTAATAATAAGGCAGCAGGACAGAAGCAATGATAACAAAGAACAAAAATGTCAATACAGGAAGGGAAAAACAAAGACCAGGAAAAACCGAAGTACATTAGAAAAATCACAGTAGTCTGGGAATTCTCAATGTCAGCAAAGAGCCTTATACATTCTCCATGGGGCTAGTTAGCCATTCTCCAAATATTCTTTGCACACTTAGTATGTGCAAGATGCCATACATGGCCAATGAGGCCTAAAGGAAGATTGACAGGGTGGCTTCAAGTATAGCCTTCCCTCGTCCTGATTAAAGGGCAAGATGCAGCTGGAAATACTTCTGTCTTCTTTCTGCCTTCAAGGGAGGATTCTTTATCTAAAAAATCTTATTGAAATCTTAACATTATCTAAAAGTATTATCCATCTTCTAACAAGCCTGAATATGAAAGCCAATATACCTTGGATGGCAGAGAGCAAAGATAAGGAGTGTGGGTCCTAGATAGTATCACTGAGGTACTGAGTAAATACCTGCAACCTCTGATTTCTTTTATGTGAGAATAGAACTTTATTTGTTTTTGTTTTTTTTTTTTAATATTTATTTATTTATTTATGATAGACAGAGAGAGAGAGAGAGAGGGGCAGAAGAGACACAGGAGGAGGGAGAAGCAGGCTCCATGCCGGGAGCCTGACATGGGACTCGATCCCGGGACTCCAGGATCGCACCCTGGGCCAAAGGCAGGTGCCAAACCACTGAGCCACCCAGGGATCCCCACTTTATTTGTTTAAAGTTCTCTTAGGTTACTCACAACTAAACGTGTTTCTAGGTGCTATCTGCGACACTTAACGTGTAATGGAGACTGTCTGCGAGGAGTCTGAGGCCTAGGGAAGACAGGCAAGCATACAAGTATCTATGTAATCCAAATAAGTAATGGAGTTTTAGTTAATTAATTTTAAAGACTTTACTTTTTTTTTTGAGAGCGAGCGAGCGGGTGTGCATGAAAAAGGGGGAGAGGGAGAAGCAGCCTCCCCACTGAGCAAGGAGCCTGATGTGGGACTGGATCCCAGGACCCTGAGATCATAACCTGAGCTAAAGGCAGTTGCTTAACCAACTGTGCCATCCGGGCACCCCTGGTAATGGAGTTTTAAAAAGACAGTAGACGCAACTAACTCTTAAGTTGGTAAGCAAAGGTCCGTCTTTGGAGTTTGAAATGGGTAAGTGTGTATTAAAGACTAAGTAGGAATCTGGGGCAACTGAGTGGCTCAGTCGGTTAAGCATTTGGCTCTTGATCTTAGCTCAGGACTTGATCTCAAATTATGAGTTCAAGTCATGCTTTGGGCTCATGCTGGGTGTGGAGGCTACTTAAAAAGAAGAGTAAGCAGGAATTACAAAGCAAGAAAAGGAAAGCGTATTTCAAAGCAGAGAGGAGCATATTTGAAAATACTAGCACTAGGAACAAGCCTTTGAATAAATGACTGTGTTTCAGCTCAGTTAGCCAGATGATAGAATGCTCAGGAGTCATCAAGAGAAAGGTAAATTATATATATTTAACATACTTGTTTTAACAAGATGGGGCAATATGTGAAATTATTGCTAAGTAATTTCTGTTTAAAGTTCTTTTTTTTCTGTTTAAAGTTTTATTTATTTAAAGATTTTATTTATTTATTCACGAGAGAGACAGAGAGAGAGAGGTAGAGACACAGTCAGAGGGAGAAGCAGGCTCCACGCAGGGAGCCTGATGTGGGACTTGATCCCGAGACCCTGAGGTCACACCCTGAGCTGAAGGCAGGCACTAAACCGCTTAGCCACCAGGGATCCCCTGTTTAAAGTTTTAATAAAACTTCAAAAATCTGGCAAGTCATAAAGAATATTAATTTAAATATAACACCTTTTTTTTTTTAAAAAAAGATGTATTTATTAACTTTAGAGAGAAAGAGCATGAGTGGGAGGGGCAGACAGAGAGACTCTCAGACACCACACTGAGCCTGGGGCCAGACATGGGGTGCAATCTCACGATCATGAGATCACAACCTGAGCCGAAACCAAGAGTTGGACACTCAACCAACTGCACCACTGAGGAGCCCAAGTAAAATACTTCTTTTTATTTTTAAAAATACTTCTTGATAACATTATGATTATAATCTTCCCGACACTTTATTCCTTTTTAAATTTTTTTAAAAGATTTTTTATTTATTCATAGAGACAGAGAGAGAGAGAGAGAGAGAGAGAGAGAGGCGAGACACAGGCAGAGGGAGAAGCAGGCTCCATGCAGGAAGCCCGACATGGGACTCGATCAGGGTCTCCAGGATCACGCCCTGGGCTACAGGCGGCGCTAAACCGCTGTGCCACCGGGGCTGCCTTTTTTTAATTTTTAAAATACAGAGATTATAAAAGTAATTTCTGAGCTGCTGCTTGTTATTAAAGTTTTAGATAAAAAAATCATTCCTATTTTCCTCCTCATAGGTGTCCAAGTAGTCCCTGTTCTAAATCTTTTCCTTTGCATCTTCATGTATAGACAGACACATGCTTATTTCACATATTCACATATTTACAACTGTACACATGTTTTGACATTGTTATGTGAGTTTTCCTGTAATATATGCTAAAGATTTTTGCTACCATTATTAAATCAGGAAAATTATTCTAACATTTAGTTAAAACCTGGACTCTGATTTTTAAAGTCTCATTAACGAAGTCTGCTTGGGCTATAGCTGCGACCCTAGCTAAGGCCAAATAACCATATTCTAGTTAAGTAGATATTTTTAGTTCATATTGTGCAGGGAAACAGTGAACAGCTTCATTTACTAAGAGGGAAAGATCAAGGGGGATGGCTAGGAGAGGGAGGCTCTTCAACAGGGGCAGTGGCCCTCGAGCCACTCACTCTGGGCAACTCAGGGATACACTCCACCTACTCAAATGATAAATCATTATTCCTCATTAACAAGTTCCATCAAATGTTATCACTGGTCTTTTATGTAAAGGATTACAAAAATCTCTGGTTCTCTACACCTGGAATTACTGAAACTTGTGTTTGGGTTTAAATGTGCTTCAGAGGCTTTGCCCACTGCAGCAGTTCATGGTTTCCAGTAAACAAAAAACACCCCGAGTGTGTGAAATGCGTGAGGTTTAGGACAGCTGACTCCCAGTTCAGTTATTAGTTGGGAAAGTAAAATTTTTCCTACATCCCAGTTTCGTGATCTGTGAAACCAGAGTCCTGCTATGTGAACCGCAGCACTGGTGTAAGGATAAAGTGAGGTGCTCTATTCAGAGCACAGTGAACACAGGTGTTCAACAAATGTTGACTGTCCCTCTCTTTCCTGCAAAGAGGCCTTACAGAAGCCAAATAGAAACATTTAATACAATTCTTTTTTGGAGCAGCCCAGGTGGCTCAGCGGTTTAGCGACGCCTTCAGCCTGGGGTTTGATCCTGGAGACCCGGGATCGAGTCCCACGTCTGGCTCCTTGCATGGAGCCTGCTTCTCCCTCTGCCTGTGTCTCTGCCTCTCTCTCCCTGCGTCTCTCATGAAGAATGAAAAATCTCTTCTAAAATAAATTTTGACTGTTTCCATAAAAAAGAAAAAAAAAAAGCAATTCTTTTTTTGTGAATTCTGCCATCAGAATATCCACAATTAAATGATTTTTGAACTAGTTTTGTTGCGGATTATAACTAGTATTTGATTATCAGTCTACAATAAAGGAAAATTCTTAAAATTTCAACCACCCGAGTTAAATTTGATTTTGCAATGAACTACAACAGAAGGGCAGTTCTGCCACACAAATAATACAACAGGAGAGCAAAAGACTGCCACACCTACTTATGACAGTCATCTCTCGAATAAACAACTTTAAACTCTGCTGAAAAATCATCTCCAGTCGACAGAGAAGTGGCAAGAAGTATAACCTTTACCTGGATTCCCTCACTGTTAATTGTCCCATTTGCCTTATTATCCCTCCCTCTAAATACAGGCTTTTGGCCCTCAACTATTTAAGAATAAGTTACTTACATCCATCACACTTCTAGGGCACCTGGGTGGCCCAGCGGTTTAGGGCCGCCTTCAGCCAGGGCTCACCCTGGAGACCCCGGATCGAGTCCCACGTTGGGATCCCTGCATGGAGCCTGCTTCTCCCTCTGCCTGTGTCTCTGCCTCTTCCCCTCTCTCGGTCTCTCTCATGAATAAATAAATAAAATCTTTAAGAAAAAAATCACACTTCTATATACCGGGATTTTCTAGGAATGTGGACATTTTCCTATAAAACTGGGAAAGTTGTCAACCTCAGAAAATTTAACATGGTTATGACACTTTATCGCCCGTAGTCCAGCTTAGTTAACAGACTTATTATTACTGTCCTTTACTGCGATTTTTCCCCCTCTACCACCAAAATCTAGACCGGAGTCGCCGATGGCACTTACTGGCCCTGGCTCAGTAAACAGTATCTGACGCGCTGTTATTTGTAAGCGACTAGAAAAATCAAACCACAAAAAAGGCAGTAGATTTAAGTTCTGTTCCAGCATTTTACGCGTTCTCTCCTGTTTAACTGGAAAAGTTGTATTAGCAGTGCTGTTTCTTCCTTTCCAAAGAATTTTTCAGGACCCTCTTTACATCTCAAAACAAGTATTCAAGAACGGGGGAAAAAACAAAACAAAACAAACAAAACCAAAAAAACAAACAAACCACCCCCCCCCCCCAAGCTCATTAAACACGAAGACTGTGAATACCAATCGCAACACCCCCCGCCGGGCCCTACAGCCTGTGCATCTCTGACCCCACCTGAGAACTGCAGACAGATCAAGGACGCGCTCGCCAGCGGTTAGTGCATTTACCGCTCGGAGGTGACCGGGGAGACGGGGAGGGGGCGGGTAAGGAGGAATTTTCTCTTTCTTCTATGACTTTTTGTAGCGTTTGAGTTTTTTTTTTTTTTTTAATTAAAAAAAAAAAAAAAACAACGTGCACGCATTTCTCATTTAGTAATAGAATCGAGTAAGCCAGGGCAGCCCAGGTGGCCTCAGCGGTTTAGTGCCGCCTGCAGCCCAGGGCCTGATCCTGCAGACCCGGGATCGAGTCCCGCGTCGGGCTCCACGTCGGGCTCCCTGCACGGGGCCTGCTTTTCCCTCTGCCTGTGTCTCTGCCTCTCTCTTGAATAAATAAAATCTTAAAAAAAGAACCAAGTAAGCCGGATCAAACACCCCGCCCCCCCGCCCCGGCAGGTGCGGGGCCAACCCGAAAACCGAGGTCGGTCCGTCCGCACTTTGGTCTCTGCGCCTGCGGACGGTGCCGCCGCCCGTGCCTCGCGCGGGGAGAGCCCTCCGGTGGCCGTGACCCGGCGGGCCGGGCAGCGGCTAACGGTCGGCCGGGAGAGCCAGGGGCTCGGGCACCGCCCCCTACAGCAGGCGACGCGGCAGCCGCTGATACACAGGGAGGCACAGGGAGCCGAGCCCACGGCGCGGCGGGCGGCGGGCGGGTCGCCGGTGCTCCGCGTCCAGGTCCGAGCCGCAGGGCGCAGGCGCGGGCCCGAGGCGCCCCGGCCACGCCGCGCACTTACCGAGCGCTGGGCACGTCCACGGGCCCGAGGCCCCCGCCGCCGCCGCTGGGGCCGGCGAGCACGTCCCCGCCGTATTTCTCCTCCATCCCGGGGCTCAGGAGCCGCCGCCGCTGCCCCCGCCGCGGAGTCTCCTCATGTCTCGCCGCCGCCGCGGATCAGCCGGCGCAGGCGCGTCACTCCCCCATGGCGGCGGCCCCGTCGGGTCCCCGCAGGCCCGGCCGCCGCCGCCACCGCCTCCCAAGCACACGCGCGTCGCGACTAGGCCGCGGGCACTTCCGGCGGCGCCGGCTTCCCCGGAGGCGCACCGCAGCGGACGTCGCCCGGCCACGTCATCCGGCCCAGCAGCCCCCGCTCCCGGGGGAGAGCCCGGGCTGCGCCTGCGCACCACGCGGCGTCCCGCGCCCCGGCCCTCCCTTAGCCCCGCCTCCCGCGGGCTCGGGCCACGCCCCCGCTCCCGTCGGCCCCGCCCGCCGTCGCCCGCCCGCCCGGCCTCACCTGTCCCTGCAGCGCCTGCAGCGCCACCTCGGGGCCGTCGGGGGTACAGAGGCTCCTGGCACCGGCAAGAGGCCGGAGGAAACGGACGACGTGGGACTCAATGGGATACAATATCTTTTTTTTTTTTTTAAGATTTAATTTATTGATTCATGAGAGACACAAAGAGAGAGAGAGAGAGGCAGAGACACAGGCGGAGAGAGAAGCAGGCTCCCTGCAGGGAGCCTTATGCAGGACTCCATCCCGGGACCCCAGGGTCACGACCTGAGCCAAACATATAGATGCTCAACCACTGAGCCCCACCCCCAGGTGCCCCTGGAATAGAATATCTTTTGAACTTCTGGCTGCTAAACCATGTGCTTAATCCTGGCACATCATTTAAACCTGGCCAGGTAGAAGCAGGCCTTATTAGGCTTATTTTTCTGTTGCTAAAAATTTTAGGAACGTGGGCTCTCTTATCTGTATTTGCGTGAGTCCCAACTCTGACACTTAGTAATTGTGTCACTTGGCCTTTCTGTACCTTGATTTTTTTTTTCAAATTCATAATATAGGAATAAAAATATCTATATGACAGGGTTGTTGGGAGAATTACTTATGTTGTGTGAAAAGCGACTCCAGCAGTGAATGGTACACGGCGATCCGTGAATGTTAGCTGGTATTACTCATAGAGAAATCGAGGACTGGGAGATGGAAATGGGGTTTGGAGCAGCTTACACTGCTCTATTTAGCTTGGATATACGTAAAGAGTCGTAGTAACATAAAAAAGATTGGGAAATCGCGGTGCCTGCTGGGGCTTCACAATCTATTGTGAAAATATGTATTTGAGAGCAAGGCCTGATTGGCAACATTACAGGTTTTTTTTTTTTTTTTAAATTTTATTTATTTATTTATGATAGTCACAGAGAGAGAGAGAGGCAGAGACACAGGCAGAGGGAGAAGCAGGTTCCATGCACCGGGAGCCCTACGTGGGACTCGATCCCGGGTCTCCAGGATCGCGCCCTGGGCCAAAGGCAGGCGCCAAACCGCTGCGCCACCCAGGGATCCCAACATTACAGGTTTAAAGGCACAAACGCTAAGGTTTTCCAAATAAGGTGTGATATGATTCACTGAGAGACAAAACCTGATCTGAAATGTGGGTAAAGTTTTGGATATGGGAGAAAAACATTGTGGGACAAAGGAAGGCATGACCTTTGAAGGCTAAAGTGACTCCAAGTAACTCCTTTTGCGGTGGGTTCTTTGTGGAGTTATTATTTTCCAATCAGAATGGGAGTGGTAATGAGTAACTATTGTGTATTGGTTTTTCTAGAACAAATTCCATTCTTTTGGAGCCCAGAGAATGAGGTAGCATACCTGACATGTATACATTGCAATTAACTTCATCCCAAGTGGAGTTTGAACTCACTTGATATTTTTGATTTGATTAGAATTATGGTGCTTTTCTTTGAGGCCAATATAAGTACATTTCCTACAAGTGTTTTTTGTAGTGAAAGGACAAGAGCCTGTATTTTCTTTCCGCCTACCCTCTTCTCAACCCATCCCAGCCTTGGCTTCTCCATCCGTCAGTCCTCTGAAATAACTCTCTCATGGATGTTTTTCAGCCATATAGTACCTCACCTCTCTAAAGCTTTCAACATGGGTGATCTCGTTCTCCTTCTCTCTTTATTTTATTTTATTTTTGAGAGAGAGACAGAATGCAGGAGGGGCAGAGGGAGAGGGAGGATCTCAAGCAGACTGCCCATTCAATGCGAAGCCCAACTGGGGGCTCATCCCATGACTCCGAGATCATGACCTGAGGAGAAATGAAGAGTCAGATGCTTAACTGAACCACCAAGGAGCCCCTCTCTCTCCTTCTTGAAACATTCCCCTTCCCTGGCTTCCAGAACTCCACATTTTGTTGTTTCAAAGGAAGCTCAAGTTCTTCATGTTGAAAAGTCAATGCATGATCTTTCCGTTCAACCTAATTCTCTTCTAATGTTTCCTACCTCATTGGATGGCACCACTTGTTCAGTTTAGCAAATCAAAAACTGAGCTATCCTCTTGTACACCTCCCCTTGTACACCAAGTCATGTCATTTGTTTACTTTCTCAATATTTCTTCTGTCAATCCCAATTTTTCCATCTCTATCACCACCATCAAATCTAGGCTACTGTCAACTTTTGATTCAGCCACTTTACTAACTCCTTAGTAGTTTTTTGCAAGTTTGTTCTTTCCCTTCTCCGATCTCTTTTCTATATTCTGCCACAGTAACAACAACGTGTAAACTTTTTTTTTTTTTCTAGTAGTCTTCGTGCCCAGCATGGAGCCCAACTTGGGGCTTGGATGGACCACCCTGAGGTCAAGACCTGAGCTGAGATTAAGAGTCGGAGTTTCACCAAGTGAGCCACCCAAGTGCCCCTCCAAATGCAAATCTTATAATGAGTTGCGTACCACACTCTACTTTACCCTGCAGTGTTCCAGTGACTTTGCATTACTCTTAAGACAAACTTAAATTCATTCCTGAATCAATCAGGAATCCACACTGGTAACTCCAATTACAATTCAACCTTAGATGATTTATCCTAGACTTTTCCCCATCTATATTTGTACTTCTCTTCTCTGAGAATGAGAATCATTGCTCCCATTATCCTCAATATATTGGCTTATTTTCTCAGTCTTGTTATATGTAACCAATCTCCTTACCATGTGGGCCATTTCCTGTTCAGCACAACCCACTCATGCCAACCTGGGCTGGTTGAGACGTCTCCATTCCGGTTTTTGTTTTTAAAGATTTTATTGATTGATTGATTGAATGAATGAATGCTAGAAGCAGGGAGGGGCAGAGGGAGAGGGAGAGATAGAATTCAAGCAGGCTCTGTGCTGAGCACATAGCTGGTTGTGTGGCTTGAGCCCATGACCCTGAGATCAGGACCTGAATCAAAATCAAGAGTCGGTTGCTCAACTAACTGAGCTACCCGGGTGCCCCTCCATCTCAGGTTTTATTTTTTAATCTGGGTTTGACTCATTTGCACACAGTGGCAAATATGGAGATGAAACATTTTTCTAAATTTAACTTTCAATCACCTGGAAAGAGCAAGAAAGGGAACTAACTTTTTGGAGAGGCTCTGCTAAGTACTGGGATATCTCTTATTTCATTTAATTTTTAGAAGACCTTTCAAAGTTGACATTATTTTATGTGACAGAGTTTAACCCCAAAAAGGTTAAGTAAATTGTCCATTATATAATAATGGGCCAAGTGCCCGCCATTGTCAGCTGTTTTGCTGCTTTTTCCTGAGTGCATGAGTGACAACTGACTCCAGTGTCGTAAGAGGACCAGATGGGGAGGGCCTATTTCATAATCCACTTCTGGGAATCTTGATTAGAGCCTATGGTGGACATTGTCATAAGTGGCACCCTAGCACCAGCTTCTTTCCTTCCAATAAATATTTATTGAGGCAGCCCTGGTGGCTCAGCAGTTTAGCACTGCCTTCAGCCCAGGGCCTGATCCTGGAGACCCAGGATCAAGTTCCACGTCAGGCTCCCTGTATGGAGCCTGATTCTCCCTCTGCCTGTGTCTCTGCCTCTCTCTCTCTGTGTCTCTCATGAATAAATAAATAAAATCTTAAAAAAAAAGTGGAAATAGTTCCCTAGATTTTGGGCAGCCCCAGTGGCACAGCGGTTTAGCACTGCCTGCAGCCCAGGGCGTGATCCTGGGGACCCTGGATCAGGTCCCACGTCAGTCTCTCTGTATGATGCCTGCGTCTCCCTCTGCCTGTGTCTCTGCCTCTCTCTCTCTCTGTCTCTATGAATAAATAAATAAAAAATCTTTAAAAAATAAATATTTATTGAGCACTTATCATATGTGAGGTGCACTTTCAGGTACTTGTTGGGTTTCCCAGAAACAAACTCTAAGGTAAGAATTTGAATGAAAGTGATTTATTAGTAAATGTTCCCAGGAGAAACAGGATTGTGGAAGTAGAACAAGAAAGAAAGACAATCAAGGATATGAAATCAGGCAAAGTCCCATCAGGGAGCTCAGATACTGTGAGGATCACAGCTCAGAGGGTCCTGATTGGGCTGAGCTATCTTAGTGCATCTGCACTGCTATAACAAAAATAATATAAAATAGGTGGCTTATAAACAATACGCACTTATTTCTTCCAGTTCTGGAGGCTGTGAAGTCCAAGATCAAGGTGTTGGTAGCGTTAGAATCTAGTGAAGACCCACTTCCTGGTGTCACCTTTTTGCTGTGTCCTCACATGGTGGAAGAGGTGAACTGGCTTTCTGTGGTCTTTTATTTATTTATTTATTTATTTATTTATTTATTTATTTATTTATTTTTTATTGGTGTTCAATTTGCCAACATATAGAATAACACCCAGTGCTCATCCCATCAAGTGCCCCCCTCAGTGCCCATCACCCAGTCACCCCCTCCCTTTTTTTTTTTTTAATAAATAAAGGCACCAGTCTGAATCATGAGGGCAGAGCTAGTAACCTAATAACCTCCCTAACACCCACCTCTTAATATCATATTGGGGGTTAGTATTTCAACATATGAATCTTGGGGGAACACAAACATTTGGGCCATAACAAGGGCCGTGGGATATTTTGGGAGCAGTTCTCTGACCAAAGAGAGGAAGGTGCTGGTTATTAGGAGTGCTCCTGGCATGTGTAAAAATGGGAAAGGGATCCAAGCGCATATGAGCAAAGAAAGACCTTACTGACAGCATCCACTACGAGGCTACAGATACTTCGGTCATTTTCCACATGGTGTGTGCTACCTTTCCAAGGTGGAAACCAGAAAACTCACATCCCTAGACTTCCTTGCTGCTAGGGTTCTGGCACATGACCTGAGTGTGGATGTATTCAGGTGAGAGCTGGCCTCAGCTGAGAAAGAAGCAAGTGAGGTTGCTCCATTTTCTTCTCTGGAGGAGGCACCCAGTACTTTGGAATAGCAATGGCAGATTTTCCTACGTCCATTCCTAAGGGCCATTGGTGTTCGCAGAGTGACCTTCATGGTGTGGTTGGGCCTCATTCCTGGTTGCCTTAGTGGCAGAGCTTGGCTCTCTGGTCCTCCAAAGTTTCTGTGAATTACTCAATATTCCTTAATTCCTGCATAATCAGAGTAGAGGTGCTTGTTTGTGACTGAGAACACTGAATGGAACAGGTGACATGGTACCAGACCTTGACTAACAACACACTGCACATAGAGTTTGTAAGTGCATTTTGTTTCAGACCAAGGAGCAGTACGATGCTCTTCAAAATCAACACCTACCATGTTGCACCTTAGTGGAGAAAGCAACCCCAAACTCATCAGATGACTTCATCTGATGCCAAACGTATTCTTATCTTCTGTTCAAAGTCTGAAAAGGGGGGATCCCTGGTGGCTCAGCGGTTTGGCGCCTGCCTTTGGCCCAGGGCGCGATCCTGGAGTCCTGGGATCGAGTCCCACGTTGGGCTCCTGGCATGGAGCCTGCTTCTCCTTCCTCCTGTGTCTCTGCCTCTCTCTCTCTCTCTCATAAATAAATAAACACATAAATAAATAAATCTTAAAAAAAGAAAAAGTCTGAAAAGGAAAGTAAGACGATGTCCAGTAATTCCACATCTGTCCTGACCAGGCAGGAAGATCAGGGGTTTGGGTGCTCTGGAATGCTCAGCGATCTTGGGCTTCATACTACAACTGAAAGCTCTACAGGGAAACAGTGGATAGCTTTAAGGATTTGAGTTCTTCGCAGTTAGGGACTGTGTGTAATGTTTTTGGCAGACATTAAATGTGAGCAGTTAAAAATGAGAAACATTATGTATAGGAACGGTGAGGAGGATGCAGATGAAGAGATGAAGATATATAGTTTATATTTACACATTTTCAACTAGCAGATCAAAATTTTATTGTGGATCTTGAAGTCTCATTGAAACGGCTCAGTAGTTGAGCCATCTGCCTTTGGCTCGGTTGTGATCCTGGTCCTGGGATCAAGTCCCGCCTTGGGCTCCCTGAAGGGAGCCTGCTTCTTCTCCCTCTACCTATGTCTCTACCTTTTTCTCTGTGTCTTTCATGAATAAATAAATAAAATCTTAAAGAAGTTATGCCCCAAGTATTTCAGGAATTGATCCTTCCATTTATCTATTCATGCACTCAGTAGTCAAAAAGGAAGTATTTATTGAAGGCCTGTAATGTGCCAGTACCAATGACTTTCCTGAGTGGAGGAAAATATAGTATTATTCTTCTTCTCAACCTGATTAGAAACTGAACTGGTAGCAATAGCTGTTGGGGAAAACAAACTGAAAAGAATCTTGTTCAGGGACAATTTTCTATAGATCTTTTCTGTTTCTGCATGTCTTCCCAGCAGAGGCATTGACAGCCTTTGTTACAGACTGTATTTTCAAGGATGTTTATATAGCAAACAGCTTTGGAAGATAGAGGTAACATCTCTTTTTGGGTCAAGGGGAAGATTTATTTGCTGACCAGGATAAAAAGGGTAATGCCTCACTGTAAGACAAAGGTTGGGGACGTTTGCTAGCAGACTCCAAAAAAGACTGGAGCGTCCTACCCTCTCAGTTGCGTGCTCAGCATCTACTTAGGCTGTCCTGCGTCACTCCCATGGGATTTGGACGGGGCGGGGGCAAAATGAAGTGATGCAAACATGAAGTTCATGCTGCCCATGTGATTAACAAAGTCCTTGGTCTCTGACCCACGAGTCTTGGTCAGACTTCTGCCAGCTACCAGGAAACTGTGGCAGGCTAATCGTGAGTTTGCAAGCAGGGTAAAACCTTAGTCCCTTCACAGTTCTTGCTACATCTTCCCATGAAAACAATGTTATTTATCTTTTAATTAGAAAAATTCATAGTACACTATCATCAGGGGTGTGGGAAAACATGTAGTCACGTTGGAAAGAAAGAAGTAAAACTATATTTGCAGATGATATAATCTTACATACAGAAAATATAAGGAATCTATTTAAAAAATGGTAGAAATAAACAAGTTGAGCAAGGCTGCAGGATACTAGATCAATATACAAAAATAAGTTTCAGGGATGCCTGGGTGGCTCAGTTGGTTAAGTGTCTGCCTTCAGCTCAAGTCATGATCCCAGAGTCCTGGCATCGAGCCCTACGTTGCACTCCTTGCTCTGTGAGGAGTCTGTTCTCCCTCTCCTCATGCCCCTCCCCTTACTTTTGCTCCCTCTCTCTCAAATAAATAAAATATTAAAAAAAACCAAACCAAAAAAATCTAAAAATAAATTTCATTTCTATACATTTGTAACGAACAATCCAAAAATGAAATTAGGAAAACAATTCCATTTTCAATAGCATTAAAAGAATAAAATATTTAAGAATAAACTTGACCAAAGGAAATATAAAATGTGTTTTGAGAACTTTGAAACATGTTGAAAGCAATTACAGAAAATCCAAATAAATGGGGCAGTGTCCATGTTCATTTTTTAATATCATTGAAATGGCCATATTCCCAAATTGACTGGCAGGTTCAATGAAATTGGCAAGCTGATATTAAAATTTATATGGAAATTCAAGGGACCTCAAATAGCCAAAATAATATTGAGAAAGAACAGCATTGGAGGAATCACAGTTCCCGATTTCAAAGCTTACTACAAAAGGACAGTAATCAAAATTCTGTGGCACTGACCTAAGAATAGATATATACTGGGGCAGCCCGGGTGGCTCAGCAGTTTAGTGCTGCCTTCAGCCAGAGGCCTGATCCTGGAGACCTGGGATCGAGTCCCATGTCGGGCTCTCTGCATGGAGCCTGCTTCTCCTTCTGCCTGTGTCTCTGTCTCTCTCTCTCCCTGTCTCTCATGAATAAATAAATAAAATCTTACAAAAAGATCTGTAAATCAATGAAGTAGAATTAAGAGTCTAGGAGGAAACCCTCATAATTACATGCAATTGATTTTCAACAAGGGTGCCAAGATAATTCAGTGGAGAATGAATAATCTGTACAACAAATAGTGTTGGGACAACTGGATAGTCATATGCAAAAGAACGATCTTGAATCCCTACCTCACACCACCAGCAAACACTAACTCCAAATATTTAAAGATCTAAATTTGAGAGCTAAAACTATAAAGTCAGAATGAAATATAGGTGTAGATCTTTGTGACCTTGAATTAGGTAATGATTTCTTAGCTATTCCATCAAAGGCACAACCCACAAAAGAAAAAGATAAACTAGATTTTTTCAAAGTAAAAAACTTTGTGCTTTAAGTGAGAAGACAATTCACAGAATGGGAGGAGATCAAATATCTGATAAGAGTCTGTGTAGATGCTACAACATGGATGAACCTTGAAAATGTGGTAAGTGAAAGAAGTCAATCACAAAAGAGCACATATTGTATGATTCCAATTATATGTAATGTCCATAATATGCAATCTATATATAATCTATATATAAGGTTAATGATTGCCTAAGGATGGGGAGTGATGGCTGATGAGTATAGTGTTTCTCTGGCGGTAATAAAAATGTTCTAAAATTGATTGTGGTGATTGTTGCACAACTCTGTAAATATACTAAAACCCATTTAATTGTAGGGCTTTCAATAAGAGAATTGGATGGTATGTGAATTACATCCTTACAAAGGTATTATTTACAAATTAGGACTGTATTTTTGGATACCCCCAAAGTTAAAAAAAATAAGAGGACAAAGATTTGGAGCAATTGTATGGTTAAAAAAATTATATATCATTGCCATTTTACTTAAAACTTTTTTTTTAACCATTAAGTTTTAACATCTGATGTCATATTTCTTGGTTTTTCTCTCTCATTTTCAAGAATATGGAAATTGTTTTCTGTTCTTCTAGTTTTTCTTTTAAAGGAATTATCTTTTCTCTTACTGTTTTTTTTTTAAATATTTTATTTACTTATTTATTTGAGAGAGAGTGGGGGGAGGAGGAGAAGAGGGGGAGGGAGAGAGAGACACTCTCCAGAAGATGCAGAGCCTGACATGGGGCTCCATCCCAGAACCCAGAGATCATGACCTGAGCTGAAACTAAGAGTCAGATGCTTAACCAACTGAGCCACCCAGGTGCCCTTTTTTTCTTCCTGTTAAAGTAGACAGTTTGGTTCTAACAAGATATGCCTGGAAGTCAACACCAAGGAAGTCATGGCTAGCTATCCAGAAAGTCAGAGCCTGTTCTGGCTGCCCTCTCCAAGAAGCCAGCTCACACCAGTCAGGTCCAGGTCTAGGATAGCTGGTGCTGTGACAGGAACCCCCTGACTAGATTAGGAAGAAAAAGCCCCAAACCCTGCTTCCTGCCCCAAGTAAGGAGTATTCTACTGAGTTAGCAACTGTTGGTAAAAGAAATCCAACCCCCAGGGCACTCAGCTCTCTGGACCTTGGTCATGTTCCTATCTCCAGGGTGTACTTTTCACGTTAATAAACTTACCCGCATGTGTTGCTTATCTGCTATGTGGCATGTCTGTCCTTGAATTCATTCTTGGGACAAGACCAAGGACCTCTGGGGACTCTTTCAGATCTGGCTGGGTTGAGATCCCAGAGCCCAGGGTCTCCCAAGTTCATCTGGCAACATTATTGATGTATATATTTAAAGTGCTCCTGAGTGGGGTGGCGGGGGTGCAGAGGGAGAGGGAGAGAAAGAATCTTAAGCAGGCTCCATGTCCAGTATGGGGCCCCACGCAGGGCTCAATCTCACAACCCCGAGATCATGACTTGGGCCAAAATCAAGAGTTGGATGCTCAACTGACTGCCACCCAGGTGCTCTGCTCCATTATGTTTTTTTGATGCATTTCAAAGTCAACTGCAGACATTACTACACTTCCCCTAAATATACTTCAGCATGTATGTTATTAGCTAAAGTTTAGTATTTGTTTACAGATTTTTTCTTTTGATTAAAAATGCATGTACAATGAAATACACACATTTTAAGTATGTGTTTGCTGAGTTTTGACAAATACATCTGTTTTTGTAACCTGAACCCCTGTCAAGATGTGGAATATTACCACTACCCAACAAAATTCCTTCATATCCTCCTCAATCTATCTCCACCTCCACCCAACAGAGGAAACATCTATTTTAATTTTTCTTCCACCATAGATTAGATCTGTCTGTTCTAGAACTTCATATAAATGGAATCTGACAATGAATTCTTTTTTGAGTAAGACTTCTTCTGCTCAACATAGTATTTTTGGGATTCATCCATGTTGCTTTATCAGTTTATTATTTTTTGTGACTGTGCGTTTTGTCACTTTGTTCAGTGGAAGAAATAACAGTTTATTCATATTCTTACTGATGGACACTGGGTTATTCCAGTTTGGGGATATTATGAATTAACCTGCTATAAATAGTTTTGCGCAAGTCTGTGTAGACAGGGGTTTTCTTTTTTCTCAGGCAAATATCTAGGAGTAGGTATATGTATTAAGTTTATAAAAACATGCCAAATTTGTTCCAAAGTAGTTATTTTATTTATAAATCTACCAACCTTGTATGGGGTTTTTTATTTTTATTTTGTATGAGGTTTTGATTGCCTCGCCCCGCACCACATCTGGTGCTGGGCCGGCCATTCTCATAGGTGTTTACATTTAACTTATATTTCCCTGATGACTAATAAAAAGTTGAGCACTTTTTCAAATGCTTACTGGCTATTCTCAGTCTTCTTTTGAGAAATGTCTCAGTATTTCATCCAGTTTTTGATTAGGTGATTTTTTAAAAAAGATTTTATTTATTTGAGAGAGGGAGAGCCAGAGCATAAGCAGGGGGGAGGAGACAGAGGGAGAAGCAGACACCCTTGCTCACCAGGGAGCCTGACCTGGGGCTCCATCCCAGGATCCTGGGATTGTGACCTGACCTGAAGGCAGATGCTTAAGTTTAAACGATTTAGCCACCCAGAAGCCCCAGGTGATTTGTATTTTTAAACTGGATTGTAGGAGTTCTTTATATCCTGCAAATACCATTCCTGTGTCAACAAATGTTTTGCAATATTTTCTTCCAGCAAAAAAAAAAAAAAAAAAGATAAAACTTTAAAAAGATCCCATATACCCAATACTAACACTCAGGTATTTATAAATTATTTTAATAAACCTTCAAAAAAATAACTCAGCTTAAATTGGAGGGTTGTTCACAAGATCTCAGCTCTGATACATTGCATCATTGCTTAATTAAAAAAAATATTTTATTTATTTATTCATGAGAGACAGAGAGAGAGAGGGGCAGAGACACAGGCAGAGGGAGAAGCAGGCTCCATGCACGAAGCCCGATGTGGGACTCGATCCCAGGACCCCGGGATCACACCTTGAGCCAAAGGCAGACGCTCAACCACTGAGCCACCCAGGCGTCCCATCATTGCTAATTTTAAGCAACTTTTCCCCGCTACATGATATATTCTTTCTGCTCAGGGTCAACATCTTATTTTTTTCTTTCATTGTACCTGGTAAGGTATCGTAAAGTCAATATTTACTAAGTGAATATTTTTTTCTGAGTTGAACTCCAGTAGTATTTTTATGATATGAAGAATAGGAGTTGGGGCATTTGTGTCACAGTTTCATTGTAGATAGATGATATCAGCTCTAGTCATTGTTAATTCTCTGTGGTTTGTTTGCTGTTGAATGGTCTTCAATCAGGAATGAAAGGTACCACACATTCAGAGAAGATTATTTGAGAGAGCACTTTGTTGAACTCCTTAAAACTACCTTTGTTGAACTCCTTAAAACTACCTTTCTATCGTTCTCTTGGGGCACTTTTCAAAAAAAGATGTTATTTATTTTTAAGTAATTTCTGCACCCAACATGGAGCCCAAACTCACAACCCCGAGTTCAAGAGTGATGCTCTGCTGACTGAGCCAGCCAGGCACCCCTCTCTTGGGGCACTTTGAAACACTGCTTGTGTGGGATCCATGTGAGCTCTGGTTTCGCCCCACACTGTAAGCCCTTAGAGGGCAAGAATATGTCCCATTGGTGCTTCCACCCTTACCACGCCCCCAGATGATTATCTAAGTGCCTTGCACATAGCAGAAGCAATAACGGCTACCAATTCAATGGCGATATAAAGTAAAAACAAAAAATCATAAAGCCAAACACACAATATACCAAGCCAAAATGAAAGAAAGATTGATGAGTGAGCTTCTCACATTTCAGATGTGACTGAGATGTGAAGGCTCGTAGGAAATGCCTTGGAGTCACAACATTCTGGAACAGAGACCAACTTTAACACTTCAACTTGTGTTTGTTCTTACCAACTGAGAACTTGCAGTTATCATTTTTGGAAATTTTGCCTTCCCAGGCTCTACTAGCCAAAAGGGTTACATCGGACTTCCTTGAGCCTGTACAAGAGGCAAAGGCAAACTACATTGCATTATCCACTTTCTTTTTTTTTTTTAAATTTTTTATTTATTTATGATAGTCACAGAGAGAGAGAGGCAGAGACATAGGCAGAGGGAGAAGCAGGCTCCATGCACCAGAAGCCTGATGTGGGACTCGATCCTGGGTCTCCAGGATCGCACCCTGGGCCAAAGGCAGGCGCCAAACCGCTGCGCCACCCAGAGATCCCCATTATCCACTTTCAAGGGAAGTCGAAGGTGGTGTAGGTAACCTGAGCCTAAAATACCCGGGTGCCCATTCTCTCATGGAAGCTGGAATAGGTTTCTAGTCATGGTCATCGTAGGGACTCTGCCATTCATTCCAGTGCAATTAACAGACATCTGTTAAACACCGTATGTCTGGGTGGCCCTGGGGAAAATACTGCCCTTAAAAAAGGGAGACGAGGAGCACCTGGGTGGCTCATTCAGTTCAGTGTCTGCCTTTGGCTCAGGTCATGATCCCGGGGTTCCTGGGATCAAGCCTCGCATGGGGCTCCCCATTCAAGCGGAGAGTCTGCTTCTCCCTCTCTCTCTGCCTGATGCTCCCCCTGCTTTTGCTCTCTCTGTCAAATGAATAAAATTGTTAAAAAAGGGTGGGGGGGGGGAGATGAGACAGGGTCCCTGGGTGGCTTAGTCGATTATGTGTCTGACTCTTGATTTTGGCTCAGGTCGTGATCTCAGGGCTGTGAGATGGAGCCTCGAGGTGGGTTCTCTGCTGGATGTGATTCTCTCTTTCCCTCTGCCCTCCTCTCTTCTCTCCTCTAAAAAAAAAAAAAAAAAAAAAAAAAAAAAAGAAGAAAGAAAGAAAAGGGAGCTGAGAACTATTTGAAACCACTAGAGGACAGTGTAATACAACAGAATCCTCCATGAATTTAGGGAGTACTTGCAAAAGCGGGGACAGGGAAAGAAGAGCACAGCAATTCTCCTGACTAGGGAGAAGGGAGGCAGGTCTGTAGCTTGATCTACTGTCAAGAAAAAATTGTGCGGATTCTTTCTTCCTGGAACACATTTCACAAGTTGGTTATATGGGACCTTTCCTGAAACCAATACGTATTTGGCTTTTTCCTGCCTCTAGCAGGTGTGTTGAACACCCCCTCCTTTGCATGCATCTGGATTTTGTTTCCATCATATATACTTTGGTTTATTCAGAGTTAGAATTCTGAGTCCTTCATAACTAACTTATCTTTGTTTTTTTGGAGTATGCTTTTCCTGCCTACGCACCTCTCACCCTACTGTTTTGGTTACAATAGGATTCAAGAATTTCTGCAGTTTCCTTTTGATGGACCTTTATACTCAAAAGGGAACCAGGACATTTATCTTGATTTTTATAGCTTATTAAAATGATTTAGCTGCATCCTTGTTAATGGCAAGTTCAGGGTACCTGGTTTTGTATTTCCACTAACTTACTATATTGAAGGTTGGCGCACAGTAGTGCTCAGGGAATGGTGCTGGGCCTTACTTAAGAGTGCAAGGGGATAGTGTGGGGCTACAGCTTGCCTGTTCACAATCCATACTCAAAATGTCATGTTCAGGGCCTCTTGCTGATGGAAATGACACCAGTGAATTCCTTATTCATAGGTGGCAACATTTGAAACCATACAATTTATGCCTCGGCCAAGAGTCAATGGATATCTTACCCAAGGCCTATCAACCTGTAGCTCAGCAGTGGTTTTCAAAGTGTGGTCTCAAGATTGGAAGCATCAGTATCACCTGGAGATTTGTCAGAAATGTAAATTATTGGACTCCTCTGGAGATCTACTGAATCAGAAACTCTGGGGGTGGCATGCAGCCATCTGTGCTTTAATAACCCTTATTAGCGATTCCAAACCCAAGTTTGAGAACCATTGGGCTGGGGCCTATAAGGCGGTATAAGGTACTAGCTAGATCAACCAAGTTTTCTCTCTCAGAAATCTGTACTGGGGTACCTGGCTGACTCAGTCAGCATGCCACTCTTGATCTCCGGGTCTTGCGTTCAAACCCCACGTTGGGCATAGATCTTACTTAGGAAAAAAAAAGAAAGAAAGAAAGAAAGAAAGAAAGAAAGAAAGAAAGAAAGGAAGGAAGGAAGGAAGGAAGGAAGGAAGGAAGGAAGGAAGGAAGAAAGAAATATTACACTGTTTTTTAAATAACTAGAATTTAAATAAAAAAAAAAAAGAATTTGTACTGGTGATTAAAGGAAAGAGACAGGCAATTGGTAATGGAAGCAGATCTGTGTTTCCCAGATAGAAGGCAGGGCATGGGTGTCAAGAGAATGTAGAAACCTGGAACTCAGAGCACAAGCTATAAGTAGAGTGAACCATGATGTAGAGAAAAGATACTCAGAGTAAGGTGGTTGGTTGATAGTTGAGCTGGAGAAACAAAGAGAGCTGCTGCAAGGATGGAGAGCCAATGAACACAGCTGCTGAGGCAACTGGGGATCTCTTGTGGCTGCAGCCTGGGTGCCTTCCAGGTGGGGGAACTACACCCCAGGGTCTGTAGTGCCTGCCGTCCAGCTGGTCCCCATGACACTTGGTTATGTAGCAGGGATTCCTTTTTTTTTTTTTTTTTTTTAAGTAGGATCCATGCCCAATGGGGGGTTTGAATTCATGACCCTGAGATCAAGAGCTGCACACTCCACTGACTGAACCAGCAAGGCACTCTCCTATTTTTCTTGATTCCACATGTAATGTGCAGTAAATCCCCTCATACCTGAGGTAACTTAAAGTTGCCTGGGCACCAAACCACCTAACATGCGCAGATATTCTTGCATACTTTGCATCATGTTTTAAGTTTATGCACAATGCAAAGTTAAATCTTGTTGTGATGGGTGCGCACTAGGAAAAGTTTCTTTAAGTTGATGTACGACATCGAGCTGAATCTTAGTTTCTCATGGAAACAAAAATAATAATGGGAGGTGTTATACTTGTTTAGGAGCTTGGTTTCTTTTTTTCAATTTAAATTCAAGTTAGTTACCATAGAGTATTATTCGTTTCAGGGTACGGTTTGGTGCTTCATCAGTTGCATACAACACCCAGTGCTCATTAGGGGCTTGATTTCATTTTAAAGAAGTCATCCCCAAAAGCCATGTTTGTACAGTCCTAAGCTTTCCAAATTGTTTCCGCTGACCAAGCCGGCCACAGTAAAATACTATATAAAAGTACACTTCACATGGTATAATTGTACAGAAGCCTAGTTAAAGTTATTATTGAAGAGGAGCTGAATATGCCACCCCCAAATACGGGGCTTTGGCATGTGGATTCTTTTGAGCTGGAGGTGTTCAAGACCCAACAGACTCAGGAAAAGCTTTTTACCTCTCCCTTATCTGCCTAAAGGAATTTAGGCAGAGAGCTTGTACCAGGAAGAGAGCTATAACCAGAGATAACTTTTTACATCAGAAAGACTTATCTGCACGGCCTGGCAAACATTTGTTTACCAAACATTTGTTCTTCTGTATTCCTGTTACTTATCTGCCTTCCTTTTGAAGTCCAGGCCCATACCCCCTCCTCCTTAGCTCCCCATGGTGTGTAAGCCTCAACTGCCTGACTGCCCTTCAGTCTTGCATCATTGTGGGGCTCAACTGTATTATGTAATTAAATTTGTTTTTCTGCCCCTGAATCTCTTTTATGTCTAATTATTTATTAGGCCAACCAAAGAACCTAGAAGGGAAGAAGGGAAATTTTTTCTCCTCAACATTATTGTCATAATTCTGGTCTTAGTTTTCCTAGAAACACCGGAAGATGAACATTATAATGGTCACAAATTGAAGAAATCTTCAGAGGCCCTTTGAGTAGACGTTTGCAGAGACATAGCACTCCTCAAGGAGTCCTCATGAGAAACTAATTTCTGGAGCATCTGTGAAGTTGTTTTTGCTTAATGTTCGTTTTAAATCTCATTGCAAGAGACTCCTAACTCTGGGACACGAACTAGGGGTGGTGGAAGGGGAAGTGGGCAGGGGGTGGGGGTGACTGGGTGATGGGCACTGAGGGGGGCACTTGATGGGATGAGCACTGGGTGTTATTCTATATGTTGGCAAATTGAACACCAATAAAAAATAAATTTATAAATAACAAAATAAATTTATAAAAAAAATAAATCTCATTGCAAATTTTCTCGAAGTAAGTATAGGCTCATGTGGAATTTTTTGTTTCTTTGCGGAGGGAGGGTGGGCTTAGAAACAAAAACCTTTATTCTTCCTTGAGAAGCTCTTTCATCAGCTGTTGAAGCTTCTCCTTCATCCTGGTCTGATGCCAGTGTCTGGGATCAAGAATCTCTGTCTCCTCTTCAAGGTCCTTCTAGTTGGACTAAGAATCAAATTGACACAAGACAGGAGGAAATTGAATTTCATGGTGTACGTATGAGGAATCCACACAGACATGGGAATTCCAAAGATGGGCAAAATGAGGTCTCGATGTCCTCCTGAGCTAAGGAGAAGCAGGTAGGGGTCTGGGACTTCAGAGGAAAGGAATGCAATTCACAGGACAATGAGGAGAAGAACAGATGTTTGGCAATTAGAGGTTTGCCTTGCCAGACAGATGGGTCACTCAGATGAAATTTATCCCTGATAATAACTCTTCTTCTGGGATTTATATAGATTCTTCTAAATAGTTAAGGGAGAGGCAAGTTTCTCCTGAACCCACAGGGTCTCAGCTGCTTTCAGCTCAGTATACTCTTCATGCCAGAGTGGCCCATCTTGGGGCAGCCTGCCTGGGTCCCTACACCCACATCTATATTCAAAATGCATGAAATGCAGACAGAGACCCTGGCTTGTTTCATCCTTAGGATCACCCAGCACGGAGTTCCATCACAAGCACCAGTGAATTTGGCTTGTATGGGGGCTTGAATGCTAAATTTGAATCTGAATCCACAAAGTTTTAATTCTTCCATTTTTGACAAGCTCTGCAATTTGCTGGATAGCAGTAGATCACAAGGATCCCTAGAGTACTCTCCTATTTCATAAGCTGCTTAAGGACTTAAGTACATGCTATGAATATGATAAGAAACAAAATAAACCTATCAGAATCTATAGGTCCAAATGCATAGTATTCCTTCGAAAGTTTCTGTTTTGCGATATGCAGATAATGTTGGAAATGCTGAGAACAGTTTTGAAACCATAGAAACAATTCAGTTGGATGACGACCTAGCCAGGTCCTACCCTTCTTTCTGGGGGACAATTCAAAATTGTTTCTGTAAATGCCTAATAACTGCTCTCTAAATATAAAATAAATTATTTCTGTTCTCTCCAGAGAAGGACAGGAAGACCAAGTCTAGAAGGTGGGTATGCGAATTAGGACAGATGGCAAATGTTGTGAGCTATGACAGCATATTCTTCAGATCAAATTGATAAAGAGGATGCTGCCGGACAACCAGGCTCAATCAGATATTGGTAGGCCTGTGCTTATAGCTGACCAAGGCAGTTAGGACACATACTTGAAATAGGGGCAAGGGTGCCATTTCTTCTCTTTCTTTCTTTTTAAAATAATCTCTACACCCAACATGGGGCCCCAACATACAACCTCATGATCAAGAATCACAGGGGATCCCTGGGTGGCGCAGCGGTTTGGCGCCTGTCTTTGGCCCAGGGCGCGATCCTGGAGACCCGGGATTGAATCCCACATCGGGCTCCCGGTGCATGGAGCCTGCTTCTCCCTCTGCCTGTGTCTCTGTCTCTCTCTCTCTCTCTCCCTGTGTGACTATCATAAAAAAAAAAAAAAAAAAGAATCACATGCTCCACCAGCTGAGCCAGACAGGTGCCCCAACAATACCATTTCTATTGAAAATCTAATCACTGAAAGAATGAATGTGGGATTTTTTTTACTACTCAACTCAATTTTTGTCAGGCACACTAGATCTAACATAAAAAAGGGCAGTCTAGTCTGGGTTGTAGAGTTTACTAATGGCATTTAGAAAAAAATAAATCCATGGTTTGAAAAGCCCATAGGTAAATTTTGCCCAAAGTGAATGTATTTGACAGTTCTATAGATTCCTAATGTGGGGCACCTGGGGGCTCAGTTGGTTAAGCTGCCAACTCTTGGTTTTGGCTAGGGTCATGATCTTGGGGTCATGGGATCGAGCCCCACGTCCGGTTCCACACAGCACAGAGTTTGCTTGGGATTCTCTCTCTGCCCCTTGGCCTGCTCACACGCGTGCTATCTCTCAAGAAAAGATTCCTAATGTTGGGAAGTTTCCATGGAATTGAGACCTGAATATAGGAGCAGAGTTCTCTGAATCTATGGAATTGATGGAGACATTCCTTGATGAGGAGCAAATACTCCCCATGGACCTTGTAAATCTGAAACAGATAAGAGAAATAAAGAAACCACATTTACAGCTTTGATGAATAAATTTGTCAAGGAGGGCTAGATGTTAAGTGATTAGTTTATAAGAAGCAAAGCATAAATCTCCTTTAGCTGTGGAAAGGGCCACAGAGAGAGGGTCACAGGAGAACCAGAGACAATCGTATTTGAGGCACTGGTCTGAACTTGTGTTGGAAAAGTAAGTTTTTCGTTTTGTTATTAATTGTTACCGATGTGGGAAACAAAGGTGAAAGAAAAATTAAATTTCCTTCTTACAGCCCATTGGCAAGTCCTTGAAACAGGCAGAGGGACATTTCTCTAGGAACTCAGCTGCCTCGATGTTAATTCTTTGCTAAGGGCTAAAGGCAATCTTGGCCCGAACCCCAGGATCCTGTAAGTCTACTCAAACACATAAAAATTCCTTTAGAAACTTTCTTTACTTCTACCTCCCAAGATACCCCCACAGTGCCCCCATGGGCAATCATCCCCCAAGCACATAATATGCCAATATACATATGAAGGGTCTCATGACTAAGGGCTTATTAGCCAGTATTAAATGATCTCTTCCTTTTTTTTTTAAGATTTTATTTATTTATTCACGAGAGACACAGAGAGGCAGAGACCCAGGCAGAGGGAGAAGCAGGCTCCATGCAGGGAGCCCGATGTGGGACTCGATCCTGGAACCCAGGATCACGACCTGAGCCCAAGGCAGATGCTCAACCACTGAGCCACCCAGGCGTCCCTAAAGGACCTTTTACTCAGGACAGCTAACCTCCTCAAGGTCCTGGAAACCTTGCTTCCAAAATTCCTTAGAGACTTTTGTGATTCCCTAACCCGAGACTTCCGCTCTTCCTAACTGACTCCCAACTTGAAAGTATATCCTGGGCCCTTCCTCATGACCCCATTGCAGATCTTTCTGCCCACGGATCCTGTCCCTGTACTTTAATAAAACCACTTTTTTGCACCCAAGTCATCTCAAGAATTCTTACTTGGCCATTGGCTCCAAACCCCCAAATCTTTCCTACATCATTTTTTTTTTTTTTAAATCAAGGGGGAAAAAGCTTGTAGGGCCCCACTCTCCCAGGAGCTCTGAAGTCAAAGGTGTACTTAATGAAGCAAGACACTTAGGATGTGAAGGAGCAGTTGCTTTGTGTTATCACTTATTTTGCTGTCCAAGAGTGACAAATAGGTGGAAGAGAAATGTCACAGCTGAGATATGAAATAAGGCCGATGGCCAGAGCTGGGAAGGATGACAAACTAATGCACACCCAGGTTCATGAGTCACTAGAACTTTTGTGCCTAGGTGTTCTGAATCTATGGGTTTTTTAAAATTCAGGAACATTCTGGGTATTATGTATTACCAAGTATATATGCTCTACCGCAGCCTGGGAGAGAGTTCAGGAGGAGGTGCTGCTTGCTGTTTATCTTACGCTGCAGTGCCACCTATAGGAACCACATGCACAAGCTATTAGAACCTGTTGGAGGCCTGTCTACACAATGAGAAATTACAGGATTTGAATCAGAGGTGATGGGACTTTAAAGGTCGTTGGAGCCAAATCTCTACCAAGAATCACTTTGATAACACATGTAATTAGTGGTTGTCCAACTTCTGCTTAAACCTCCTCAGCGAATGGAAACACTCCCCAAGCAGCTCATCCCATTCATATCTTCACTTAGTTCTACGTTTCACTCTGTGCTCCACCTTTCTCTTCGTCGGTCGTCGCTGGGCCTCCTGGTTCAGGAATCTTCGGGGTGAATTTGCTTCATTCTCAGGGGCATCCCTCTTTGTAGATGCTTCGGAGGTGGGCTTTGCCAATTTGGTGACTATTGCTTTACATCTTTCAAATTTTTGCTTTCTATCTCCCGTCCTCTTTTCCTCCTCTCTCTCTTTGTTCCTGTGGATTTATGCTTTTATTAAAAAAACATTCATCTACTGTTGTTTTGGTCACTTTTGGAAGAAGGAAGAAATAATAGCAAGAGGTAAAACCCATCATATTTACTTTGAAGCCAGTCATGTTTTTCTGATTCTGTTCTTATGCATTAAAGAATATAAGGGTAGTGTTTTACGTTTATTTCAATTAAAATTTTTAAAAAATTAAAAAAATATATTTTATTTATTTATTCATAGAGACACACAGAGAGAGAGAGGCAGAGACACAGGCAGAGGGAGAAGCAGGCTCCATGCATGGAGGCTGACGTGGGACTTGATCCCTTGTCTCCAGGATCACACCCCAGTCTGCAGGCAGCGCTAAGCCACTGAGCCACCAGGGCTGCCCATAATTAAAATTTTTAAAAAAGATTTTATTTATTTGACAGAAAGCAAGAGCGAGAGCAAGAGCACAAGCAGGGGGAGCAGCAGAGGGAGAGGGAGAAGCAGGCTCTCCGCTGAGCAAGGAGCCCAATGCAGGGCTCGATCCCAGGACTCCGGGATCATGACCTGAGCCAAAGGCAGACACTTAACTGACTGAGCCACCCAAGGGCCCCATGAATCAAAACAAAATTTAAAAAAGATTTTATTTATTTATTCATGAGAGATACACAGAGAGAGGCAGAGACACAGGCAGAGGGAGAAGCAGGCAACCAAAGGCAGACACTCAACCACTGAGCCACCCAGGCATCCCAAAATTAAAAAAAATATGTATTTATTGACTTGAGAGAGAGAGACAGAGAGACAGAGAGAGAGAGAGACAGAGGGCACAAGCGCGGGGGGGGGGGTGGCAGAGGGAGAAGGAGAAGTAGGTTCCCCAATGAGGAACCCAACATAGGGCTCAATCCCAGGACCCCAGGATGACCCAAGCCAGAGGCAGACACTTAACCAACTGAGCCACTCAGGTTCCCCTCAATTAAAATTTTTTTGTGAAATCTAGCTGGCTGTTGTGCTTTTGAATCTTCACCCTGCCATTCAGGACACTGGCTACCTCTCCCAGTCATGGAGCAAGAGGAAAGGCAAGCTGGCCGTACGCTCGTCCATCCACTCGATGGACGGGACAAGCTGAAGACAGGATCCCGTGGCACTGGAGACTCTGGGTTGACGAGGGTTCATAACCAGCATCTCTCTTTGTGATGAACTGGGCCGCAGTCGTCCATCGTGTTCACACGGTACACATCTCTGTCAACCCCCGAGCTCAAATGCCGAAGCACAGCGTTGACAGTTTTCTCTGATTTACCAATCTGGTCGAGTTAAAAAAAAAAAAAAAAAAAAAAAAAAAAAAAAAGGAAGGGAAGTGCTATTAATTCATTAAATCATGACTTGTCTTTCCTGACTCCTGACTTGTCCTTCCTGACTCCTAGGCACGTTAAAGTGCTTCCTGCCCTTCTCTATGTGTTCCGAGTGATGGTTGATAACCTGTCTGAGAATTGCACTGTCCATCCCTGCCCATTTTCCAAGATTCTTCTGAGATAACAAATAGCGTGTTTTTTTTTTAAACACCATATAAGATAGTGTAATAGACTAGGATGTAGTTTGTTGGGGCCAGGAGGTTTGTACTCCTGTTGTGAACCCAGGTGCTCTCAGAATCTCTCCACCGGTTTGGATTTTTAGGTATCTCATCCAAACACTTGTTCTACTCTTTCCTGTTTCATAATATTTCTCTTTGTTACAGATGAAAGATGGAAAATAGGAGATGAAGTGTTCCACACACCACCTATCTGGCCCTATTGTTGACCTGCCACTTGTCTTGTTCTAATAACTCCTATATAATGTCAAAAAGTCATCCTTAACATTTAAAAGTTTGTAGTAAAAATTAAAAAAAATAAAAGTTTGTAGTAGACCACTTGGGTTTACAAGGAACTGTGAGTTATTCAACATTTCTGATCTTCAGTACATTGCTTTAGACTAGGCTGGTGTAGAGTGGTCTATGCTTTGTAGGGTTTAGAGTGAAGCTCTTGGCTTAGCGACCCATGATTTAAACTCAGACTCAAAGAAAGAAAAATATTTCAAAAAATTTCATTGCTTCATTAAGTTTCTACACATGGGATAGAACCTGAAGTGATTTGGCTACGTGAGGGTGTTGGATTTTTCCCACGTGCCTCTCTAGCTTCATTCTCTGCCTTTCCCCATACCATTCTCTGACATGCCAGGCTGTGTTGCCTGGATTGCATCAAAGGCACTCATGTTCCCTGGCTTTCTGCAGGAGATGAAAAGGGAGGGAGAGATGAATACAGGTCAGGGCATTTATTTCTCTGGTTCCTACCTGTGAGGTGGCTACAGGCTGTTGTGTCCCCCAGCAGGACATCCCTGCTCTTGTCTCCTTGGCCTACTTCCTATCACTCTCTCTCTTCCTAGGTTGCGGCGAGCTCCCCTTCTCCTTTTCTCTTTGGGGATACTGACAGCTCCATTCCAACAATCTTTCATGGCTCCCTTACACCCACTCACCCTTTCGGAATTAATTCCTTTTTTTTTTTTATTATTTTTCTAAATTTATTTTTTATTGGTGTTCAATTTACTAACATACAGAATAAGCCCCAGTGCCCATCACCCATTCACTCCCACCCCCCGCCCTCCTCCCCTTCTACCACCCCTAGTTCGTTTCCCAGAGTTAGGAGTCTTTACGTTCTGTCTCCCTTTCTGATATTTCCCACACATTTCTTCTCCCTTCCCTTATATTCCCTTTCACTATTATTTATATTCCCCAAATGAATGAGAACATATAATGTTTGTCCTTCTCCGACTGACTTACTTCACTCAGCATAATACCCTCCAGTTCCATCCACGTCGAAGCAAATGGTGGGTATTTGTCATTTCTAATAGCTGAGTGATATTCCATTGTATACATACACCACGTCTTCTTTATCCATTCATCTTTCGTTGGACACCAAGGCTCCTTCCACAGTTTGGCTATCGTGGCCATTGCTGCTATAAACATCGGGGTGCAGGTGTCCCTGCGTTTCATTGCATCTGTATCTTTGGGGTAAATCCCCAACAGTGCAATTGCTGGGTCGTAGGGCAGGTCTATTTTTAACTCTTTGAGGAACCTCCACACAGTTTTCCAGAGTGGCTGCACCAGTTCACATTCCCACCAACAGTGTAAGAGGGTTCCCTTTTCTCCGCATCCTCTCCAACATTTGTTGTTTCCTGCCTTGTTAATTTGCCCCATTCTCACTGGTGTGAGGTGGCGGAATTAATTCCTTGGTTAGAAAAACCTCTTCAGATTTTCCTAATTTGAGGATATCATTCATTTTTGTTTGGGGAGACAGGAGGACCTGAACGGGTACAGAAAGTTTGAAACAAGTCTGAGGGAAGGTGCTTCTTTTGTGTCAAGTTGTATTGGACCATATGTCATAATATCCTTGGGAACTCTAGGAGCTGGCCATTTGTAGAAGTTTTGCTGCATCAGAGTAAAAAATAGAAATATTTGAGGATTTATTTATTTATTTTTAGAGAGAAAGGGAGAGGGGAGGGCGGAGGGAGAGGAGAGGGAGAGAATCTTAAGCAGACTCCTTGCCCAGTGTGGAGCCCGACGCAGGGCTTGTTCTGACAGTCCTGAGATTGTGACCTGAACCGAAATGAAGAGTCAGACACTTAACTGACTGAGCCAGCCAGGTGCCTCAGGAAAATCAAGTGAGATTTTCTTCTTGTAAGAATACCTGGAGGGGCACCTGGGGGGCCCAGTGGTTGAGTGTCTGCCTTCCACTCAGGTTGTGACCCTGGGGTCCCAGGATCGAGTCCCACATCGGACTCCCTGCAGGGAGCCTGCTTCTCCCTCTGCCTGTGTCTCTGCCTCTCTCTCTGTGTCTCTCATGAATAAATAAATAAAATCTTAAAAAAAAAAGAATACCTATATAACTGTGATTTCATACTGCAGAACAGATTACTGATATTTTTGCTTCCAATGTGCTAGATAAAAATTTAAAAATTTATGTTTTTTCAGATCTATCAAATTAGTGATTTCCAGAACATATAAGAAACTCCTACAAATCAATATGAAATAGACAAAATCATAGAAAAATGATCTAAGTTACAGATCGGAAATGCATGCAAAAAGGTACTCAACCTCACTAGCAATCTGGAAAACACAAACTAAAACAAGAAAGCATTCCACATGCATTAGAATGTCAAAAATAAAAAAAGTCGTATAATGTCCTGTGGGAAGTGAGTTTGAGTGTAAGCTTGTATGACGCCTTTAGAGATAATTTAGCACCATTTTGTAAAGTTTAATGAAGCATGCTATGAGATCAACGATTCTATTTGTACCTACACATTAGTTGAAGAAACTTTTTGCATATTTACACCAGGGGACATGTAAAAGGACATATACTGCAGTATTTTTGCAAAATAATAAAATTGGAAATAAGGTACATTGAGGTAATAGAAAACATATATTGGCCTCTGCCCCTGGACTGAGCTCCTAAAACCCTTGTTATTTCTTAAATGGTAAGAGTGTTAGGAACATCTCTTATTCTAGTATTTGTCCTTTACCCCAGTTCCTGAAACAGGGTACTAAATCCCTTTGAATTTCCTGGGTGACAGGAGGGTCTTTTGTTCTAAGGAGGCTCCTGGGTAGATCTTGGATGGGAGCTGGTCACCACAAAGACCAACCCATGATTAGAAGCTTGGAATTTTCAGCCCTACCTCCTACCCCTGAGATGAGAAAGGGACCAGAAGTAGAGTTAATAATTGATCATGCCTGTGTGAGGAAGCCTCCAAAAAATGACGGGAGTAAGGGGTTTGGGGAGCTTCCGGAGGAAAGAACACATACTCAGTGGGAGGGGGGCACACACCAACCCCACGGAGACGGAAGCTCCGTAGACCTCCCCCTATGTATTTCATCTGGCTGTTCTTCTGTGTCCTTCATCATACTCTTTAACAAATGGGTAAACAGAAGTGTTTATCTGAGTTCTGTGAGCTGTTCTAGCAAGTAATCAAATCCAAGGGGCAGAAGGTCACAGGAACCTCCACTTTGTAGCTAAATGAGACACAGGTCTGGGTAATCTGGGAACCTACTCTCAATTGGCACCTGGAATAGGGGAGTCTTATGGGCTGGAGCCCTTCACCTGTGGGATCTGATGCAGTTTTCAGGTAGGTAGGGTCCTAACTGAGCTAAATTGTAGGACACCCTTAGGTTCCGGTCCTCCCAAATATTCTCTCTCAGCCCCCTACCTCATCATGATTTGCCAGTTCTTCTCTCGCACAAAATCTCCCATCAGGAGCTTTCTCCTTATTAGGCAACGGCCAAAGTGAGCACACAGCACAGCCTTCTTTTAAAAAAAATTCATTTTTGAAATATAGTTGATAGACAATGTTATATTAGTTCCAGGTGTATGAGCCAGGGATTCAACAGTACTAAATATTATGTAATGTTCACCGCAATGACTGTAGTCCCCATCTATCAGCACACGAAGGTATTTTCATCCCCGTGATTTATTCATACCTGAGACTTTCCTTTTGGTTTGTTTTTGTTTTAATTTATTTTTATTCCAATTTTTTTTTTCCAATTTGTTTTTTTAAAAAAGGTTTTATTTATTTGAGAGAGCACGAGTGAGGTGGGGAAGGAACAGAGGGAGAGGGAGAGGGACAAGCAGACTCCCTGCTGAGCACAGAGCCTGACTTGGGACTTGATCCCAGGACCCTGAGATCATGACCTGAGCCAAAGTCAGGCGCTTGACCGGCTGAGCCACCCAGATGCCCCCATACCTGGAAGTCTGTACCTCTTAATCCCCTTCACCAATTTTGCTCATCCCACCAACAGCTTGTTCCCTGTATTTGTCTTTCTGGTTTGCTTGTTTTGTTTTTTAAATTCCACAAATAAAGTCATACGGTATTTATGTTTCTCATAGCAAATTCTTTTTTTTTTCTTTTTAAAGATTTTATTTATTTATTTATTTATTTATTTATTTATTTATGCACTAGAGGCATACCGAGAGAGGCAGAGACACAGGCAGAGGGAGAAGCAGGCTCCATGCAGGGAGCCTGATGCAGGACTCAATCCCAGGACCCTGGGATCATGCTCTGAGCCGAAGGCAGATGCTCAACCACTGAGCCCCCCAGGCGTCCCTCCATAGCAAATTCTTATACTGAATTCACTTTCTTTTTCTTTCTTGTCCTTTTCTTTATTCATTTCCATCCTCTTCTTTTTTTTTTTTTTAATTTATTCATGAGAGACACAGACTGAGAGAGAGAGAAAGAGGCAGAGACAGAAGCAGGCTCCATGCAGGGAGCCCGATGTAGGACTCGATCCCGGGTCTCCAGGATCACGCCCTGGGCCCAAGGCAGGCGCTAAACCGCTGAGCCACCCAGGGATCCTCTCCACCCTCTTTCCAGTTGGCCCATATTCCGCCAAAATTTTTCCAAACCCCGATGTACTGTGACTTACATTTAATGAATATTTCTTCCCATCTCTCAAAGAGAAAGTGCAATTCTGTAATTCACTTTTGAAGTCTCACCTTCCTTTTCTGCTGCTGCCTCAAGGCCCCCCATTCCCTCCGCCCTGTCTCAGCCCAGCATTTTGGGGCACATATCCTCACTGTGCTCTCTGCATTTCCAGGTAGAGGCTGCGATTTGTTTAAATCTCTTAGATTTGACAGGCTGCTTTAGTTCTAAGATTGAGAGGCCAGAGTGGCTTATTCAAGAGTAAAAGTTTCTTTTAAGTCAGAGACACGAGGAATCTTTGCAACGTGCTTTTCGAGGCACCTGAGGAGAGTGTATACTCCCGAGGTCATGGAAATGAGGAAGGAAAGGAGAGAGACTTCCACTAGCTGAGATGGTCTTAGGAGTTCGGCTCCTTATCACATCAGCACACTCTCCTGTACTGGCCTTCTCTGAAAAAGGATTTCACAACATGTGCCACCTTATAACTCAACAAGAGTTGTTATTTCCTGTCAGTTTAACTTCTCCAAACTTTGGCTTAACAATAACCAGAAATTCTCAGAAACAGGAGGAGCGTGCAACCCTAGTCTTCCTCATCATCATCCTGTTATCTCCCTGGATTTCCTGAAACAATACAAATGGTTAGCTCTCAGCAGAGGCCAGAAGTTGGGACAGGGAATGGCCATCCCTCCATGGCCCTGCTGAGCTGGGTCCCTCCATTTCTTAGTCCTGCCAGCACTCACGAATCTATTATTTGACACTATTAGTGTATTTCTTTGTGACCGACATTTCCTAAATAGTTTCCTAAATTGTTTCCAACAGGCTGTTGTTCTACATCCAGTGGCAGCTAAAAAAACCCAAAAAACCCAAACCCAAACCAAACAACAAAAAAACACAAAAAGGTGCAGGTCTGTGATGACTGGTGGGTTGGCCAGGCCAAGGAGACAGAAGTGGTGCCCTTGGAAGAAGGCTGACCTTTCCCACCTCCAGGGTGGACGGGATCTCTAGGCGCAAAGAGATTATCTTATTTTCTGTTTAGGATTTGGAAGTCGTTCCCTTCAGATAAGCACGAAGAGATCCTTCCTAGCTGCCAACTTGATGATTCTGCCTAAAGTCTTGTAAACGACAACTTTGTTTATTAATGGAATCGTGCATTTGAGAGTGAAAAGTTCCAGTGTGTCCAACTTTCTGATTTTGGAGATGAGGAAAGAGGCCCAGAGATGGTAAGTGATCCCCCGATAACAGTAATATTATTTTATATTATGAAGCTCAAAAGCACCACTGCCTTCGTTTTACAGAAGAGAAAAGGGATGATCAGAGCAGTGAGGTTGACTGGCCCAGGACGACACAGAGGCTGCACTTGAAGCCGGGTCCCCCGATGCCCACTGGGATGCTCTTTGACAGACACCATAGCCTCTGGGCAGAGGAGGCGACTTTTGGAAATAGCTAGGCCTGCTGCCCAGAGCCCCACTTCACTTTTCTGCCTACATCTGCTGATCCAGAACAGTCCTAAACATGCACATGCGATTAAAAAATTCATTTGTATTTATTCGTTCTTCATTGGTGAAGCACATGGTATGTAATTCAAAGGGCACAAGAGGGCGGACGGTGAAAAAAAGTTTCCCTCACGCTCCTGTTCCCCATGTGGTTTCCCTCTCCAGCTTCCTGTGTGTCTTTTCAGATATGTGTTACTTAGATAAGCAAATACATACATATACATTTATACATTTTTAAATAAAAAATGGAAGCATACTGTACCCTGTTTTCTACCTTGCATTTAAAAAAAATTGATATATTTTGGGTATCACTCTAATCAGTGCAGACAGAGTTGCCTCCTTTTTACTGGCTGCAAGCAGTCTACTGGAAGAGGTACTATAACTTACTGATCAGTCCACTCTTTTAAAAATTTAATTTAAGGGGGCACCTGTGTGGCTCAGCAGTCGAGCATCTGTGTTTGGCTCAGGTCGTGATCCCGGGGTCCTGGAATCGAGTCCTGCATCAGGCTCCCTGCAGGAAGCCTGCTTCTCCCTCTGCCTCTCTCTGTCTCTAATGAATAAATAAATAAAATCTTAAAAAAACCCCAAAAACTTAAAAAAATTTACTTTAGTTTTTAAATTTTATTGTTTTTTATTTAAATGTTTTCAATCCACTCCACTCTTGATGCACATCAAAGTGGTCTCCATTCTGAGGCTGTTGCTATGAAGAATACAGTATACGGGGCAGCCCCGGTGGCCCAGAGGTTGAGCATCTGCCTTCAGCCCAGGGTGTGACCCTGGGGTCCCGGGATTGAGTCTCGCCTGGACTCCCGGCAGGGGGTCTGCTTCTCCCTCTGCCTGTGTCTCTGCCTCTCTCTCTGTGTCTCTCATGAATAAATAAATAAAATCTTAAAAAAATACACTATACATATTTTTGTATATATTTATTAGAACACCTAGTAGAGGTTGGTAATCTACAGCCCGTGGGCCGCTTCCAAACTGCCTTTTGGTTTTATAAATACAGTTTTATTGGGTCAGAGCCATGCCTGGTCGTTTATGCATCATCTGTGGCCGCTTTCATGCTACAACCGCGGAGGTGAGTAGTTGCAATAGCAATGCATGGCCTGGAAGCCCGAAATATTTGCTACCTGCCCCCTCTCCCCCCATTTTAAGATTTTATTTATTTACTTGAGAGGGAGCAGGAGCAGGAGCTGCAGGCCTGGATCTAAGGATGCTCAGATCATGACCTGGGCTGAGGGCAGATGCCTAAGCAGCTGAGCCACCCAGGCCCCACCTCCTGGCCTTTTAGAGAAAAGGTTTGCTGGGCTCCGATCTACAGGATAAATTCCCGTTAGTGAAATTGCTGGGTTAGGAGTTTCTCATCTCGGCTGTGCCAGTTAATGGCCCACTTCTCCTCACAGAGGTCATTCTTGTTGATTGTCCTGCTGGCAGCGTGTTTTCCCTCGTT
Organism: Canis lupus familiaris; assembly: GCF_011100685.1. Taxonomy (NCBI): domain Eukaryota; kingdom Metazoa; phylum Chordata; class Mammalia; order Carnivora; family Canidae; genus Canis; species Canis lupus. The sequence continues at coordinate 53,408,028 of NC_049223.1, read as the reverse complement.
TTTGCACCAATGTAGGACGTGGTCATTGGACATTTGCACCAATGTTGCCAGTCTGATAAGGAGAAAAAAAATATTTCTCTGGATTTGTTTTGCATTTCTATGCTGTTGAGTGAAACCAAGCATCTTTTTTTCTGGTTGGAGAAAGGTGACACCTGTGAGGGAAAGAGAAACAAAGGTCAATGGTCAGTCCCGGGTCTCCAGTGTAAGGGAACTCGCATCACGGAGCGCATCAGCAGAGGCCCTCACCGCCACTGCCAGCGTCGGGGTCCCCTGACCCCCAGCCCCTCACCTCCTTCCTGGCCCGAAAGTGGGTCCCGAGCAGCACCTGCTTCCTCCTCTTGCCCTGATCTGGGTTCAGTCTCCATGCACCCCGAGAGCAGCTGCGAGCTGGGGAAGACGCGTTCTGGCTTCAGTCTGGGGGAAGTGGAATGAGACTGTGGGAAATTCCTGCAGCTGGGGAGGCTCTTCAGAAGGTGCTGTTCAGCCTCAAATCGATGCCATGACAAGTGCTACCCAGGGTGGGCGGGGGAGCAAATCCACTTTTTTTTTTTTTTTTAAAGTAAGCTCCACGTCCAACGGGGGGCTTGAACTCAGCATCCTGAGATTATGAGTCATGTGCTCTCCCAACTGAGCCAGCTAGGTGCCCAGATCCGCCCTCGCTTGGGGAGGCAGAGAGGAAAGTGCTTCTTGCCCCTTGGGGTTCCGACTGTGCTGTTGAGGATGGATGTTTGGTGTTGGGAGACAGCAATGGGTGAGGCAGCCAGGGGCTGGGGGTTCCTGCCACACTCCAGAGGCATCTGCCCTCTCGCTGGCAGGCAGGGAGGGAGGCAGAGAGGCCCAGTGTTTGAAGGCCCAAGTTCCTTTGGACATTTGTCCATTAGGTGAGCATTTGCAGCTCCTACTTTTTCTGCTGTTTAGAATGGAGAAGGCTCCTTGATGGGGCGCTAAGATGCTCCGGCTGTGGGGCTAGCTGAGTCTTTTTTTCTTTTTAAAGATTTTATTTATTTATTCACCAGAGACACACAGAGGCAGAGACAGAGGCAGAGGGAGAAGCAGGCTCCCTGTGGGGAGCTGGACGGGGGACTCGATCCCAGGACCCCAGGATCACGCCCTGGGCTGAAGGCAGGTACTCACCCGCTGAGCCGCCCAGGCATCCCCAATGGGTACAGCTCCTCAAATTTGGAAATCGGTTGCTTTGAGAATAAAATTTTCTTCCAAAAAGACAGCAAGGGACTACATGTAGGTCATAGGTGGTGAGGCTGAAGGAAGGCTCCTCAGCAACTACCTAGATCCTTAAGATATGGCGAGGCCGTAATGATATTTAAATGTGTAAAAATTAGATTTTTAAGTCCCCAGAGTGGAACTTCTGGAAAGGACCGTGCTGGAAATGTGCTCAATTAATCAATCATGCCCAATCCATTTAATGGAATAGTATGAGGCCATTAAAAGAATGTGGCACATCCGCATGTCCAGATATGGAAACTTCTCCAAGAAATCAGTAAACGGGAACATCAAGGTAAGGGATGGATGGTAAATAAGTGCCTGGGATCAGGGTTTCTAGAAGCAAAGAGAGACAGGGATTCTTGTGCTTCAAGCAGGGGTTGCTCCCAGGAGAAGGGGGGGATGGAGGGATGTGGGGATGGGGAAGGGCGAGGGACAACAGCCCAGCAAGGTGTCCAGGTCGCCTCCACGTAAGCTGTAGCCTGGCCCTGCCGGGAGCACGGGGTGTGGATTGCTCCCCTGTGCTGGCTGCAGGGTGCAAGGGAGGGTGGAAGGCTCTCCACCGAGGAGGGCGAGCGCGGCAGGTGCACCGGTCAGGCCACCTGGGCAGAGCTCCAGCTGGACCTGCTGCAGAGGAGACGCTGCCCTTTGTGGGAAAGGGTAGAAATGCCTAGAAATATGCTTGTCCGTGTGGAGACTGAGAGCAGAGGCTCTCATCCTGGAGCCCAGGGAACCCCAAGTGCTTCTGAGATAGGAACCTAGTTCAATAGAATTGGATTCTTTTTAATCCTCTGTATTTTGATCCTACGTGTCGTCAAACATTGTTCTGAGGGGCATCCACAGGCTCCCTGGATGGCTCAGGAGTGCGTGGTGCATGCACAGGAAGACATTCGAGAAGGTAGCAGGGCCTGCTTCGTGGGCAGGCCCGGGTGCACTCTTAGGGGGGTGGGCTCAGCCCAGGGCAGTCTTTGTACGCCCTTTTGCACTACTGGAATTTTTGCTGTGTACATGAATCAGATTTTTAAAAAGATAAGAGAAAAAAAAAGAAAGAAAATGTATTTTAAAAAGGAACCTACTTCTCTAAAGAACTGGGAGGAAAGAAGGGGGAAGAGCAGATATGGGGGAAAGTATCCCTCAAATGAACCTGATTGTTCCTGTGTTTTCTTTTCACTCTCATTTCCTGGGTTTTATACCACTTCCCCAACTGCTTGCTTTCCTCTTCAAAAAGTCCTGTCTGTCTTTCTAATGCTTGTTTGCGATTTTGAACCTGTTTTTGCACACTTGGGTGGAATCTGCTGAATTATCTTTTACTGATTTTTGCCCAACTCTTTTTTTTTAAGATTAATTTATTCATTCATGACACACACACACACACACACACACACACACACACACACACAGGCAGCGGGAGAAGCAGGCTCCCCAGGGGGAGCCTGATGTGGGACTTGATCTCAAGACCCTCGGATCATGACCTGAGCGGAAGGCAGATGCCCAACCACTGAGCCACCCGGGCGTCCCTTTTGCCCAACTCTTAATCGAATGATAGCTAAAGTGGATCGTCATTGTTTAGCCTATATACCTACTCTCGCCAAATAGATGGCTTTAGTCTGCATGATTTTTTTGGGTCAAAAGCATGTCTTCAGATGGAGAAAATATTTCCGTGATGAGAATGAATTTGGGGGGTGGTTTCATGCTCAAGATGGAGGTTTTTAATCAGAACACATTTGAGGACATTAGGTGTCTCCTTTGTGCACAATATACTTCCAAAGAGTCAAGATGTACTAAATTCTACCTCTCAGGATTTTAAAATGAATGTGCATTCTCCACCACTTCTGTTGCCAAGGGAGCTCACATCTGCCCTGGAAAACCTTCCTGTGGAGCGATGTCAGCAGAGATAAATGAATGAGAGTACATGCGGTTCTGTAATAATAGTGCAATTTGGATAAGGGGTGACATCATCTTTTCACTGTTGTATCTGCCAGTCTAAGTAGCAATAAGTCCAGCTGAGCTCGAGAATGAGTTGCAGGGAGAGTACACGGGCAAGGTGGGATGAAACAAAACATGGAATGGAAAATTAAATTTAAAAAGAAGGTAGCTTTGAATAGATCCAGTCCATGATATAGTTTTTCTTATGTATGGTTCTGATTTAATTACCACATCATAATTTGCCATCATGTTGGCTTATGTGGAAAGATGCAAAGCTTCTTTCCTAATGGCTGTTTTGCTATAATGCACATGGGTACCACCAGAGTATAAATAGGGACGTTGGAATTGATTTTAGTCTTTAAAGGGCACATTTAAATGCTGGCAGATAAAATGCCTTTATCAGTTCAATCTACTCACTGCGATTCCACATGCCTCACTGGTAACACGTGAAGGAGGGTTTGCTGGGTTTTATTTGGATATGGAGAGAAGAATATCACCATCCTTCGTGCTGATGCACCCTGGACACATTTTGTTTCTGGGAAGGAGCAGTATACGACTCTCTGTTGGTTCTTGGAGGGCTGGATCAGTATTTACTCATTTTTTTCCCCTCCAAGTAACAGCTTTATTGAGATAGAATTCACATACCGAAATATTGCTTCTGTTTGCTAATTTTTTATATTCCTGTTCTCTAATGTCCACGGGCATCGGATGATGAATTTCTGCAAAGGCACTGGTAGTGGTTATGAGGAATAAATACTGCAGATGAATCAAATCAAAGAATCAGATTTCAAGGCTGGATTAAGGAGTCATGAAAAGGAGAGGCAGAAATGAAGGACACAGAGAATTCTAGAAGTAAAATGAGCAGTTGGTTATTGGAAAGAAAATCTTCTGCCATTTGAATAAAGACCCAAGAGCTCTCATTGTTGGCTCCCCACATGGCTGTGTCTTTTTTGAACAGCAAGTCGCAAGATCAAGACAGTAGAAGGAACTTAGACTTTAACTAATTAGTAGTAATGGAAATACACCAAGAGATCAACAACGAATTTCCTAGGCAATTTCATTTCCAAAGCACATTCGCATGTATCACAGGTGAAGTGTTTTCTACAAACACAATTTTTAACATAGGATTTTATTTGCAGAAGCTATTTTTGTGGCCTAAGGAAGAAACAGCTCATTGAAACAGAACTTTGCTGATCTGGTTACCAAGAATTCTACAAAATGAAGAATTCTGTGGAACACATGGGATCAGAAGTTCCTGAACACGGAACAGGCATATCTGGTAATGAAAATGTTCTTTTTGGTTCAGTATTCTGTTTATGCTTTAAAAGTGTAAGCTAAGACCCCACCAAAGACTGGTAGTGAGTATTATCCTCATTTTACTGATGAGAAACATGCTTCAGAGAAAGTTGTGTTACAAGTGACAGAAAATTCAACTCAAACTGGCATGAGCTATAAAAGGTATGTATGTGTCTTTCCACACGTGTACGTGTTTGTGTGTTTTGCTCACAGAATTGAAAAGTCTAGAGCAGGAACCAGCTTTCAGTGTGCTCATTTGATACCATCAGGGCCCGATTTCTCTAGACAGCCTCAGTTCTGTTTTCCTAAAATATATTTTTCTTCTAAGACCAGCTTTCCCCCTGAGGTGGCAAGATGGTTGTTAATAGCTCTAAATCAAGTTGAAAAAAAAGAAGAGTACCTCTTTCTGGCAGTCCCAGCAAAAGTTTAGTGATCATGTCTTATTGGCTGTGATTGGGTCACATGATCATCCCTGAATTTACTTACTGTGGCCAGAAGGTTACAGTCCTCTGATTAGCCAGGTTGTAGACAATAACTCCCAGGCTGAATACTTGGAGAGAGGGTGGGATGGCTGTCTGTAAGGGCAGGGAGGCATTCACCCAGGTTTTATTGAAATGTAATTGATAGATAACATTGTGTAAGTTAAAATTACCTAATTCTGTATTTCCAGTGTAGGCTGATTGAATGTTAATCTGATATTGACATGACTTTAAAAATTTTTTTTTATTTATTTATGATAGTCACACAGAGAGAGAGAGAGAGATTGAGGCAGAGACATAGGCAGAGGGAGAAGCAGGCTCCATGCACCGGGAGCCCAACGTGGGATTCGATCCCGGGTCTCCAGGATCGCGCCCTGGGCCAAAGGCAGGCGCTAAACCGCTGCGCCACCCAGGGATCCCAACATGACTTTTTTTAGATTAAAAAAATTTTTTTTTTTTTTTTTGGAACTGGCTTCTAAACTTTTTGAGGGTAAGGGTTATATTTTGATAGTATTTGTGTCTTTGTGCACAGTGTTTATAGCATGTAATAAAAATTCAGGAGATACTTATTGAAATAGTTTTCCTGGTGAGATTATCAAATTAACGTGTACACTGCTATGGGAGCAGCTGGTTACTGATTCCTTATCCATCATGGTGAAAGAGAGGAGGGGAGGATGGAGAATCCATTTCTATAGGGCTTTCCAGATGATTCTTTTCAGAGCATTTAAAAATTTGCTTCAAGATTTCAGCATATAAATATCAGAAGGCAGGTTGACTAACATGTAACTCTTCAGCATATCACATATAGCCAAGGACGTGATGTTGGAGTCAACATCCATGAGAAATCTTTTGGAAGAGGAGACATACAACCATAAAAAGTCAAAAAGAATAAAATCAACAAGAATTAAAATGGAAGAGAACGACTTTGATTAAATTGTGATGTTTCAGTTGCCTATTGCTATGTAACAAATTGCTCCAAAACAGAGTGGCTTACAACACCAGTCACTTATTATGTCTCATTATATGGGTTGCCTGGGCTAAGTGTGCTGGTTCCTCAGCTCCATTTGGTGTAACTGCAGTCACTCATGGAGCTGCATTCAGTTGGGAGCTCGGCTGGGGCTGGAACTCCTGAGAAGGCCATTTACTGTTCTTGTGATGTCTCATCAACCAGTAGTTGGCCTCACTTCTTTGCAGTATGATGGCTGGTTTCCAAGAGGAGGAAACAGAAGCTGCCAGTTCTCTTAACTGGGCTCAGAAGTGTCAGGACATCACTGCTGTTACATCTATTGGATAAGCCAAGGGACAGGACAGTCATGATTACAGAGTGAAAAAGGAAAGTAGACTCCATCTTCCAATGTAAGGAGTGTGCAGATGGAGGGGAAGAATCGCTGGTGGCCATACTGGGGTACTTTCTACCATACTTATTTAGAGATACAGCTGGCACACACGGTAAGAAGTGGCGATGCCTTTGGGCCATCTAAACCTAAGCCTAAAAGCAACCCAAGATCCATGCAATGGAATACCATTCAGAAATAAAGAGGGGATCCCTGGGTGGCGCAGCGGTTTGGCGCCTGCCTTTGGCCCAGGGCGTGATCCTGGAGACCCGGGATCGAATCCCACATCGGGCTTCTGGTGCATGGAGCCTGCTTCTCCCTCTGCCTATGTCTCTGCCTCTCTCTCTTTCTCTCTCTGTGACTATCATAAATAAATAAAAATTAAAAAAAAAAAGAAATAAAGAGGAGTGAAATACTGATACATGTACAACATGGACGTACTCAAAGCCATCATGCCAAGTGGAAGAAGCCAGACACAAAATACCATGTGTTGTATGATTGCATTTGTATGAGATGTCCAGAAAAGACAACTCTAAGGAGACGAAAATAGATTAGTGGGTTCCTGGAGGTAGGAAAGGGGGTTAATTGCCAATGGACATGAGAAATCTTACTGGGGGTGATAAAAGTGCTCTAAAGCTTATTACGCTGATGGCCCCATAATTCAGGAAATTTAATGAATATCACTGAATTGTACACTTAGGAGGAGTGAATCTCACTGTATGTAAGTTATATTTCAATGAAGTTGTTAAGAAAATGCAGAATGGTGGCCTTTCATTCAAGAGACATGTTCCTGAAGGCTTTGCATAATTAAAATCTTCAGAAGGGAAGGTAATTTCCCCACCGGAATGGGTAAAGTGGAGGGGATGTATTCTCAAAGTGGAAAGCGCCACAACCTATTTTGGCTATTTTTGCTCGAAGTGCTTTTGTTCTCTTAGCCTTACATCATTCACACAATACTGTCTCCTAATTTAATAATACAGTATATCAAGGTTAGTATCTGGACTCCTTTCCTCACTTTTTGGACTGGATTAATTTTCAGTCCAAAGTCACTGATTTTCCAGTGGGTTTTTCGGTGATAGTGCCATCACTTAAGTAAACATCGGCATGACACTGTTGAAGACTATTCAGAAGATTTTAATTAAAAAAAAATTATTTATTGAGAGAGAGAGAGAGAGAGAGAGAGAGGAGAACAAGCAGGGGGAGGGGCATAGGGAGAGGGAGGAAGAGAGAGAGAAATCTCAAGCCGACTCACCACTGCGGGCTCCATCTCAGGACCCTGAGATCATGACCTGAGCTGAAATCAAGACTTGGATGGACGTTTAACCAACTGAGCCACCCAGGTGCCCCAAAAGATTTTAATTCTTAACAACTGTCACATTTAAAGTGAGGGCACAACCGCTACAGAAACCCCTGGTGGAGGCTTGGGTGATGGTTTCTGCTGACCAAAGACTGCCAGTGTTTCTGTTAACCACTCAAAGCAACACTTTCCTAGGCATGAACCCACATGTGGTCTGCAGGTCACTCAGCCCACCCATCTTGAAATTTTGCAAGCATTGACAAGTTTTTACATTGAAGGGGGGACTTCACATTGTTTAGAATATTACCCACAGGTGCCACTTTGTTCTTACCTCTGTGTCGCACCATTTGATTCAGTTCGAATCACCAATGATTCAAATTCCCATGAGATGCAAAAGCACCACGTTATAGAGTTGGTGACAGTGAGGACTTGCCAGCCTGGCCTTCCCGTCCCCACCGTGTTATTGCGATGGGAAAGCCTCAACATGAGCATGTGCATTCCAGATGGCTCACGGGCCTTTAGGATTTGCTTCTCTTCAATTTGTAGGGAGTTTGCGTCCCATGAATTTGCATTAAGTTTCAGGTTAGAGTCAATAATCCTAAATACCAAACAAAACCTGTCTGATCCATTCAGCCTCTGAATCTTGTCGGAAACTCCAAAATTGGCTTGGGTTTTCTTCAAGGATTTATGAATCTGGGCTGAGTTTGAGGTTCATAAAAGGACTAGGCCAGAATTGCTTTAGTCTGGAATTTCAAAAGAAGTGTTTTGCACATTTCTTTCAAAACACATCAAACAAGTCGTCAACGTCTGCTGGATTTATGTCCTGCTCTTCCTAAATACTGGACTATCCATGTTGGGTCTTTGTTTCTTCGTCAATGTTATGGGTTGAACTGCATTACCACCCCCCTCCATTTATATGTGGAAGTCCTGACCCCCCATGACCTCATTATATGGCCCGATTGGAAATAGGATTTTATAGAGGTAATCAAGTTAAAAATAAGTTCTCTAGAGTGAGTCTTAATCCAATTATACTGGCGTCCTTATGGAAAGGAGGAATTGGGATACAGAGATATGCCCATAGGGAGAACATATGCGAACATCAAGGTAGAGATCAGGGGTTGATGTATCTAGAAGCCAAGGAGTGCCAAAGATTGCCTGCAAACTACCAGAAGCCAGGGGAGAGGACTGGGATAGATTCTTCTTCCCAGCTGGCAGCAGGAACCAACCCTGCTGACACCCAGGCCTCAGACTTCTAGCCTCTAGAACTGTGTGATGATAAACTTCTGTTATTTAAGTCATTCAGTATGTGGTACTTGGTTACAGCAGCCCTACACTAGCAGAGTAGCAAAATTGGTGAAATAAGAAGATAGACAAATGACATTTGTTTTGGGCCTTCAACAAATCCTTTCGGTGCATTATGTCACTTGATTTTCAACAGAAAACTCACAACAGTAGGCATCCACTTCATCGTACACATGAGGAAATGAAGACCGAGCAGCTTGGCCAAGATTGCACAGCTCATTACCTTCACTGATGCTGGGACGCAGATGGCCTCACTCCTAGTTCAATCCTTTGGTGCTTGTTGGTGGCAGAGTTTGAGAATTAGAGGCAGGATTAACAGAAATGATCTTAATCTACAATACTAGCAGTTGAATGAGATGACGGGTTTGTTACTCTCAGTGTGTCAGGCACTGTTCAAGGCCTTGCCAAATGAACCCACTCATTTACTTCTCATAACAACCCTATGAAATAAGTGTTATTATTCCCATTTTTTAGGAAAAAAAGTGAGACACGGAGAGATTATGTAACAAAGGAAATGTTTCCATGTGAATGAATTCCTAGAGGGGAAGTGGAAATTTGCTCAATTTCTTTCTCTGATGATTCTCTCTCTCTCTCTCTCTCACATGTCCAGCATTTATCAGATCATATATCATATATACATCATGAATCAATTGTGAAAAAAAAATTCAAGAGACTTTACCAAAATATCAGGTCAATTATTTTAATATTTTCAGAGTACATTCTCTAGGCTTTTTTCTATTTGCATAAAGAGTCTTTACATAGGGCAATCATAGCATATATAAAAATTGGTATTCTGCTTTCTTTCATTTTTCTATGATACTAGAAGCCTTTTCCTTGTTTTAATGCAGGTCATATCTGCTGTGATCACTTTATTTTATTTTTTAAGTTTTTATTTATTTACTAATCTTTACCCCCAACATGGGGTTTGAACTCATGACCCTGAGATTAAGAGTCAAATGCTCTTCCAACTGAGCCAGCTAGGAGCCTCTGCTGTGATCATTTTTTTTTTTAATTTTAAAGGTTTTATTTATTTGAGAGAGAGCACACTCACGAGTGTGAACACAAGCGGGGCGGGGGGGGGGAGAGGAGCAGAGAGAGAGGAAGAAGAGAAGGGAGAGGGAGAAGCAGACTCCCTGCTGAGTGGGAGCCTGGTGTGTGTGGCTGGATCCCAGGATCCTGAGATCATGACCTGAGTTGAAGTCAGACGCTTAAGTGACTGAGCCATCCAGACGCCACGTTGCTATGATAATTTTAATGAATACTTCAGAAATTCTCTGTTAAGCCACAGAGGCTCTTCTTTTTGGAAGGGTTGAAGAATAACCTGACTATACTTGAGGAAAAAGTCAACCTGCAATTTGAATAGGTTACTTGCAATTTTATGTTTCTATGCTTTGGTGCTTAATTAGCAAAAACTACTGATGTTTGTTGAAAGCTGTTCCAGTTGCTACTGCTGCATAATTCATCATCCCAAACTTGCTGTAAAACACAGTCATTTTATTATATTCATGGATACTGTGGGTCCAGAATTCGGAAAGTGTATAATCAGCACAATGGACACAGCTTATTCTGTTCCATGATGTCTGGGGCCTTAGCTGGGAGCACTTGGAGAAGAGGGGCCAACTTGACGACAATCTGAGATCATCCAAGGGTGATCTACACTCACGTGTCTAGAGGGTGAAGTTCACTATTGACTGAGGACTCGGCTAGAAACTTGGCTGGAACATCTAGAGCTTTCTTCTTTGTACTTGGACCTTCCCCTAGCATGGTAGTTGGGTTCCAAAAGCAAGCATTCCAACTGAACCAGGCAGAAGCTGTGAACTTCTTATGAACTAGTTTTGGAAGTACATAGTGTCACTTCTACCATTAGTCATAAACCCTCTGACCTTCAAGGAGGGGCCTGGATTCCCATACCTTGATGTGAGGAAAGTTAAAATCACATTGAGGACTTGTAGGATGGGATTTATTGTTGCAGCTAGTTTTGAAAAATGAAACCTGCAACAAAGTCCTTGAAGTAAAACTCTCTATTTGTGATTTTGTGTTTGCTCTTATAGTTTTTGTGAATAAATATACTTAAAAAAATAACTGTGCCTCCCCTTTCTTTAATCTAGATTGACAAAATGTGGCTTATTTGGTATTTAACCCTTAATGAATAGTTGCTGAGAGATCGAACTAATCCTGGTTTCACCACCAACTTTATGACCTTGGACAAGTGACTTCTCTCATTCCCTTTTATTTTGTTTTTTGTTTTTTTTTTGGATCCCAGTGTAGTTAACATACAGTGTTATATTAGTTTTAGGTGTACAATGTAGTGGCTCAGCATCTCTATATATTACTTAGTGCTCAGCAAGTTAATCGCCTTCACCTATTTCACCTGTCCTTCCCACCCACCTCCTCTGTGACAGGTGACCTCTCTTGTGTATTGTGTAATAACTGAACCTACCTCATTGGGCTGTTGTAAGGGTTAAATATATTAATGCCAGTAAAGCACTTAGTAGGATACCTGGTTTGGTTTATAGTGAGCACTCCATAAACAAACAGTAACTGTTGTTGCTGTTGACGTTATTGTGGTCCAAGTATGGATGGCTTATGTAATTTTTTTTCCACAGCTGATACAAGGGGTGTTTTGAACTAGTGCTTTGATTAAGAACAAACAAACAAAAACTTGGTTTCACCTTGTTGTAAAATTTTGAACAACCTTAAGGGAAGATGTGGGATAATAAAGAGTTGATTAAAAAAGGCAGCAGAATGAATTTAACTGGAACTTGAAGAATAATATGTAGAATTGGTGTCCTGAGGGTCTCAAAAAAATCCAAACGGAAAGGGAGTCCACAGAATTTTAAATGTAGGAAATGGGGCCTTTGAAGAGTTGATTTTATAATAAAATCTCCAGTGGTATCACCTGGGACCCCCATTTCCATTCCTCCACCACTCACCTCTTAGAGATTCAAGTCAACTAAGCTCAGGCCCATCTGGCACCCTTCCTGTGACTCTTTGCTTGTCCTTGTTTGTCTAAGACTGGGCTCCCTCATCTTCACTTGTATGACTTTCCAGGGCCATCCATGTTTTACCTTCTACATTCTCTTGGAGAAAAACATTGCCTTTTCCAGCTTTTACAAGAAATTGAATCCCACAGAGGACATTTATCATGATTTTTATGGGTCTATTAAAGACTGAGGCTGTGTGTGTGTGGGGGAAAGGTTCACTTTGTAGAGCATTTAAGAGCTTGTTCTTGCTTGCCTCTTCTTCATCTCTCATTCTTTACCTTTTGCAAGACTGAACTCCAGATACCAGACCCTCCCAGACTTGAGTAGCCCACTAGGAAGCATAGTCCAATTGACCAGCTAGAGAGAAAAGGAATGGAAAAAACTTAAACCAAGAAAGCATTGGAGAGAATTGAAACAACATCTTCACATACATGAAGTTTGATGCTGTTTTTAACCATGGAAATGCAGTTTGACTGGAGTATGCTGAAGTAAGCTTTATACACATTATCTCATTTCATCCTTCATCCAGGACAATAAAATGAGTACTATACCCCCATTTTACAGATGAGGGGACTGAGGTGCAAAGAAGAGAAGGAGACAAAGTTATCTGAAGCCACGATGTTTAATTGCAGAACCTTCCCCTTTAACTATTATTCTGTTCTATATTATTGATAACTCTGTATAATCTTTCCTGTTACTGGGCTAAGAATTTTTCAGATGCAAATGATTTTAAGGAGGAGTTGTGTACACTATATGATCTTCAGGAGGTTTTTTTTTTTTTACTTTTTAGAGGGAGGCATTTATGATCCCCTTTATTGATAAATTGGTGCTTTTCTGATTTTGCCTTTTCAAAGTGCTTTTTCTATGCTTACTGAAAAATATTTTAATAGAGAAATCACCAATGTGTAAGAGTTATAAATGAATCAATATACCATAAAAGATGTTCATTAGGAAGATAAGACCCCCTTAGTTTTTTGGTAATTATTTTATGATATTTCTGATTAATGATTTCATTTGGCCCATTTCAGTGTTCAGTGGTCTTCATTTGTTAGTGTTGATTATAGGATGTCATGCCTCGTTGGAATCTGACTCTTTTTGACCAACAAATGTGAATTAAAATCAATAGAAATGTCATTAGCATCCCAATATCATGAAAGATAATACAACCATTTCTCATGCATTCGGTTTATTAAAATTTGCTAAAGTGTGAAATATGTAGGACAAGTAATGATGTTTTAATCTTTCACCAAGGTAACAATTGAAAGCTGATTGATTCCATTCAGTAATTATAAAATCAGAATGATGGAAGATTGTAATCAAGTAGGATTCATTCTCCTACTTTGTCACTCCTCCATGCAAGATAAAATTCTCATTTGCATCATCTCTTTTATCTGAAAAGAAATCAAACGTCTGTTTGGTTCACTAAATCTAAGAGATAGATAATAGCCTTTCCTGACTCTGGAGGGGATGGTGAGGCAGCCTCTGCCTACTAATAGAGAAGAGGGGACAGACAGCCATTCCTTAAGACTAGATTATCTCTGTGAGAAGAGCCAACTCTGTGGGGATCTAACTATTCAAACTATAACATTCATCCAACTTTTGCATGACCTACCAAGAGAGGTAGGGGCTTGTCTGTTTGGGTCCTGCTCTTCCTGGCTTCCTTAAGACAGCCCTGGATGAATGTAGCTGACTAAACATTATAGGCTCTCAGTCAATTCAGTTGGCTTGTATGGTGCTGGGGGGAGTCTTTCCTTATTCTAAAAAGGCTGGCAAGAATCCTAATTTCCTTGTCTTTGAAGATACAGGAGAATGACCATCATCCCACGGATACACGATTGTTAAGTTGGGTTTAAAGAGTGGGGAAGAGAAGAACAGAAGGGTCAGGAAAAGGGAGGCAATTGAGTCTATGCTGGCAAACATAAAATGTAGAAATTCAAACCTTGGAAGAGCAGGTGACCAAGAAATTTGGCAGGTGCCAATATCCATCATCTCATGGGTTTGGTTGGTGGCTTTGAAATGGAGGTTGGAGAGTAGACCGTACCTAGCTATCATTGTTACATAAAACGGAACATGCCATCAGCTAACTTGGGAACAATGAACTCTTACTGGGAAAATAGAAATTCCTCAGGGAAGTCTTTCTTACTGTACATGGCTCCTTCCTGCCCCTAATTAGATTAGGGCTCCTGATCTATATGTTGTCAAAGGACTCCATGCTTTTCCTTCATAGTACTTTACACATGATCATGTTTGTAGGATTATTTGATTAATGCCTGTTGCCCCACCATTAGACTGAAAGCTTCGTGAGGATAGGGACGGAGTGCATGTGTGCTTTTTCTTCGCCATTGCACTTTAAGTGTGGTTGAATTAATGTTCCTGGCATCTGCACCAAGTCTCCTTTCTCTTTCAAGAAGTCCCACTAGCATAACAACTTGGACGCCTTGTTAGGAATTTTTTCGTTCATTGACTCAAAAAGCTGTGTGTCTCTTGGACCTTCTGGTTCCTACTCTGCTAGCCATATTGATTTATCATCTATGGGACCTGATTATATGCCATTTAGAAGTGGTTATAACGCATCACACAAGTTAATCAGGAAGTATTTCCATTCTCAAAGGACGGGAGGCTCTAAAGACTTTTTTTTAACTGAAGTCGAGGATACGGAAGCTATGCCCTAGGAATGCCTTTCCATGGCTCAGGGAGTCAGGAGAAAACATTTGCTATACAAATATCTACTTTTATTGTTTTGTTACAGTTGCTGACCTTCCAACAGATTTTCTGTGGGCAGTAGAGCATTGTGAAAAGGTTGTTATTTTTGGAGCCAGACAGACCTGAATCTGAATCCCAGCTCGAACAGTCACTAGCTATGAAACCTCTCATCAGTAAACTTGGGAAAATAGTGCTTGTTTCGCAAGGTTGTCCTGTGGATTAGAGATACTGTATTTTAGTGTCTGATACGGTGGCTGATAGATTTTAAGGACTGAATACATGGCAGACTATAGGGAAGATTCTTATAGCCAAATTTTTAAATGTGAAAAAAGGCCACAGAAACCAGATAATTCTCTGTAAAAGTCCACACCAAACTGTGTGATAGTGTCCAGGAGAAATGGATATAGCTTTTAAACTCCACGGAGAGACAGTCTTTTCAGAATACTGGAGAAAGTTTAATATTCAGGAACATATGGGCATTGGTTCTACCTTCGTCACTACCCAAGACATTGCTTTGTTGATGAATATATCACAGAGCTACAAGGACTTGGCATTGGATCCCATTTCCTTAGATGGAGATACTAGATTATTAGTGTGAGTTCTGAAATGCCAGTGTAAGCCCCAAGTTTCAAAGCTTGGCAGAAAATCTGGTGGCTTTTCTCATCCTTGGTAGGACCTTTCCTTGCCTGCGGAATGTCTACACCAGATGCAAGCTCTATAGGGGAAAGAGAAAAGCTAGACCAAAATACACAGTATCTAGTGCTGTTGTGGGAGGAACTTTTCTTCTGTGAAGAATTCTTGGCCAAGAATATTGGGAATTTGAGGCACATGTGCTAGAAGTGTTTGCGGCTGTTCTGAGCCCTCTGGAAACACTGCAGCCCCTCAGCCCTGTGGTTTTCATCCTGGCCGCACAGTAGAATCACCTGCGGAGTGGTTAAAGAGAGACTGATGCTTGGATCTCTTCACCAGACCAATTAAGCAAAAATTTTTAGGAAATAGGCCCACACATACATATTAAAAAAAAAGAAGTTCTCTAGGTGATTTAATGTCTCAGGGTCAAAGGTCACTGCTGGCCCAAATTTTTCCATACTAATTGCACTATAAAATCTCATATTCTCACATGTAGGGCAGCAGCAAGTAGAAGGGTGAATAAAACATAAGAGTATATATTTACTTTGGTGTGTTTGGTTGAGGGCATTGATCTGGGTAATAGACCTTTAGCTAATATCACCCGGAATAGAGAGCTCGTTGTTTTTTCAACCATAAAAACCCCATAGGAGGTGACATGATGGTTCTGGGAATGGCACATCAAGATGTGTCATTGTAAATGCTGAGTTTTTAGGAAACGCTCTTCTTAGAGCACCTCCCTTGGGCCTGATGGTTTGGCAGCTTTATATTCAGAAGCACTTAGCTGCCCATCCCACTGGGATCCTCCCTCTGATCTCAGAATGCTGAAGATGGCTATATTGGCAAAGGTAGCATTTAAATCTAGCTCCTCCCATGAGCTGCTTGACTGTCATTCCCACACAGGTGAGGACCTTGCCAGGTAGGCACCCATCCCCTGAGTGTTAACTGCGTGGGTGGTATCTATGGCAGAATCATGATGACATTGTGCTAGAACTGGACAGACACAAGAGATGTTTTGGGTCATTCTTCTCAAGGGGGAGGTTGTGGCCCAGGGAGGTAAACCCAAAGAGATGACAGGGTAGGCAGTGAGTCACAAAGCAGTTGAGTCTATAGTGCAGGTCCCCTTATACTGAAGTTACGGCTCTTCCTATCTTGTATTAGCCTATTTTTTCACTGTTTTCCTGGATTTCTCTCTCTTCCTTTTTTTCTAGCTCCCCTCTGACTCCATCTGTATTAGGGCTCTCCAGGTACTAGAACCCATAGTATCCGCATAGATCTAAAGAGATTTATTATAAGGTGTTGGGTCACGTGATGGGGAGACTGAGAAGTCCCATGATCTCGCCATCTGCAGGCTGGAGAGCCAAGGATGTAGTTTGAAGCTCTGAGAGCTGGAGATCTCAATCTGAGTCTGAATGCCTGAGAAACAGGGGTGCCGAGGGAGGAGAAGCTCCATGTCTCACTTCAAGAAGGCAGAGAGGAGTCTACTTTCTCTGCTGTTTTGTTCTATTTATGCCTTCAAAGGATGGGATGAGGCCCACCTACATTGGGGAGGGCAATCTGCTTTATTCAGTCCGCCAATTCAAATGCTAATCTCTTTTTGAAACACCCTCACAGATACACTCAGAAATGTCTAAGCAGATATCTGGGCATCCCAGGGCCCAGTCAAGTTGACACATTAAGTTAACGATCATACCACTTCCCATATCCCTCAAGTTTCTTTTTGATTTTGTTGTCTTTGATCTTATGTCTTTAAGATTTTGTTTGCCTTGACTGAGCCTCTCACACTGGAAGATTGTTAATTCTTAGGCTCATTCAGTTTCAGTGAATAAAGGGACTGTTAAAGTTTGTGATCTGTAGTTCAAAAGTATAAAAAATTCAGTCAAAAGTAGAAAAAATTAGTAGGGGAACCAATGAAAGGGAAACCTAAAGTTAAATATTTCCTGCTCCTTTCCGGAGGTGGATGCTGGAATGGGGGCGGAGAACGAAACTGGTGTTCTCTCCCTCGTAGATGGGAAGGGATGATGTTGGACAACTGGAGTGTGGTGTGAAAACTCATTTGAAGAAAACTTCTCTGGCATCTCAGCAGGGGAACATTTTTATCAACAGGATGGTTATTGCCTGCCTGGTTGGAATTTTTTATTTTCTGCATCATTCTATTTGAAATCATAGGGATTTGACCACAGGATATTTCCTTCCATTTGTAGGACATTTTGTATGTGGAATAATACCTTCTCCCCCAAACATTTTAGGACGTAAAAATGTATTAAAGTGACAAGTATTTTTCCCTTAGATATTACCAAACGAATCCCTATAATATCAGAAAAAGGATAAAGTGTAGATCTAAATGTATTTTTGTTCAATTTCTTTTCTGTTTTCTTAACCTTCTTGGAGTGAGTAGATTATCATACAATTCTCTAGCTGGGCAAAATCTGTGTCTGGCCTTTGGAAAAAATGACCTCTCTTTAAGTGCTTCTTAACACGCTACAGTGGACATTGAGTTATTTCTGGTGCCCAACATCTACTCACCCATTCCCCATGCTCCCATCACGTAGTTACATGAATGCGCCACTCCCAGTCCCAGGGATGGAGCATATGACCCAGGCTTAAGCCAATGCGCACCCAGTATCTCCTGCCTGGGACTGTTGGCGTGAGATTGGCATGTGACCCCGTATGGCCAGTGGGACTGTTGAGAGAGAAACATTCACTGCTTCTGCACTTGAACCTGAAGGTACATGGGCTGTGGCTGCAGTCACTCGTAAAGGAGAAGCCCATTTGAATGTAAACCAACACAGGAGATGAAACCTGATAGGAAACAGAAAGTGTTTCAATATACTCAGAGGAGATTTAGATAATTGGACAGAGTTTGAGATAAATTAGTGAAGATAAATGTTGTGGGTAGAATAGTGAGTCCCAAAAGATATTGTTGACGTCCTAACTCCTGGTACCTGAGAATGTGACCTTATTCCGAAATGAGGTCTTTGCAGATGTAATTAAGATGTAAGGTAAGGTGAGGCCATACAAGAGTAGGGCAGGCCCTTAATTTCAGGAGACTGATGTCCTGATAACAAGGGAGAAAAGATACAAAGAGAGACATACAAAGTGAGAAGAATGCCACATGAAGACACAGGGAGACACAGGGAAAAGGACCATGTGACTAGCAGAGCAGAGATCTTCCCCGGGGCTAAAAAGGGGCAAGGAAGGGTCCTCCCCTATGCCTTCACAGAGGGCACAGTCTTGCGGACACCCTGACTTCAGACTTCTTGCTTCTGGAACTGTGAGATAACAAATTTCTGTTCTTTAAAGCCACGTAGGTGTAATTTGTTACAGCAGTCCTATGAGACTAATACAATGGGTATGTAAAAAGCTTAGCATATGAGATAAAGGACTTAATTTAATTTATTTATTTAAGTAGACTCCATGCCCAGCATGGAGCCCACTGCAGGGCCTTGAACTCATTACCCTGATCTCATGACCTGAGGTGAGATTAAGAGTTGGATGCTTAACACTCAGCCACCCAGGGGTCCCAAAAGGACTTTATTTTTTAACTATAAGGAAAGTTAAAAACTTGTTCAGGCAGGAAAGGGTAAATATGGTATCCTGCATGACTTAATTGTCAAGACTTTACTACTTATAGTATTGTAAATATTGATTATTAACCTTACCCAAATTATATGTACTAGGAAGTATATATGTGTGGTGGAGCTGTGTGTATGTCTGTGTGTGTTTATGAAATCATCTTCCATAGTGCAAAGTCATTATAAGGTACCTAAACTCAAATATCTAGAAGCAGCAACATAAACAGGTTATTTAGAAATATGGACATACATAGCAAGTGATTCAGTTAAAAAAGAGCTAAAAACAGAAGGTGAAGAGGGCTGGGACTGCCTTGTTTTTGGAATGAGACTTGTAGAATTATTTGACTGTTTACACTACGGGCACAAATAACCTTCATATAAAGAAGAACTACTGGGGCTCCTGGGTGGCTCAGTTGGTGAAGCATCTGGCTTCTGCTCAGGTCATGATCTCCGAGTTCTAGGATCAGGCCCCGGGACCCCTCTGTGCTCAGCAGCGAGTCTGCTTGAGATTCTCTCTCCCTCTCCCTCTGCCCCTCCCCTGGCTTCTGCTCTCTCTCTCTCAAATTAAATAAAATCTTCAAAAACAAAACACAACAAAACAAAAGAAAGAAAAACTACTTAAAAAAGGAAAAGCATTTTTGAACCTATGAAGGATATTACTTGTAAAACTGAGGAATGTGCTGCCCTTGGACACAAATAGGAAAAAGAATAATTTATTTTGGGGCCTCCTTATCCACAGGTTTCCATGGCAGTTGAGGAAGAAGACACGGGGGTGGGTCAGAGTTCTTCTATAAAGCCTTCATATCTCCCCTTGTCTCACATTCAAATCATGCTCTTATAGAAGGAGCACCTCTGTTAATCATACTTTAAAACCATAAATTCATTTTCTTTTTATTGATTGATTGATTGATTGATTCATGAGAGACAGAGAGAGGCAGACACCCAGGCAGAGGGAGAAGCAGGCTCCCTGCAGGGAGCCGGATGCAGGATTCATCCCAGGTCCCCGGGGTCA
Organism: Canis lupus familiaris; assembly: GCF_011100685.1. Taxonomy (NCBI): domain Eukaryota; kingdom Metazoa; phylum Chordata; class Mammalia; order Carnivora; family Canidae; genus Canis; species Canis lupus. The sequence continues at coordinate 53,388,272 of NC_049223.1, read as the reverse complement.
TGACCTGAGCCAAAGGCAGATGCTGCACCACTGAGCCCCCCAGGTGCCCCCTATGAAGTTCATTTTAAATGGGTAGGGGGTGTCTTTCCTTAAAATGTAAGGAGCTTGTCAAATCAGATGGCCTATCTGTGCCCTTGGGGTGGTAGGTAGGGGCCCTGGGTTTGCCCCCCAGAGTTCTTGGCCATGTAGGTTCATTTCTGGTGAGCAGCCGGAGTGTGGTGGCCCCCACACCGACGTTAGGGGAGCTGCTCTCCCAGCCCTTCCCCGCAGCCTGCCTCCGTCCCCTCCACCGTCTCAGGGCCTTCCAGCCTTGCCCCTGGGGGGGTGGCAGCAGGGCCTCCCGGGGTCCCACTGACAGCAGCTCGGGAGCTTAGACTTTGCATCGGTGCAAAGGGTGCATTTTCTTCTAAATTTTGTGCCAACCCTCAAAGGCAGGAAGTCGGATCTTGATGCCCTTGCCTTGGCTATTTCACTAGGAGCCAGGAATTTATTAGGAACACAATGGCCCTGCAGGGCTAAGCTTCCACCGGCCTTTCCCCACTTTCCTGCTTGCGGGATAGATTCGGCTCCTGTCCTCAAGGAAGGGGGGTCGCAGCTCTGCTTTCCTCCCTGTTACCCTGAAATAGATGCGCTGCCCCCACACCCGGTGGATCGCTCACCCTGGTGGGGGCTCCGGGACCAATCCGGCTTATTAGCACCGGTATTTGTAAACTGCTAACCTGCTTCCCCGTGCTGCTGCGAGTCTGTCCCGATGGGCTGCTGCGAGGACGTGGAGATGCCTGTCAGGCAGGAAAAATTATGTAAAAATGATGTGGGTATAGAAAATGGGATCGACGAAATGTAATAAACTCCTCCTGGGCTGAAGAGCAGAGCTGCATATGTAATGAAGTGCTTTAGGATTACGTCACCTTTTATATAACATCTGGCAGTGACTTTTATTTCAGAGCTAATTTGAAGAAGCCAGGCGCTTTTCTGTTCCTTTCCCCAAGACTGCCTTTATCTGAAAGAAGAAAGAACTGTTACATTTTGCATGCAAAGAAAGCCAGAGGGTCTAGATTACTCCCTTAAGGTAAATGGGGAAAAAAAGGAAAAAAGAAATTGAAAAAAGGTCAGGTGAACGCGCAGAAGGAATGAAGAGGTTTGTGTGATTCTTAGTGAAATTGGACCAGTCTAAGCAGCCAGACAGGTAATCTGGGTGGCTCTGCCCTTCCCTCTTCTCTTCTCTGCTTCTGTAAGACGTGACCCAAGAATGCTCTGGAAATAGTTTTTCCTTAAATATTTTGTCTGAAGTGAGAGATTGAGAAAATTGTTGAGATAATTCGGGAAAATCCTAAAATTTCTTCCTGTGCCTTGTGAGAAAAAAGCTTTCTCTCAAAGCAACACCTTTCTCCCCCAATAACACCCAGGCTCTCTGGTCTATCAGCATAGATGGGCCAGTCAACCCACGTCCCTAATTTGTCTG